>NC_141155.1:35287225-35603581 GCF_053477565.2 Lygodium microphyllum
CTTGCTTGAAGTTCTCCCAAGATGTACCATGTTTTCGTCCTATGTGTCAAACATGCATCTTGATTTCACTGACCATGATATGTTTAAAATTCACTCCCATCTAATCTTTTGGAACACCACATAGTCACATTTTCCTTATTCTAAGGTATTTATATATATTCCACCTATTAAATCAATTTGATTCCATTTTATGACCAATTGAAGCACTTTATCATCGACTTCTCCATTGCTTCTTGTTTATACATATAGTTACAAATGTCTAAAACACCCACATCATAGTCCCCTTTACAAAACCCATCCATATTGAACTGGATCCCCTTGTATTGGCAAAAACACATCTACTCTAACCCTACTCAACATGCACAAGCTTTTGGTCTCCACATTGGGGACAAAGGAAGGACATGGTACACTAGTCTAGACAATGCACAATGCCACAACTTCAACAATCTAAAAAGTCTCTTTATCAAGAGACTCGCTACAGTAGGGTACTTGGATAACCTTATCCTCCCACTAATGCATATAAGTCAAAAAGACAACAAGGATATTCGAGATTATGTAACCCATGTAGGGAGTCTCTTTAAGAGAATCCCATCCTGTATAGCGACCTAGCAAGCGAGTGGTCTCTCAACTCTATTCATAACTAGAATTATAAGTGAAGAGCATTACAAGGCCTTGATGAGAAACTCGAACCTGCAAGGAGACCTGCTAGTTAGGGTCTTCCAAGAAGCCATACACATGGATGAACTACTTAAAGACAAAGGATCAAGGGCCACAAGCTAAGATAGTGTAGCCTCTAGAACCTCAGAGAGAGCTATGATTGTTAGTGAGAGATCTAGCAAAAGTAACTAAGAGAAAGGAAAGAGTGTTGACTTGAGCTAGGATTTGGTGGATATAAAGCTAGAATTGGTCAAGATCCAAGAGATGATAAGAAGACCTAATCCACCTCATGTGCAATGCATGTATTGCTAAGGGAACCACCTCTTCACAACTAAGTGCATGGATGATTGATCCAGACCTTATGCTAATTGTGGTAGGTTTGGCTATGATGTTATGCATTACCATTTATCGATATTACCATAGCCACAGCCATACAGCCAACCATACTGTTTAGGAGATAGACCACTACACTTTCGAAGGGGAGCTCCCTCAGCTCTTCCAACACCTAATGATGCCAAGCCGACTATCCCTAGGATGGACATTAATCCCACATGCATACCTAGATCACATGGAACCTTTGAAACCCACCCATCGAGTGACGCTCTGATATACTATGTAGAGGAGCGAAAGGAGGATGACACATATGTAAACCCTGATATCTCTTAGGACACAACCTCATTTTGATGGCATTAGGTCAGGGAAGGGGTAGAGGCCTAGGAGGACCAAACCAAGAACCAATCACATGCTAGATGACTTGCACCCACACATGGCACATCTCATCTAACTACCTTGAACGAGAGCAAGACATTTGAGAAAAGGCATACCCTAGCTGCCCTCAATATGGAATCACTCATTTGTATGTGGAATGCCCCAAGTGAAAACTGTCCAATTGCTCTCCGCTATCATGCCATCCATACCTTTGGGACTATTTGGAGTCAAAACACTTGATGGTAAGGCCATTCCCATCTCATTGAATGTCATGAGTACAGCACAAACAAAGTACGCCGGCATTTTATTGCCAAGACCTAGAAATCTAGATGAAGCCTCAATAGAAAAGAAGATTGGGTGAAGGAACAAAAAGAGGGCCGATGCCAAAATAACACTAAAAATGGACAATGCGACCATGCTAATGAGAGAGAAGTGAGTCCTAGATGGAGAGGCTAAGACTTCGACACCTAGCACAACAGAGAAGGGGAGTACTAATATTGGAGAATATCCTAATCCAAGGCACCAATTAGAAGTGGTTGACAAGGTTAAGGAGTGGGTGAGAGAAGCCCAAGAGCATCTAAAGGATGTCAAGCCCGTCCTAGAAGACAAGATTGATGAACTCTCTAGTGTGAGCACACATATCTCACTTACATGCATGGAGTTAAGAGATGCATCCACACCTCATGCAACACCATGAAGACAAGACCTAGATGCCATAGGTAGGCAAACCGCCCAAGATTAGTGGCAAAAGAGTGTAGGGCATGATGAAACGCAAGTGGCTAGTAGTCTCCTTACAACATTGATATCAACCCTTGTAACTTTGCTTATGGGGGATTTGCTTAGGAAAAGTCTCTCATTATGGAAAGAGTTAAAGTAATGGGTAGAGGGATCTAATGAGTCGAGAGTAGCTGACTTGCACTGAACTCAGTGCCTAAGTCCTTGCATGTAAATGAATTCTAGGAGGGCATAGAGATGCATGCTTCCTACCAGTGGTAGTAGTAGGAGACGCAACCAAAAAAGAGGATCCTAGGAACATGAGAAATGGGAGTCAATTTTCTTAGCTATGTAGTTCTACAAGATTGGGGTAACCCACCAATGGTGGAGACAACAAGGTTTAGGGTTACACTGTATTCAGAGTATTTAAGGACTGGCCCTTGAAAATACAATGTGTCTAGTTCTCAGTGAACTTCATAATTATGAAGGGAGTAGATTACGATATTTTGTTGGGTCGAACCTAGATGCAAAATGCACAAGTAATCAAATATTAGGGTAATGGTCTTATATTCCTAGGTAATAGATCACATGTAGTAAGAGTTGAGATGGTACCTGGAAGACCATGCTGATCGAGTTAGAGGCCATCTCCACTATCTTGAAGGGAGACTCACAAGCCAAGAATTCTTATGGATCATTAATGTATATTCCATGCCTTGAGGATGAGTGAGATTGGATGCATGTGCTAGCCACCATCGACTTTCCATTCTTCAACGATGAATAGGATTATAAGCAGGTTGCAATGACAGCTAGTGAGTCCCATAGAGCTACCACATCTCACCTACCAAAGGGAAAGACCCTACCATTAGTGCCAGTTTTTATGATGGCTAAAAGCACTAGAAAAAGACCAGTACCTACTCCTTTCCACATCTTGTCTAATAGAATTAAGCTCTAGGGAATCCTTGAGTATTTGACAAGGGAGCTAGCTAGTCATGGATCTGCCATGGACGAATCAGAATAGTGATGGAATAAAGTGCATGACCTAAACCTGATGTACAACTAGGCATTAGTCATGGAGGAGAATGGAGGTCTAGACAACGATAGGGAGTCAAAATGCAGTAATTTCAGATGACTAGTATGAAGATGAATGAGGATAGTGAAGAAGAGGTTGAGACGATACAATATGACATAAATGGCCAAGTGATCAAACATATAAGAGTGGAATTCAAGCCATGAAAAGTCAATGCCTTTAGAATCAAGAAGAGAGACTTCATAGCAAAATGCGATCGCAATTGGTTGGATCACTTAGGCGTGATAGACTATGAGCAAGCAGGATTGGTCCAGCCAAGCGATGGACCTCTCCTTGGAATAGAATCAGCCTTAGAGTTGCAACTACTAGGGGAAACTCTTTCCTTTGCAAGTTTAACTCAAATTCTTTTGTGCCTTGTTTTAATGATTCTTCTGGTGTCATCATATTCTTCCCACATTGAAACGTGAAGCGTCCTCGCAAACCTTGTTAAAGAAGAACCACTATCTAAAAAAAACACTTCCAAATTGTTAATAAAACAACTTTGATCACAAGGCCTAGCCATGGTAGGGTATAGGGACTCCAAACCATGACCACCAGAGTAAGAAAACTCGTGCCTCCATCATACTCCCACACTGAAAAACTTGTATACTTGTTGAAGGATATGGTTTAATCTTCAATAAGGGATCATGAGCACAACTCCTTGGTCCAATAGGGAAAGAAAGACGATCTTATCATGTAGCTTCAAACACACGTCAAGTTTTGTTAGCATTGTTATCTACAAGGATAAAATTGTTTTAGCTAGTTATCCCCTTGCAAAAGGGTTTGCATTGTGATTGCTAGTGATAGGTATCACAAGGGTGTGTTTTAAAATTTTAGAATATATGCTTAGGTTTGATACTTTTAGCTTTTTTTTTCTTTGATAGTGTTATGTCTCATTTTAAATTTGTATCATTGTTTTTGTCTTTAAAAGGGACTTGAGCATTGGCCATGTGGATATAAAGATCAACAAGGAAAAGAGGGGTTGAAACCATGTTAGGAAAATGAGAATGGGGAGTATGTGAGGTGTATGGGAGAGGTAGTTAAGGAGGAGGTAAAGCTAGTGAGGGTTTGTAATAGGACGCTTTCGAAAAAGTTTTACAGGCATAGAGTAGAGCATGGAAACAACCCTTACTAAATTATATACATTAGTTACTTAAATGTTATATTTTTAATTCTCCCTTGGTTTCTTAAAGGATATTTTATTAAATTAAATGCTTATGTTTAAGTTCATATTTTTTTTGAAAAGGCTAAGTATTAAGAGAAAATTTATTTCTCATGAGGTGTAGGGATAAGGTATGAAATTTGTGGTGCTGCGGCTTCTTCTTTGTCTTCATCGATTCTTTCTCATCCTCCCACCCTCTCTTCTTCTTTTTCTTTTTCTTTTATTGTTTTTATGATGATACGTTACTGAAAGAGAGAGGCCAGGTTGGAGCACCATGTGGAACCAATGGGAGTGCTTCTGGGGCAAATCGTACAATTTTCCAAAGTGGGAAATGAAGCGCCTAAAGAATGACTCAGTGTAGCCGGCGGTGGCATGGAGGTCTCTGACAGGTAAACGTGATGATATCAATACAATGTGTTTGGCAAGATCCTTGAGCAAGATGAAGTGGATGGCCGTTTGGATCTCGTGAGATGTGATGGTGGTTTGCTTGTAACAGGCAAGGCAGGAGGCCTCACGAGAGAGCTCTCTTTCTTCTTCTTCTTTTTCTTCTTCTTCTTGTTCTTTCACAAGGCCAAAAAACATAAGCATCTCAGTCAATGCATGAGGTACATCAATGATGAGGGTTTGTGTAGGCTGCAATTGTTTCTGGTTGTGCCCAATGCTCTTCCATTTTCAAGACACCAAGCTCTTCTTCTCTGATGATTGCACCTATGCCAATTGGGGTCCCCCTCTTCACCATTGCCCAAACTCTCTAATTTGTTTGCTTCAAATTTCTTGGAACTGGTCATCAATTCATGTCTTGGATCGTGTTGACTTACTATGACTTATTGTTCAACTTCTTCATTTGTTACACCATATACATTTGCAAATCATCTTTTCCTTTTGCTACGATTTCACACAATGCAGAAAAGATTGCATTTTCCATAAACAATGTGCCTTTAAGAAATGCATCACTGATGATGGATGAAGGTATCAAAAAAGGATTAAAGACGCTGGTCTATTTTCCAATATCTCTCGTGCTGCCTTCTCGCATCACCAATCCTTATCATCTGCTTTCTCTTCTTCTATTTCATCTTCTCACTTATCTCCTTTCATATGTTGTGTTGTTTTCTTCCATATATACTTGCCTCTTGCATGAAGAAAAATGGTTTTTTGCAGCAAGGAGGCAATGCCATCATTGCTCATGCCTCTTTGAGAAGGGTCAATAGGAAGTAGGTTCTGGAAATTGAATTGGAATCACTGCTAGCGCTTATTGCCAAAAATTTACGAATCTCTTGCACCACCATTACAAGTCTTGAGATTAGCCTCTTCCTGGGGGTGCGTACCAAAATGAAAGCAACCCTCCCATGAATTGAAACAACCACAGAACCGAGGAAATAGCACACAAAATCTATGTGTATGACTCTAGCATTAATCTCAAAACTGAAAAGAAACCATAAATCTCTCTCTTAATAATGAATAGAATCATCATCTTCATCTTCATCCTCCATAGCTTTAGTTACACGAGAGAACAAAGGAAAGGGAAAAGATGAATTTCTGAACAAAAGACAGAGGAAAGAGGAGAGAGATAGATTGGCACCATCCAAAAGGAGAATGTATGAGTCCTAGAAGAAAGGAGAGAAAGAGGTACATAATCAGTCATGCACTCCACCCCACCTTTTCCCCAAAAGACACATAAACCTTCATATTTTTATTATTTCTTTGATTTTTTAATACATTTGCATTCATAAGGCTTTAGCCTTCTCATTTCAATTCTTCTAAGCTTTTGCAAATGCATGCACGTACACTTTTGTGTATACCATTCATTAATGATGGATTGGATGTGGCCCCCTCATGTGGTATATCTTTTTTTGGTGCTTTTGCAACAACTTATTATTATTCTCTTAACAAATAATGAAAATATGATTCATTCTTGGATTCTTTTGTGCATTGTTTTTATGCTTCTTTTGGTGTCATCATTATGGTTATAATTGCATGGGATGTGTGAGAAAGGAGCATTGAAAGAAAAAAGGAAGGAGACACATAATTTTTGGGAGGTTTTTGGAGGGGCATGCTTCCTGATGTTTGTTGAGAGGAAAGGGACAACAATGCTGGCAACCTACTAAGGTGCTACAAGAGAGAGTTTGACTAAACAAGGGAGACAAAACACTATAGAGAAGGAAGACATATTCTCAAACATTGTGCTCCCAAAGGATGAAGAGAATCGAGAAAAAAGGTTGATAAAGGGGACAACAGGTGGAAGCTTTGACAACAACTACTTATATTGCATGGAGACCATGCCTTAAGAACATGGAGAATAATACTGCAACTGCATCATAAAGGAAAAAGAAAAAGCACAAACAATGGGTGAAGGGGAGCTATAACAAGTTGTTGTTGTGATCACTTATGGCTTTATGAGAAAAAGAGTAGTGAATTGCACCCTCTGATAATGAACTTTATCCATTAGTATACTCTATCACCTCTAGGTAGGGCCACCATGACAACGCTTGTTTGAACTTGGTTTATAAGTGGTGGAAGCTAGACCACACAATTATACCTCAAAAACATGGCTTGTATTGAAATGTTAGGTGGCAACCATGAGGAGAAAGGCTATAGCAATTGAGCATGGACTCGGTCTCGGACTTGTAGCTTGTTTTGTGTGTGATCTACAATCAATATCACATGAGAATCTTTATTAATGATAAACCTTCATTGGTAGATGAAGAGATGGACAACAAAGCCACTCTCTCACATGCTAAATTGATACCTTACTTCACTCATTGAAGGCGTATCTTTTCCACACCCTTATTCCATGAAGTTGCTATGATCATTATCCTTTGAGTGCCCATCTTTTTCCTATGTGTATCCTCATGAATCCCTCTAATGACCATGTATAAGGAGAGTGGAGCCTTTGTGTGTTGAAAAGTCCTAAGTAAGCTCCTTAAAGATTCCCTATGCCTACCCTAGTGCCATTGATGAGAGAGTTATGGGTTCCTTTACTTGGGGTGGCCTAGCAAACATTCTTATGTATGAGGATTACTGTTAGAGAAGGAGAAAGTTATGTAGCTAACTAGAGTTACCATCAATATTGGTTCTTATTTATATTGAGTTATTTAGAGTTTGAGTAGAGTTTCCTTGAGGTTAATTTCCAAGAAAGAATTTGAGAGAAAGTCTAGTTTCCTAGAGTATTTCTTACAAGTTTTGAGTTACTTGCTCACAAGATCTTACAAGGTTTATACTCTAGAGTTTCTCTAGCTTTCTTTTCTTGATGTACACAAGTACCAGCTCCTACCTTGCCATACCTACTTGACGAGAGGCCACCTCTTTTTTGCCATCGTACGCATAGTGCTCTAATACATTTTTTGAACCCAATGAAGGTTTTGGTGTGACATATTCTATGGATACAAATAAGCTTTCTTTGGAGGATGTACAATACGTATTGGATTATAGTTTGTAGATGGCTGTTGAGCTTGGGTATGCAAATTTCGATTGTGTGAGGAACCTTTTAGATTCATGTTAGAGAATGGTTTCATTGCACAAACAAAAAATAGATAAACAGTGGGAGGATGTTATAAGATTGTAGAAAGAGGATGAAATAGGAATATAGGAAGAGGATGCTAAAGTTATTGAAGAGGCACAAGATTTCACTCAAATTACATTATTTGCAACCAAGGTTGAGATTAGTTAGATGGAGGATACCTATGTTAAGGCTTCTAAGGTAGTGATTAGCAATATAGAGGATGCCTATACTAAGACTATTGATGCTTTGAATATCCATGTAGAAGATGTCTTGGAGGATAATTATATAGACGATACCTACATTGAGGCTACTAAGGTAGTGATTAGCCATACATAGATTAGTTATATAGAGGATACCTATGTTGAGGCTACTAAGGAAATTCTTAGCCATACACAGATTAGTTATATAGAGGATACCTATGTTGAGGCTACTAAGGCATTGATTAGCCCTACTACAGAGAGGATGCCTATACTGAGACTATTAACATTAGTTATATAGAGGATACCTATGACGTTGAGGCTACTAAGACAGAAGATGTCTTAGAAGAACTTGAAGTTGATGAGACATACATTGCATATGCACATTTTATGAGTGCTTATAAGGAAGCCTATGATGCTCATTTGCTACTTGATTGAATGAAATAGAGGGAGATTGAGGAATTGATGCATGGACATCATACGGAGGACACAATTCCAGTCTATGAGACAGCTCAAGAGCTAAAGGATATGCACACAAAGAATCATGGATGTGATGTTACATAGTTTTAGAATGTGTCATATGCTTTGACAGATGAAAGTGTGCCCTCTTCTTATCCCTTGATAGGAAAGCCAAATGTGCTTCAAGATAGTGAACGTCTAGATGCTTTCAACATGTTGGATGTAAGTGATACTTTCAATGTGTTGGGTGTGGAAAGAAAGTGGAAACAGGAGTAGCTTCTAGTGCAATGGATTAAAAGAGAAGAGGGACATTGCTATGCATTTGTTTATGGGAACATTGTAAGCATGTATATTGAGGTTCTAAAACCTCACGCATATGAGATCCAAGGGAGGCCTTATGATCCAGGAGGGGTTGCTTGGTCTAGATATACAATACAATGCATGCTTGTCATTTTCTTGTATAATCTAGGTGAACAACTATTTTTGTGCATGTATGCTGAAGAGCTACCTATTTGATTGTTTGACTCGAGTGGTTGCCTAGAGTGGCACATTCGAAGGATGTGCAAATTCACATGGGGTGGATGTATCATGTGTTGAGTCAATTTCAAGATGATGGGAACAATGCAGAAAAACAATATCACTTTTAGTTATATTGAGTAGTCTATGTAAGAAAACCCTTGATTTAGTACACTCAGGTTCATGTTAGTTGTGAAGGCTACTATTGCACGAGGAGTAAGAGAGTAGTTGAAATTTTATCTTGCATCATTGGACCTACCATGTAAGCTAGAAAAATGGACCATAGGGATAGGGTTCACATGGAAGAGGTTTGCTAGATATGCTCAATGCCCCACCCTCATAAGGTGCGACCAATGATCCATGGTGCTCAAAGTTGTTAGGTCCCCCATTATGAGGAGAAGCCAAATGTGAGCCCAGATATTGGTTGAGTCCTAACTTGTATATCATATGAGGTCTATGTGATCGGATGGCAAAAAGGTGACCATTGTGGGTCTAACATTTGGGTTGGACTAAGTAGTTAAGCTGGTAGGAACTCGAGGCACATTGCATCGATTTGCAAGGTAAGGGAGTAAAAAGGGGCCCCTATTTTGGGGTCTAGGGGCCGCGAAAGCAGCCCCTGGCATTGGCCACTCTGGTGGGGGTCTCGAGGCAATGCCCCTGGCCCGACAGTAAAGGGAATATTCCCTGGCTGACTAGTGGAGGCTCATATGGGAAGTCGGTTAGGCCGACCTAACGGCCTTCTCAGGCTATAAAAGCTAAACCCCTTCATAGCCATCGATCATCTATCTTTCACCCAGTCAGAGTTGTTCCAACTAGCCTTAAGCTCTTCACCTATCTTCTTTCTAGATCGCCATCTAAGCTTCACAGTGGAACTGCACGGGTGGATAAAGCTATCTCTGTATCAGTTGTTTGGAGCTAAAGAAATTTTCTAATTCTCCTCTTATATGTTGTATACTCTCTATCTCTATCTCTTTCGCTGTGTCATGTAACTTTTACATGGTATCAAAGCCAAGGGGGCTCTAGGGATCGAAGAGTGCGCAAGAGGCAAAGGCTTCAACACCAAAGAGGAAAAATTTCGTCTTCCAAAAGCGGTTCTGGCACATCAATAATCGATGCAGGAGGTGGTTCATCTATACCAACTATTCAAACACTGAGCATTCGTCCACCAACCTTCAGCGAAGGAAAGTTAGATGGTACAAACTATAACTTGTGGAAGTTCAAAATTACAACTATCGTTGATTCTTATGAGCTTTTGGAGACTGTGCTGGGGACTGATATAGAACCACAGCCTACACCCGACCCATCAAATCCTAGTGTAATGATTCCTCCGAATGCAGATCTTCTATGAGCTTGGAAATGAAGAAATGCGGATGCATTGTGTGCCTTAGTTACAAGCTGTTTTGACACTGTTCTGACTTTGATTCAACATCATACAACCAAAGCATCAGAGTCTTGGAATGCACTGAGAAGTCAGTATGAAACGCTAAACCAAACAAGGATTCAAAACTTGGAGAATCAACTAGCAGCGGAGTAGTTTGCTGAAGGAGAGACAGCTGAAGCATTCATCACTCGGATTAAGAATCTGCGCAACTAGATGGCTGGTGCTCGGATACAAAAGACTAGTGAGGAGCTAGCTCAGAGGTGTCTTCAGATTTGTCCACAAAAGTTTGATGGAGTAGTAACTGCCTTTAGTACTCAGGTGAGATCTCATGCTTTGAGTTTTGAGGAGTTTTGTGCATTATTGCTAGAGGAGGAGTTGAGGCTAAAAGCCCAAGAAGGAAGCAACAATGGAGATGTTGCATTCTCTACCAATGTAAAAGGCAAAGGTGGTTCCTCCACCAAAAATGATGGTGAGAAAAAGAAGAAGAAGTTTCAAGGAGAGTGCTTCTACTGCAAGAAGAAAAGATATGGATTTGCAGATTGTCATGTCAAGAAGGCAAATGAAAAGAATGGTACCCTTAAAAGTAAAGGGAAAGAGATAGCCAATACAGATGAAACAGAGTTGGATTTATTCATGGCGACCATTGAGGAGGTGTGCTCCGCGGCGCAAGAAGAATCTAATAGGTGTTGGATAGTGGGGCCTCCCGTCACATGACAAACAAGAAAGGTCTATACACTTCTATTCAGCCTCTATAAGAATCCATCACTGTGATGATTGGTACTATTTCATTTGTTGCTTCAAATGGTGATTTCAAAATGCTTTCAAATGTGCTGTATGTTCCCGAAATTAGGAGAAATATATTTTCTGTTGATGTCACAACTGATCTTGGTCATGAAATGAGGTTCAAGAAGACAGGTGTAGAAATTATTGATAGTGATGGTAAAGTTGTTGGCAAAGGAGAAAGAAGGAACAACCCATATGAGCTAAGTTCTCTTACAGCCACCCTTGGAGTGGGCACAAGTAAGATTTGGCATGAAAGGTTTGGAAACATTGGATTTGCAGTGTTGAAGGAGATGCACAAGCAAGGTATGGTTGCTCACCTACCTGTAATGACTGAATTGAAGGAACCATGTGAAGCTTGTATGATGGGCAAGAAACAAAGAAAGGAATTTCCATAAGAAATCAAGAATAGAGCACATGCTTCTCTAGAGTTGGTACATGCTAACTTATGCGGAAAGATGCCTACACAGGCCTTGGGGGGATCTTCTTATTTTGTGTTGATTGTCGACGACTATAGTAGGAAGATGTGGGTGTACTTCCTTCGTGATAAGGCTCAAGCTTTTGATAAGTTTAAGGAATGGCTAAAACTTCTTGAGAATGAAATAGAGAAAAGTGTGAAGGAATTTAGAATAGATGATGGTGGTGAGTTCAACTCAAAGGAGTTTGAAGACTTTTGCAAGAGCGAAGGGATCAAATGTCAATTGACGACACCTCACACACCTCAGCAGAACGATGTTGTGGAAATCAAGACTTGCGCCATTGTGGAGATGGAAAGATGCATGCTAAAGGGCAAGGGATTGCCTAACCATTTTTGGGTTGAAGCTCTTTATATTGCAGTCTACATTTTAAATCGGAGCTAAACAAAGGCTCTCAAGGGAAAAACGCCTCATGAGGCTTACACTAGTAAGAAACCATCTGTCTCACACTTCAGAATTTTTGGATGTGAATGTTATGCACATATTCCAAATGAGAAGAGAAACAAGTTACAATAAAAAAGCAAAACATGTATCTTCTTGGGTTATAGTGATGACCAAAAGGCTTATAAATTATATGACCAAGAGGCAAAGAAGATCACCACGAGCCGTGATGTGGTGGTCAAGGAGCAACTACATATAGTGGAGGAGGAGAAGGCAAGTTCTTCCACTTTATCATCAAGCGAAGAAGTAGTCCACTATGAACCTGTCCCGAGAGTTGTCCCTATCCTTAAGGAGGAGGAAGCATCATCTTCAAAAGATGAGGAATAAGTTCACCAACCTGACATCACCCCATCGGAAAAGCCATTTCCGCATTGGGTGAAATAGCTCTATGACCACAATAATCCTATGCCCACATTTGTTGAGAAAAAGGCAGACGGACCAAGGAGGTCTCAGAGAATAGAGGAGCAAAGGAGGGCTTCTACTCACATAGTCAATATGGCCTTGAAGATTGAGATTATGGGAGAAGTAAAGGAGCCAACTGACTCAGAAGAAGCACTTGCAGATCTAGCATAGAAGTCAGCTATGCAAGCCGAGTATGATAGCATAATGAAGAATGACACTTGGGACCTAATGGATCGGCAAGCAAAGCGCAAGTTTATTGGCGCCAAGTGGATCTTGAAGGTAAAGTACAAGGCTAATGCTACTTTAGAAAAATACAAAGCTAGACTGGTTGCACAAGGTTTTTCACAGGTTGAAGGGTTTGATTTTCAAGAGTCATTTTTCCCAACTACCAAAATCACCACTATTCGCACAGTACTTGCAGTGGCTAACTACACGTAGTGGCAAGTTTACCAAATGGATGTTAAGTCAGCGTTCTTAAATGGTGACCTCAAGGAGGAGGTGTACGTGGCTCAATTACTAGGGTTTGAGGCCCCCCATTCTGAGAACAAAGTGTGTAAGCTGAAGAAGGCATTGTATGGGCTGAAACAAGTCCCCCAGAGCATGGTACCAACGGATAGATAAGTTCTTTTTAAGCTTAAACTTCAAAAGATGTGTCTCAGATGCTAGCTTGTATGTTTACAGGGATGGTGAAATGTCTGTAGTTATTGTCTTATATGTGGATGACCTTCTTATTACAGGTGACTATGAAGATATGATCAACCAAACTCAAAAGGCTTTGAGTTTTGAGTTTGAAATGACAGACTTGGGCTTGCTGCACTATTGTTTGGAAATTGAAGTCTGGCAAGAGCCAGGAAAGATCTTTATCTCTCAGAAGAAGTATGCATGGGAGATCTTGAAGTCATTTGGCATGACCGAGTGCAAGGAGATAGCTACACCTATGGAGGTGAACGCAAAGTTAACCGTTGAGGAGACATCAGCACTGGTAGACATTGGGAGGTACAGGAGGATGGTCGGTAGTGTGATCTACTTGTGTAACATGTGTGTGTATATATATATATATATACATATACATATATATACATACATACATATATATATATATATATATATACATACATACATATATATATATATATATATATATATATATATATATATATATGACTCAAGCATTAGCTTCATCATAGGTGTGTTATGTGGTAGACAAGTTTTCCCCCTTCTAATCCCATTTTTAGAGCATTGATCATTCCACAATATGCATTTTACTTTTTTAAATCTTTCTTAAAACATGATCATCAAAGCTCCATATCATCAATTTATAAGTTTTATACTCATATAAAATTGTTACTTATTTTCTTTTAAAAACTATTGTACATATTAAGCTAATTAGGACCTATGTTTATCCTCAACTTTGATGCTAGGTAAAAGTAAATGATTGTGTACATGCAACTATACATATTTTTCTAATTATAACACTTGATAAACATTTAAAAACATTTAAATGTTTGGTAATATACTCAGAAGTCCTCTTTACTTTTCTAGATAGCATCATGAATAGTTAATCTAAGTTATTTAAGAACTCCTTTTATATGTAAGACAACAATATAAACATGGACAACTAAAGACCCATGGTAGACTGAAAAGATGTGAAATTCATGGCCACGTCAAGAAGGGATAGATTCACATGCTAATTATATATAAGAATAGTCCAAAGCATTTTTTAAATCCTTGACTACATCAAAACTCATATCAATGTAAATATAATTAGTGGAATACGTTTCATACCATTGGTCTACTTTCATTTCCAAAACAGTTGATCATGATTTAGCCTCTCTATAGAGGCTCAATCTAATCTTTACTTAATTTACCTACTATTTTAAAAGTTGATTTACATATGCATAATTCGAAGCTATACAAGGAATTTCTTGTCCAATGTTGTGATCTAGGAACATTAATAGTTTAGACTGTTGCCACATCAATAGAACAACTGTAAGCTGGCTTTATTTTCTGAGAATTTACCATTACGCTGAATATCTCTCAAATCACAATCCTATAAAACATATGAGAATTGAGAATTTGGAATAATCACGATCGTATGATTTGATTTACATAAAGGGAGCAGCATAGTCATAATAACATAACATGAACTTGTTCGTGGAGAGGTGATCGAATGTCACGGATGGACTCACTTTGGATCCACGGACCACATGCACAAAAGCTGCCGAAAATTTCTGTCAATTGTGTCTTCGCAACAAGACTTATACTATGAGGAATCGGGATTATGGAATTTTTACCTGCAATGTATAGTGCCCTCTCACTGTATATTGCAGGTAAGCAACCATTATCCGGATTCCTCGTAGTAGCTTGGTTGCAGGGCAGGCTGACATGGACCTTCATGTTGCTTGCTCGACCTTCACGATCTGCATTCGTGTCGACGTTTGAGAGAGAGAGGGGGGGACGTTCACGTGGAGCTTCATGTTGCCTGCTCGACCTTCACGCGATCTTCATTCGTGGGAGATTTATCTTCGTCTGGAGCCTTGACCACTCTGCATATAACGGCCAGTGCATGATATGAGAGGCTGCGACGCATCATATCGTCGGCAAATGTGGTGACAGGGTGCCACACATCATATCGTCGTGAGAGGTGTCTTGGCAACAAGTTCGGCATGCCCATACGAGGTGGTGTCTTTAGGATGCTGAAGGTTAGGCATGCCCATGTTCGTAGAGAGGTGCCTTGATGTGTTAAGTTATATCTTGCGAGCTGGGTGACCATTTTCTAACCTTGGCTTCTACATAGATACTCTAAACTTCCGTGCTTTCCCAACCATGAATTTTCATTCACACGAGCAAGTCATAATAACAACCTTTGCTTTGCTTTTATGTTTGGTTGTTTCTAGAGAATACCATCCTTACTCATTAGAATACATTATTCACTATGCTCTTAACTTTGTTGAGGGCCAAAGTTGACCAAAAGATGAGCACTCTAGAACCTAGTGCAGTTTTTTGGGGGGAGGGAAGGGGGTTGGTACTATGAGTACTACTACTACAACCTTAAAGGAGGAGACATGAAGCAACAACCAAGCCAAGAAGCATCATCACGAGCAATGGCACCCCCAAATCATCAAGCTATCTGCACCACCAGTCATTTATGTCACCCTCAAATCTAGATGGTCAAATTTGATAGATAACCACATACTAGTACGTACTGATGACTTCTTCGCACTGCGGTTATTGTGGTCTTCATAACACAAAGCTAACTAACAATAATAGGTGCCATCTTAGTCTTTGTCAACTTATTAGTAGACCAAAAATCATGTCCAAAGTTATTCTTGCTCCTGTTTTCAACATTAGCTCCTCCCCAACTTACACAAAGCTTCCAATCATGGGATTTCTGATCATATAACACACCTTGGACATGCATTGGCCTATTCTAATACATCAAAACAAGAATAATAGCCAATAGAGAAATCTATCTTGAATACCCATCATTCAGCCCATAGATTCTTGAATCAAAAAATGATAGAAAATAACAAATGTTAATCAAGAAAATGATACAAAATTTCAAACTACGTTGTAGATAATACAAAGAAAACGTTCTCTTGAAAATATTACAATCTCAATTGTTTCTACGAATGAGAAAATGGTAGAAAGCGGCATTCTCTTTCTATCATTTTTACAAGTCCTTGACACTTTTCTTAATTCTCTCAGAATTTCTCATGATCTCCTTCTTCGTTTGAAGGAAACTCTTTTTCTATGTTGCCTTTTTCTTTTTCACAACATCTTGAACATGTAAATGGAAGGAAACTCCAAGAACTGCTTGAATTACACAAATCTGCCCACATGCGTGTTTGCATTGAAATACCCTAACTGTTTATCTTCCCTAAAATGGCTTGAATGTCTCTCCACCTTCAAACAACTTGAATGTAGGGAATTCTAATACATGATAACCGGACAACCTCTGTTTGTAAAAGTACACAAGCATGCTTAAAGATTCAAAATTTCCTTGAATTCATAAAATATCTTCAAGCTTCTATTATGAAAAAAAAAACATATCTCTTGCATCTCCATGGATAATGACACTTTTGTCTCATAAGTAGTTACATAACTTCCATCATCCTCTTGCAAGTTTCCTTCTTCCAGGCCTAATACCTAAATCATGACTATCATGCAGAATAAAGCACACAAGATCGCCCTAGTTGTAATATTTCAGCTATTACGAAGCCGTGTGATTTCTCGGGCAAAAGACAATGCCGGCATTGGGTCACGAACGGTGCAAATCTAAAACAGGATGTATCATTGGTAGAACAGAAACTATGGTCAATGAAACTGCATATTTCCGTGTGAACCTCCTCTTGGGAGGAGGTTAAGAGGAAATTGAGAAGATTTATGCAGAAATCTTTCTTTTAAATCTTTTTTATCCTCCCTAGTCGAAGGTTGTGCTGGAGGTGGGAGAGTAAAGCACAGGCACGTAAGCCTTGCGAAGGAAGTCATGGATGAGCAAAGGCAGTCGAATGAGCATCCTTGCTAAATGCCAGAGGGGGGTGAACCCCATGCATTATGGCCACATGGGGGTGGGAAGGATCCCCTCCCCTCAGTTATAAGAGCTTGTGGGAGGGAAGTAGGAAGAAAAGGAGCCGACACATTGCTGATTCTTTTGTTGAGAAAGGGCGTAAGGCTGGCTGTGAAGGAGGAGGGAACTTCGCGCTGCAGTCTAGAGCCGCCGCGCCTGAAGCCACGTATGCCATCCCAAGTCGCTGAATCGGTCTGCCTCCTCGCCGCCATCATTTCTCCAATAATCATCCCCCCTTTTTTTTTCCCCACGTGATTATTAAAACCCCAGAAGCTTCCAAGAAGCTTCTTGGAAGCTTCTAAGGGGAGAAGCTAAGCGACCCTTCATGTGGCTTCCTTAAAGCCTTCCTTTAGAAGGTCTTGTACACCCCTTCCTTTTTCCCCTTTTTCCAATCCATTAAAGCCCATTAAGTACCCCCTTTTTCCCGTGGGGTCCCATCTGAGCTTGTAAAAGGCCATTAAGCTTCCCTTCCCCACCCCCCTTGCGTTCTTACACAAGGTTCATTTTAACGTCGGGATACCTTAGAATCCCCTTTCTATTGGCCTTTGCAAAACATCCTCTTTCCCCCTTTTCCATTTCACCCAAGGCCCTTTAAAAGCTCATTTAACTCGGGAGTTAAGGCCTTCTTCCCCCCCTCTGGGTTCCCCACAAGGTTCCACTAGTTCGAGTTTAAGGAGGAAACCTATAAAGCCTTCTAAAGCCAGTTCCAAAAGACGGAGAAATTAATCAAGGACACCGAATCACAAAGGAAGTTTCGTATGTGAAGGAGAAGGGCAAGGTCATAAATTTGCATCCAAGATGAAAAGGCCGCATTTGCGATGGCTCCTAAGAAAGCACAAGGTGCAACCACAGGAGGATCGTCTCCTAACATACATGTGGACATTTTACCACAAGTCGAGGTTCTTCTTCCTAAATTTGATTAACGTCATAATATTTCAATTATGCATGGACCATTTGAGGAACCAGGGTGCATGTTTTTGATTGAAAATACTTTGGCCAATAGATCACAATTGAGGGATTCGATCATTAGTATTTCTCAATAAAACGAACAAAATAAAGTGAGTATAAGATTTATATGCATTTCTAGCAAGTCATTTTTATGCATTGCAAAGTGATGAAATTAGATTAACTAATGTCCATTTTTACAAAATGGAATTATGATAGTACACTTCGACTAAGCATGGAAGGAAAAAAACCCCATATCGCATTATTGAACATCTTTTTCGAAATGATTCTTAAGGAAAGTTACTAGCAACTGTAGGAAATTGCTAGGGTTGCATGAAGAAGATTTATCTCTAGGAAAGTGGCCTAAAAACTTAAATCAACGAAAGGGTGTGTAAGTTCAACATATGACAAATTCATTCGGAAAAAAAAGTAGAAAAAGGCTGCATGTTTAAACATAAAATCCTAAAGCTTAGTAGCATGAATCTTGTTTGCATGTTATAGGATGATCAATTGGAATTATGCTATAACTTAACCTATGCCTTTGATCTTAACCCAAAAAGTTAGGGTTTGTAAATCAACTTATGTGTAGACAATGCAACATATCCCAAAGAGCTAACTAGGGTTAGCACGTTGAGGACATTACCTAATCGCTCTTATTGCTAAAGCTGAAACTCTTAAACCTAAAGACTTGGGCACATTCACGGAATATAGGGACAATAGGACGTACTTGCGAGAGACCATCTAGTGCTTCTACCCTAAGGATCTCTCACTAAAACAGAAGAAACTCGGTTTGAACTTGGAACCCTAGGACCAACAATGTCAGCCTAATGCAATCAGAAACGGTTTATATATCTAATCATGATTTCGTGATTATAAGACTCCACTCGATGGGTAAATAGTCCCATAGTTTGATGCGACACTTGTGCAACAAAATGCAGAGTCGCATGATCTTGTAACGATCACAAGGGAATGGCCAATTCCTCAGAATGAGATTGGCAGATTCTTACACAAGTTTATCTTGCAAGAGGATGAATAATTGTCCTGATATAGTATCTTTCTTAGGTAAACTGACCAATATACAGGGATTAGATATTTGCTTAGAAGCAAAGGACCAATCATTAAATTGGAATAACATATTTATTGCTAATAGAACTTAAGATATTGATTAAGTTAGGTTAATAGGGTACGGCCCTAACCCATGGATAAGGGTTAACAGAAAAACCTTGGGAATCTTGCCAAGTCACAATTGACCCCAGATCGAGTGCTATGGATGCATTTGGAAAGAAGGATTCACTCCTTAGCAATTGGCCAAAAATTAATAAACAATGGAAATGATTGTGCTTGTAACAGTTTGAAGAGCATGTTTTGCTTTCTTTGCTCAAAGAATGAAAGTATGAAAATATATCTAATACTTCAAGTTGAAGGCTTGAAGGGAGAGGCAGCTTCAGTTACCCCCGACTGCCTGCCTGACCCTAACCAAGGGGGTTGTTAACCGCACCCGGAAGGTGGACCGAACCCGCCACAAGAGGTCTCTCTGTTGAGCGCTACTTGGAGCAGGAGGAACCTTGGGTGCCAGAGGGGGCTCTGGCCATAAATCCCTCGCCTTCCGGGCCCTACACAAGAGGCCAATGTGACTCGGGATTGGATCTCTAGGCCCGCATACTAGTCTATGGTGGGCGGAATCTTGGATTAGTAATCCCTATGGATTGCTGGATAGCCTTCGGGTGGATTATGGATAAGCCTACGGGCTGGACTTTATGTATTTGAAAGATAAATATGATAACCTGTTGAAAAGGAACTTGTCTGACATTTCTTTTATATATCAAGTGCTATGATTACATGAAGGAACCAGTGCTTAACGGGCTAATTAAGGAAGTTGATTGATACATGTCCAACTAAATGTGTTAGGTAATTAAATAACTAAAACAACCTGAGGAAAGTGCGGAGGATGTGGCCATAGGTGTGTCCTACAAATGGGTGGTCCCGGTTGGCGGGAAATTTTCTCAATCATGATGGACAGCAAGAAGATCGTTCAAAGGACACGTACAACAAGGGCTCTGACCTAGAATGGAATGGGACGTTGTTTTAGGTATAATCCTAGTATACGTTGTTTTAGGGGAATGGAATGGGACTATGCCTTATGGCAGAGAGGTCGAGCATTGCATCCCTCTCATTTCCCATTCTCCTTGAACCAAGTGCAACGTGAGTCTGCTTGAGACCTGGCGTTTCTGCGTAAAGTAGTTTGCTTGGGGTTCGACGCTAGTTGTCGTTTAGGAAAGGACCATTAGGAAAAAACCCTGATTCAGGTCGGTCCTAGGTGGGAATGGCCAGAATACTTCCGCTACGTGGCAAACGCGGAAAGACCTAGATCTCAAACCCCGTGATATTCCATGGGAGTGCCGGGCAGAGCTTTCTAGACATCCTTTCCGATGGACTGCTAAGACGTATCCTGAAGATCACACATGGACACGTTACAGTTGGTATCAAAGCGAACCAACGAAGGATTTGTTTTTTATGAAATTTAAATAAGATGAAGTAAAGCAAATGTTTCTCTTCTGAACATGTCCTTACTTTCCATGCCGTCTTGCAGAATTATGAAGCATGGAACAAGTTCTTAGTGTTTCAAGTCATGTTTATGACTGTGATGCATTCCCCGGATTATCAACAAAGGGTTGAGATGATGAACATCCTAGCGTGTATCTATAATCTATCCCCTTTGCACATGGAACGAAGATGGATGGGTGCCTCAGGAATCTACTATATAGCTGCCCACCGGTTTGCATACCTTCAAACCAATCTAAAGAGGATCAAGTGGTTGGAAGACCTGAAAGTCGTGAAGCTCTTCATTTTTGTGGAGGCTCACGTAAACTCAACTTTACATATTCGAGGTCAGAGGGTTGAACTAAAGTCATATGTATATGAGGAAGTGACCCATGTAATCCCCGCCAATAGGATTAAAGTGTGGAGGCGCCATGAGAAGAATGGGTTCCAAAGGAAAGGATACCCTAATCTTCCAATGACTTACCGATTCCTGAAGATCCATGACCTGAAACCATACTATTATCTAGTTCCTGTAGATAAATGTAATACAACATTATTCTCCCCAAACTAAATGTAAACATTTGGCTTATCATCGCAAGAAATGTTGTATTCCGAAAGGGCTATGCCCATATAAATACAATAAGACTTCTTTTTATCAAATGTCTATTTGTTCATGAGAATTGATAATAAGTTGTGGCTAGGATTCTTGATTGATATAGCTGAAATGGAGATGAAATGTAAATCGTAACGATTAACGAGTAATAACGTTAAGAAACCTTTATCCAGGCACAACCCCAGGTACAGGTTCCCAGTTCGCCTCCTACATCAAGTACTGCTATAATCCAGGAGAAGAAGTTTCTTCTCAATCAGATTAAGCCGCATGAATTTGATGGGAGAGGCAGGTCCATCCAAGCAGATGCTGAAATTTGGATTGAATCCATGGAGGATTACTTTGAAGCAGCCGATACTGCACCCGCCAAGCAGGCCATACTCACCAAGCTAAAGCTCACCAGTGAAGCCAGGCTTTGGTGGAAGCAATGGTGCAGAGATCAAGGGATCGCGGAAGGATTTTTTACCTGGAAGAAGTTGAATAAAGGGAAGATACTTACCACCTACGTATCGTACCCAGAAAATGAATGAGTTCTATGAGCTAAAACAGATGGGACTCACGCTTCACGCATACTACTCTAAATTTTTCTCAAGTATGCACCACAAATCGACATGACATAGTAGGTGTCAGAATTTTGTGCTAGTTTAAATCCACCAGTGAATACCCATCTCGAATCTATGCGCCCATCATATCTTCAGGACGCTCTCATTCGAGCTGCGCCTACAATTCACGAGGTGCAGGTTAGGCCAAGAGGTAATAAAACTTGGTCTTATAATGACCCAAACAGAGGAACATTTAGGCCTCAAATGAAGAGATTTCAAGGTCAGAGTCAGGGACAAAGAAAGAAAGCAAGGACTAATAATGTCAAGAACTTTGTTCCTACCCAAAGTAATGGCCGGAACTTCCATTGTTTCCACTGCAACAAGCCAAGACATTTCAAGAGGCAATGTCCCAAGCTTGGAGGAGGACATCGCCAAGCACATTTCCAAGGAATTGGCCATGGCCACGGAGCCACTACCTGAGGCAGAGGAAGAACCACCTGCGTTGCCAATAGGAAAATGTGCGAAGAAGAAGAAGATCTAACCATGGAAGTAGAGTTTGAAAGGGCGACAGTCCATGCCATTCTTCATAAGAAAGGGCTAAATTGCCAGTTCTCGGTGATTCAGACACAGTTGGACTATCAAGCTAAAGGTTTCAAGACCTTAATTAATTGTGGCAGTACACATTCCTTTATCTCACCAGCTTGTGTAAAAAGATTAGGAATAGCCATAGTAGAAGCACCTATCTTGCTTGTGGAATTGGCAAATGGTCGTGAGGTTCCTTATACTGGGAAAACTGCTAAGGTGGAGTTCTTTCTGGGTGGAAAGATGACTTCGGTCAAATTCAGAGTCATGAGCCTAGGTATCCATGAGTGTCTACTCGGAATGGATTTGGCTTAAACCTAATGACGCCCACATTCATTGTGAAAAGGGTCAAATTTCCTTTCGGAACTCTGAAGGGGAATTAGTCACAACTAAAGTTGAGGCTGGAGTGCCAAAAATTCAATTGGCCAAGGCATCTCAGATTATAAAGGGAGTCAGAAAAGGACTACCTGTCTACTTGATTAAGCTCAACAAGTTAGATGAGAAGCAAGAGTCTAGTGAAGGACCTTCTTGGCTAAAGGAATACGTGGATGTATTTCCTGAAGAGTTGATAGAATTCCCGCCTTAAAGAGAAGTCCGAGAGGATCCAATATTGTATATGGAAGCTATCAATTCGTCTCAAAGGAATCAATGGCAAGAAGCTATGCAAGCTGAGTATGATTCTTTAATCTCGAAAGGTACATGCATTCTTACTGAACTCCCCCCAAATCGTGTTTCTATCAAATGTAAATGGGTTTATAAAACCAAGACCAAAGCTGATGGCTCATTTGATAAGTTCAAAGCACGACTTGTTGCAAAAGGGTACTCGCAGATTGTAGGAGTAGATTATCAAGAAACATTTTCTCCCGTTGTGCGCTCCACAACTATTCGTATGCTTTTGGCTTTTGCAACACTATTTGATCTAGAAATTCACCAAATGGATGTTAAAACGGCTTTTCTCAATGGAGATCTTGAAGAAGAAATCTTTATGGAGCAACCTGAAGGTTTTATGATTGCAGGAAAGGAGCATCTTGTATGCCAGCTTCATCGTGCATTATATGGATTGAAGCAAGCCTCTCGTGCTTGGTATATTAAGATTGATCAGTTCCTCAAATCTAAAGGTTTTGTTGCATGTTATTTATTGTTAAGAAAAATCCTAAATTGTTATGTCCTATCTCTTAAAATGGAATCAAATGTTGGAAGAAGTTATGGGAGCATAAGCAACTAATATTGTGCCTTTGAAATTAATTAAAAATCAATACTCCTTAATATCAAGGGAAATACATTGATTAACCAAAATCATGTAAAATTTTAAGGACTTACTAACCCCTTCACCTACGATCAAGCTCCCTTCAGGCTAAGTCATTTGGTACATCAAGCTATCTTTTTAGAACATTAGGAGAAATATGGACTCTCTTTTCTATCCCTTAAGGGGTTTCTCTCACCTCTCTCTCTCTAAAAAGAGATTCCAAAATAATATTATAATAAGAGATCTTCTACAATGAATCAAATCTCATATTTGTATTTTCAATTTATTTCACCTATTATTTTATTCCCAAACTGTAGGATAATGACACTTTTCTAAAAATCTTCATAACTAAAAAAATCCAATTCTATTTTCTCTAAAAACAAAGTCAATCATTGATACATGAATCTTTGATGCTCTCATGACTTTTCAACATTAAAATATATTAGAATGATTGTCATTCTCACTTCTTAAAAGTGCAAAGTTAAAAAGTGATATAAAATAACGTACACATCATATTTTAGGATTATTTTTTACCCAGATACATCCTTTTGACTCAAGAGTTTCCCTTGTATTTTTTTTGGACAAGTATATGCTTGTTCCTGGGTATTTTTTCATTCCCTTTTAAAGCTCTAGTTTTGTCCCAAATTTTGTGTACTCTTCCCCTTCCCTCCAAAATATGGTTTCTTGCATATGAATTCTTTTGAAACAACACTCAGGACTATCTACAACACTTTCTACCCTATTACAAGAAATCTCAAGAGTGGTTTTGATATCATTTGTTAAGATCAGATAATCTCTATCTACAACACTCTCTATCCTGCTATAAGCAATCTCCCTCTTATGTTATAAGATATCTTCCTCTTCAACAATCTATACTACCAGCAATGAAGTGATCATGGAGGTATCTTTATTGTTTTAATCTATGTGATGTAATTATTATTCACAGTTGTTGTTTAATCCTCAAGCATGAATTCACACACACACACACACACACACACACACACAGAGAAGGGGGGGAAGAGAGAGGATTGTGTGAGATGAACTAAGAAAATAAGTGATAGAGTGACATCGAGTAAATTAGGAAAGAAGATAAGATGATGTTATTGTTCTCCACTAGCCAAGCTTGTGTAC
The DNA here is from genome assembly GCF_053477565.2 of Lygodium microphyllum. Lineage (NCBI taxonomy): Eukaryota > Viridiplantae > Streptophyta > Polypodiopsida > Schizaeales > Lygodiaceae > Lygodium > Lygodium microphyllum. The sequence continues at coordinate 35,311,851 of NC_141155.1, forward strand.
AAATGTGTTTAAATATCTTTGATCAATTCTTGTTGAGAGAGAGAGAGAGAGAGAGAGAGAGAATATTTTGGATAGAATAGAAGATAATATTTGATGCTAATTAGAGGTAGATAAGTTAAGATTACATATTGATTAGGGTCTATCATCATGACTGAAATCAAGAGAAAGAAACAAGATCCAATTAGGTAAAAAAGAACACAAACATAGTGAATCAATAGGGTGTAATTGTGTGATTTTATCTTAAGAAAAGTTAAAATTGGCATATATTTCTCTTTGCAGAATGGAGGTGCAGGATGTACTAAGAGAAAGAGAGATATTCACTTTCAATTTTGGAGGATAATTATGCACCAATGTTCAAAAGAACTGTGGAAAGGGATGATGAAATAAATACAAGATGCAACAAGAAAGAAATGTAGGGGAAAAAAAAAGTGGACCTTTGGGTTGATGGGTACATTTATCCACCCGATACAGTCACTCAAAGGCCACCACAATTTGAAGGGTTTATATCATTTGTAAAGATTGTTTGTGAAGGCAATGAAGGATTGTATGGATACACATGCAGACTTGTCAGACAAGGATTAGTAGGGGTCCATCAAGCCTTGACAAATATGTAAACAATATTACAAAAGAATATGTAGTCTTTGATGGAAAATGATAGATTATTGGCTAAGAAGGATAGGGAGAACCAGAGCTTACAACAAGCAATGTCTATCATTGAAAATGCTATGCATGCTATACATGTGTAGAATATGTAGTTATAGTCTAAAGTTATGGACTTGGAGAAGGAGAATCCAAAAATAAAGAGGAAGCTCACAAAAACTTTGGAGATTCGGCCTAGTTTAAAAACCAAAGAAGCACATCAACGCATCTGATTAGTTAAACCGATACACCAATTAACCAAAGGGAGTGGAAAATATCATAGTGGAAAATATCATAGATGGATATATGGAAAATTGTAAATTCAGGGATTGTAGATGGTATTGCAAGTGAGCATCTTAGGGATGTGAGAAACTTGTTTACTGCTATAGATGCTTAGGGACTATGTGAAAAGGTGGGAATGAGTTCTGAGTCATACATTATGCTCTATCAAAAATTGGGTATACGTTTTAATCAAGTCTTCAAAAATAAGCAAGCAATGCCTCAACCACCAAAACCATTTCACATGAAGAAGGCTTGAAAAAAACTAAATGAGAAATTTTTAGAACTAATTGATGAGCCAAAATATCTAGAAAACACACACATATTGAAGTATGGTTCCAAAGAAGTTACATTTGAATTGCATGCATCCAACAATTTTGTATTGGATGTATGTAGGGTTCAAATTTCTATGGTCAAGTTCTAGAATATGTCTATGGAGAAGAATGTAGAGGCAAGATTAAGTTTGTCCTCAAACTTGATGAGAGTGATATTATTAAGGGGAAAAAATTGAACGTGGGAGTATAACACAAAACCCATGTGATACATATATATATACATGAGTGACCTCCCTAAGCAATAATGCCCACCATAAGTAGCAATATTTCTCATCATAAAGATGATTGATTTCTCCCATTAGATTTTTATATTGCCATATGCACTCCCTGTATGCAAAAAATATTAACATCAATCAAATATAGTTGTCTCCACCGCATAATGATTACAGTCCCCCTCTCAAACAGCCAAGACTATTACATCATGAGCTCATGCTAGCTATTGTCACTCAATTCTACACTACTTAAAGTAAAAGTAATCACAAAGATATTTGCCACCTCGAATCTTAGATATCACCCTTAAATCAAGACAACCAAAACTAGCCAAGAATAACATATTAGAATAGGTGACTTCATTGAAATATAGCTATCGAAGTCTTCACAATGACATAGCAAATCAACAACATGAAAAAAAATCATGTTTAAGATAAAGACGGATTTCGTATAGAAGATGAGAACCCTTAGTCCTAATAGTATCCCATGGCTAAAGACTTGTAGCTTCCAACATTTAGCCTAAAGTATCCATAGTTTGATTGGGAATTTCAAGACTACCCAATTGATCATTACAACTTGCCAAAGGATATTCTTGAAGAATATGCTAAGGAACCACTACACAAACATATTTATAAGAATCCTTATGTCTTCTTGCTAGAGTGTGTAGGATTACCACAAGGGTAAGAGACAAAAGGATGTAGGGAGATTGAGAGATGGAACAAGATCAAAGAAAGAGAATTTGGAATTTGGAAAAGGTAACGGAGATAGGTAAAGGTGAAACAAAGTGATTTTATTTCATACAATTCAATAGAGCAATCAATTTGCAATACATCTTAAAGATCTTATAGATATGACGAATACAAAGGCATATCCACACACTTGAGACAATATCTCAACATAATCTGGTACTAAGGCTCAATATATGCACTAATACATGAATAATGTCTATTGAACATAATCCAAAAGTTGTAGGTAACACCTTAAAAACTCATACATACATCAATCTACTGATGGAAGATGATGGGTGACACCATTGTAGAAAATAAATATGAATAGGAATGTATAGATCCCTATAAATACCCTCTACGGCCTTCAAAAGCACATCAAGTTTGTAATTACAGTTTTATTGCAACAATAAAACATGATGTAGATGCTATCCCAAATCTGATAAAAACTCTATCTTTATTGTGTATATTATGTCTACCAAAGGCAAAGATCAAGAATCAAGTGGCAGAACTCATGAAAGCCATGTTTGAGCATCAAATCTCCATTTTCGACCTGCTAACATGTTCTTGAATATTACTTCACGACTCAAACTAGTCCACATGAAGAGCATAAATCCATTCAAAATCCACTTTGATAATCAAGGAAGGCTATGTTTCGGAACCAAGAATCAAGTGAGAGATTGCCTCAAATACCTTATAAGAGACAAAGATCTTCAAGGATAGCTTGCTACCTTTTCTTTTCCTATTTTCCCTATTCAAAATAGTCTTAATACACTCCTCTCTCCTCCCCAATCCATCATCCTCTGTCCCACTTACTTTCTTTGGCTCTTTCCCCCATCTCTCCCTATGTCCTCTTCTAGTTAGGATGCCATCACCTTCACCTTTTTGGCCATGTTGGACAACTACCACCTAATTAGTCATGTTGGAAACCCTAAATCTCCACCAACTGGTCTTATTGATCTCTACTTCATTCTCCACCACATAGACCACAGAACAAGTCACTTAAGTGACTATTAATCACTATGAAAAGCCACATCATCATTAAGTCCCAACATGACACTTGACTAATGGAGGATTGGGATAATGGACTAAGAACATAATTGACTACCATTCACTTTTGTGCCTATATTCATCCAATTTTTAGTCCGACAGATCCAAAGTTGCAAGTATATGCATCCAATTCTGAGAAGGGTATATCCATAGATACCATCAAATTTCAAGGAGAAAGATTTGTGGGGTTGTAGGATACTTGATGGGAGTAAGCTAAAGTGCCCTCAACCCTTAAATGTATAGATAATGTACAAAGAAAGGCACTAGAATGCATTGTTTCCCTTGATTAGCATTCCAACTCTATGATAAGTGCCCTTTTCTCCTTATAGCTGACTTTTACTAGGGCATTGGATGCTAGTTTATCCCTTCCATGCACACATATTACATGTTGTGTGCATCACATAACTTCTTTGACTTCACATTGTACATAGCATAATCATCCAAAAAAGTCATGAATTGCCAGCTAATTTCAATATAGCATGGATCTGTATAGGTATCCATTCTTGTAACTTATTCAAAAAAGTTTCATACACTTTTAGAAGAGTTGTAATTTTACATTTGAAGAAATATGCACTCAAGAAGGGTCCCTTAGGTTACTAGTTAATGACTTCCCCAGTTCTAGGAGATTGTGGACCAATGAGAGAGGAGGTTGTATTCACATTTTATCTAGTTCCATTCTCCCCTTAGACCCATGACATATAAGCTTCTTCCTCTATGTCTCCCTTAATGTTTTTTTGTAAATTGAAATAAATTGTCATATTTTCAACTTATCTATGTTGCTCCATATCTATAATGATTTAGAATGTCTTATAAATCCTCTCTAAACTTGAATGATGAATACCAACTTTTAACATAGAGTCAGTCCTTAAGGAAAACCTTAACCAAGAAACCTATAATATATGTTTGCTATTGCAAAAAATCTTAATGTTTTATAGGATTGTGATTTGAGACTATTTAGGCATTAGCTTGATTATAGGTGGTTAATATGTTAGGTAAGTTCTCTCCCTCCCCCCCTTCGAGGGCGCCCCCCCTTTTGATTCCATATATATACATACATATATATATATATATATATATATATATATATATATATATGTATATATACGTATATATATATATATATACATATATACGTATATATACATATATATATATATATATATATATGTATATATATATGTATATATACGTATATATATATATACACATATATATATATCTACATATATGTATATATACATATATATATATATGTATATATATATTTTCTTTAAAAAACTATTGTACATATTAAGATAATTAGAACCTATGTTTATCCTCAACTTTGATGCTAGGTAAAAGTAAATGATTGTGTACATGCAACTATACATATTTTTCTAATTATAACACTCGATAAACATTTAAAAACATTTAAATGTTTGGTAATATACTCAGAAGTCCTCTTTACTTTTCTAGATAGCATCATGAAAAATTAATCTAAGTTATTTAAGAACTCCTTTTATATGTCAGACAACAATATAAACATGGACAACTAAAGACCCATGGTAGACTAAAAAGATGTGAAATTCATGGCCACGTCAAGAAGGGATAGATTCACATGCTAATTATATATAAGAATAGTCCAAAGCATTTTTTAAATCCTTGACTACATCAAAACTCATATCAATGTATATATAATTAGTGGAATACGTTTCATACCATTGGTCTACTTTGATTTCCAAAACAGTTGGTCATGATTTAGCCTCTCTATACAGGCTCAATCTAATCTTTACTTAATCTACCTAGTATTATAAAAGTTGATTTACATATGCATAATTCGAAGCTATACAAGGAATTTCTTGTCCAATGTTGTGATCTAGGAACATTAATAGTTTAGACTGTTGCTACATCAATAGAACAACTGTAAGCTGGCTTTATTTTCTGAGAATTTACCATTACGCTGAATATGTCTCAAATCACAATCCTATAAAACATATGAGAATTGAGAATTTGGAATAATCACGATCGTATGATTTGATTTACATAAAGGGAGCAGCATAGTCATAGTAACATAACATGAACTTGTTCGTGGAGAGGTGATCGAATGTCACGCATGGACTCACTTTGGATCCACAAGCACAAAAGCTGCCGAAAATTTCTGCCAATTGTGTCTTCGCAACAAAACTTATACTATGAGGAATCGGGATTATGGAATTTTTACCTGCAATGTATAGTGCCCTCTCACTGTATATTGCAGGTAAGCAACCATTATCCGGATTCCTCGTAGTAGCTTGGTTGCAGGGCAGGCTGACATGGACCTTCATGTTGCTTGCTCGACCTTCACGATCTGCATTCGTGTCGACGATCGAGAGAGAGATGGGGGGACGTCGACCTTCATGTTGCCTGCTCGACCTTCACGCGATCTTCATTCGTGGGAGAGAGAGACGGGAGGGGAGGGAGATTTATCTTCGTCTGGAGCCTTGACCACTCTGCATATAACGGCCAGTGCATGATATGAGAGGGTAGCACTCATGTGGGTTTTCTATCTTTGTGGATAGCACTCATGTGGGTTCAAAAAAACAGTAATCCATTATATTCTTAGTCCATTATCACAATCCTCCATTAGTCTTGTATCTCTCATTGAGGGTCTTTCTAATAGGAGGTCATGGTTTATACCTATTATACCCATGAATTTAGTATGGTTTGCACTCCTCCAATCTTAAAATGCCAGTTTTGGGGAAAACACAAATGTACTCCAAAGCAACAAATTTCTTCGGAGCAAGGGTAGTTGTAAACCTTTCCCCTCCAACTAGTAGTAAGGATTTAGTGTTATCTTTTGTATATAGATTACAATCGGAGGATTCTTTTGAATTATGTAATCATTGCTAGACCTTTATGCAAAATCCTTGTAGTCTTGAATATCATCGAAAAATACCGAAGCACTATGAATCTTCTTTGAGCATCAAAGAGATAGCATATAGGTTGAATTTGGAGTTGCTCTTACTTTGTTGTACATCTTTGTGGATGGCATTCATGCAAGTTACAAAAAATGGTAGTCAATTATGTTCTTAGTCCATTATCCCAATCCTCCATTAGTCAAGTGTCATGTTGGGACTTAATGATGATGTGGCTTTCCATAGTGATTAATAGTTACTTAAGTGACTTGTTCTGTGGTCTATGTGGTGGAGAATGAAGTAGAGATCAATAAGACCAGTTGGTGGAGATTTAGGGTTGCCAACATGACTAATTAGGTGGTAGTTGTCCAACATGGCCAAAAAGGTGAAGGTGATGGCATCCTAACTAGAAGAGGACATAGGGAGAGGTGAGGGAAAGAGCCAAAGAAAGTAAGTGGGATAGAGGATGATGGATTGGGGAGGAGAGAGGAGTGTATTAAGACTATTTTGAATAGGGAAAATAGGAAAAGAAAAGGTAGCAAGCTATCCTTGAAGATCTTTGTCTCTTATAAGGTATTTGAGGCAATCTCTCACTTGATTCTTGGTTCCGAAACATAGCCTTCCTTGATTATCAAAGTGGATTTTTAATGGATTTATGCTCTTCATGTGGACTAGTTTGAGTCGTGAAGTAATATTCAAGAACATGTTAGCAGGTCGGAAATGGAGATTTGATGCTCAAACATGGCTTTCATGAGTTCTGCCACTTGATTCTTGATCTTTGCCTTTGGTAGACATAATATAGACAATAAATATAGAGTTTTTATTGGATTTGGGATAGCATCTACATCATGTTTTATTGTTGCAATAAAACTGTAATTACAAACTTGATGTGCTTTTGAAGGCCGTAGAGGGTATTTATAGGGATCTATACATTTCTATTCATATTTATTTTCTACAATGGTGTCATCCATCATCTTCCATCAGCAGATTGATGTATGTATGAGTTTTTAAGGTGTTACCTACAACTTTTGGATTATGTTCAATAGACATTATTCATGTATTAGTGCATATATTGAGCCGTAGTACCAGATTATGTTGAGATATTGTCTCAAGTGTGTGGATATCCCTTTGTATTCGTCATATCTATAAGATCTTTCAGATGTATTGCAAATTGATTGCTCTATTGAATTGTATGAAATAAAATCACTTTGTTTCACCTTTACCTATCTCCGTTACCTTTTCCAAATTCCAAATTCTCTTTCTTTGATCTTGTTCCATCTCTCAATCTCCCTACATCCTTTTGTCTCTTACCCTTGTGGTAATCCTACACACTCTAACAAGAAGACATAAGGATTCTTATAAATATGTTTGTGTAGTGGTTCCTTAGCATATTCTTCAAGAATATCCTTTGGCAAGTTGTAATGATCAATTGGGTAGTCTTGAAATTCCCAATCAAACTATGGATACTTTAGGCTAAATGTTGGAATCTACAAGTCTTTAGCCATGGGATGCTATTAGGACTAAGGTTTCTTATCTTCTATATGAAATCCGTCTTTATCTTAAACATGATTTTTTTTCATGTTGTTGATTTGCTATGTCATTGTGAAGACTTCGATAGCTATATTTCAATGAAGTCACCTATTCTAATATGTTATTCTTGGCTAGTTTTGGTTGTCTTGATTTAGAGGTGATATATAAGATTCGAGGTGGCAAATATCTTTGTGATTACTTTTACTTTAAGTAGTGTAGAATTCAATGACAATAGCTGGCATGAGCTCATGACGTAATAGTCTTGGCTGTTTGAGAGGGGGACTGTAATCATTATGCAGTGGAGAAAACTATATTTGATTGATGTTAATATTTTTTGCATACAGGGAGTGCATATGGCAATATAAAAATCTAATGGGAGAAATCAATAATCTTTATGATGAGAAATATTGCTGCTTATGGTGGGCATTATTGCTTAGGGAGGTTACTCATGTATATCTATATGTATCACATGGGTTTTGTGTTATACTCACACGTTCCATTTTTTCCCCTTAATAATATCACTCTCATCAAGTTTGAGGACAAACTTAATCTTGCCTCTACATTCTTCTCCATAGACATATTCTAGAACTTGACCATAGAAATTTGAACCCTACATACATCCAATACAAATTTGCTGGATGCATGCAATACAAATGTAACTTCTTTGGAACCATACTTCAATATGTGTGTGTTTTCTAGATGTTTTGGCTCATCAATTAGTTCTAAAAATTTCTCATTTAGTTTTTTTCAAGCCTTCTTCATGTGAAATGGTTTTGGTGGTTGCGGCATTGCTTGCTTATTTTTGAAGACTTGATTAAAACATATACCCAATTTTTGATAGAGCATAATGTATGACTCAGAACTCATTCCCACCTTTTCACATAGTCCCTAAGCATCTATAGCAGTAAACAAGTTTTTCACATCCCTAAGATGCTCACTTGCAATACCATCTACAATCCCTGAATTTACAATTTTCCATATATCCATCTATGATATTTTCCACTCCCTTTGGTTAATTGGTGTATCGGTTTAACTAATCAGATGTGTTGATGTGCTTCTTTGGTTTTTAAACTAGGCCGAATATCCAAAGTTTTTGTGAGCTTCCTCTTTATTTTTGGATTCTCCTTCTCCAAGTTCATAACTTTAGACTATAACTACATATTCTACACGTGTGTAGCATGCATAGCATTTTCAATGATAGACATTGCTTGTTATAAGCTCTGGTTCTCCCTATCCTTCTTAGCCAATAATCTATCCTTTTCCATCAAAGACTACATATTATTTTGTAATCTTGTTTACATATTTTTCAAGGCTTTATGGACCCCTACTAATCCTTGTGTGACAAGTCTGCATGTGTATCCATACAATCCTTCATTGCTTTCACAAACAATCTTTACAAATGATATAAACCCTTCAAATTGTGGTGGCCTTTAAGTGACTGTATCGGGTGGATAAATGTACCCATCAACCCAAAGGTCCACATTTTTTCCCCCTACATTTCTTTCTTGTTGCATCTTGTATTTATTTCATCATTCCTTTTCACAGTTCTTTTGAACATTGGTGCATAATCATCCTCCAAAATTGAAAGTGAATATCTCTCTTTCTCTTAGTACATCCTGCACTTCCATTCTGCAAAGAGAAACATATGCCAATTTTAACTTTTCCTAACATCAAATCACACAATTACACCCTATTAATTCACTATATTTGTGCTCTTTTTTACCTAATTGGATCTTGTCTCTTTCTCTTGATTTCAGTCATGATGATAGACCCTAATCAATATGTAATCTTTACTTTTAATCTACCTCTAATTAACATCAAATATTATCTTATATTCTATCCAAAATATTCTCTCTCTCTCTCTCTCTCTCTCTCTCTCTCTCTCTCTCTCGCTCAACAAGAATTGATCAAAGATATTTAAACACATTTGTACACAAGCTTGGCTAGTTGTAACGTGTCCACTAGTATCATCCAAGACATGTCTTAGCAGTCCATCGGAAAGGATGTCTAGAAAACTCCGCCCGGCACTCCCATGGAATGTTACAGGTTTTGTGATCTAGGTCTTCCCGCGTCTGCCACGTAGCGGAAGTATCCTGGCCATTCCCACTTAGGATCGATCAGAATTAGGGTTATTCTGATTGGTCATTAGCTAACAGCAACTAGCGTCAGATCCGAGCGAACTACTTTACGCAGAAATGCCAGGTCCGAAGCGGATTCACGCTGCACTTGGTTCAAGAAGAATGGGAAACAAGAGGGATGCAAAGCTCAACCTCTCTGCCATAAGGCATAGTCCCATTCCATTCCCCTAAAACAACGTAAATCGGGTAAGACGTAACTCTAGGTCATCGCTCTCGTTATTCGTTTTGATGATGATGATCATCCCGTTGTTCTTCGAGATTTTTGAGAAAAGTTCCTGGCTAACCGGGACCACCCAACCGTAGGACGGACCCATGGTCCATCCTCCGCACTTTCCTCGGTTTTTTTTAGTTATGTAATTATCTAACACATTAATTTGACACATAACAATGAGCTTCTTTGATTAATCCTGTTAAGCACTGGTTCCTTCACGTAATCTTAACACGTGATATAGAAAAACAATATCAAGCAAGTTCTTTTTAACATTTCATCATTTTATCTTTGAAATACAAGGAGTTCCGCCCGTAGGCTTGTCCATAATCGGCCCGAAGACTATCCAGTAATCCATAGTGATCACTATTCAGAGCTTCTACCCATAGACTAGTATGCGGGCCTCGAGATCCAATCACGAGTCACGTTAGCCTCTTGCGCAGGACCCGGAAGGCAAGGGATTTACGGCCAGAGCCCCCCCTGGCACCCAAGCGTCCTCCTACTCCAAGTAGAGCTCAACGGAGAGACCTCTCGCAGCAAGTACGGTCCACGTTCCCGGCGCGGTGAACAACCCCCTTGGTTAGGGTTAGGAAGGTAGTCGGGGGTAACTGAAATTGCCTCTTCCTTCAGGCCTTTAACCTGAAGTATAGGTACTCATTTAATTTGTAATTCATAATTGAAACAGAGACCTAAAATCTCTAGCAAGCAAAAACATTTCCATTAATCAACCGTGTTGTTTGGCAAACTGCTAAGGAAGTGTTCTTTCCTTTTGAGTGTATCAGCACTTGTTCCCAAGGTGTCTTGTAAATTGGCAAGGTCCTTTACATTCCGGTGTAGGGCGTACCTTATTAACCCAACTTGGTCAATCTTAAAGTTCCTTAGATATGCTAGTTTCCGATTTACAACTTTCCTTATTTAGAAGGATATCCAAAAATACGTCCTTTTGCAAGATAACTTGCGTAGGGATCTGCCATCCTTGTTGTGGGTTTTTACCCTTTCTCCTTGTGAATCAATCACAAGACTAAATGATTTCGTACTTGCTGCGCAAGTCCTGCAATGGAATAATCCATTTAGATCCTTCAAGCTGACGTATGTCGGGCCTAGGGTTTCTTTTTAAGGATCTCGGGGACAGCCCTAGTTCTTTATCTTTACGAATTTTTTTGACCCTACAATAAGGAAAGTAGTCAAGTGCTTAGGGTATGAATATTTCTATGTTTAGATTGGTTTGGATAACTTTTGGAAGGTAATATTAATCGTCTTGTCACAGTTTTGCTATCCTTGTGACAATTTACTTTTCAGTCAATACAGTTCAATTTAAACTTCCTTTTTCCTTGCAGATGAACTCATGCCAAATAACAAACATTTCCCTTGCCACGATGTGCAATTAGCAATGATAACTTCCTAGTAATTTGAGCAACGAAATAAACCTTTCATGAATTTAATCATTTACAATGATTCTTGCGAAAGGAATAAGACTAATGGTGCAAGATATAATTTCTATACATTTAGGATTTAACTAAAATATACTACTATAGTAAATGGATAATCTTGCTTGTAATTTATAATGCTTGATGCAATTCGAAGGAAACTAAGTTCTATACATTATCATTCATTCAAATAAGCTAAACTCCTTCATTACAAATAACTCGGACAAATATATCCTATCCCTAACAATTTCTCTTTGCATGATTGACTTAAAACCGAATTAAAGCCAAGAAGAAAAACCTGGTTTTGGGGTGAGATATCCACATGGATACCGGGAGATGACCCTCCCGCGGCTACACCTTGGACTTTCTTAGGAGGCATTGCAATTATAGTCCGTCAAATGTGGAAGCAGCTTTACACTTCTTTCGGAATTCGAGCGTCGCTCCCTTGCACCGTTTCCGTCGAAAGTAGTTTTAGAAGGCTCCCTCAAGGCTTTAGAGTGGGAAAGGAAGGTGTTTTTAAAAAAACACTCAGCACTCTCTTCCCTTTTACAAGTGGGGGAAAAAGAACAAAACTCCAAGGTATTTTGCGATTTTGAAGAAAAGGCTAAGGACAAATTCTCTTGGGGGAAAAGGGCCTTATAGAATTCTAAGGGAGGAACGCCAAGGGGGGGGGGGGGGGGGGGAAAGTAGCTTTAAAGGTTATTGGAAAAGGGGGCCTAAGGAGGCCTTAGGAGAAGATATAAGGGGGTGGTCCAAGGGTTATAATGAGCAAGGGCCCTAAGGGGGAAATAAAAACTGGGAAGATAAGACCTTTACGGTAAAAAACCCTTTTATGGGGGAAAATCTCCAATCCCATAGGAAGGGGCCCTAGGGGGTTTTTTGTTTAAGACACGGGAAGCGGGAGGGGGGGTAAGGTGGGTTTGAACTAGGGGAAAGGGGCTTTTAGGGATTATACATGGGGGAAAAAAAGTAATAAGACCCTTAAGGCCTTCGTGCTCTAGGGGAGAGTGACTCTAAAGTGAAAGGAAATGGGTTTTAGCATGAGTGTGAAAGGGGACTTAAGGGGTTTTTAAAACCCGGCAGGGGGGGTTCTAATACCCATGGAAAGGGGGTTTTTGACATGGGGGGGTGAAAGGGGGCTTAGGGGGTTTTGTGGGGAAATTTTTAAGCCCGTGAGAAAAAAGAAAAGGTGAAAAGGGGCTTATTAAGGGGTTTAGAAGCTTCCCCAAGAAGCTTCCAAAGCTTCTGGGGGGTACTGTGGAGCCATGTGGAGGGAAAAAGAGGAGACTTCTGGCGGCGAGCTGGCAGCAATCATGGCGTGACGAATGGCAATGGGGACTTTTCCCTCCCTTTCGGCCACCGAGGCGGCACACTAGTGGTCCTCTCCTCCTCACGACGATCTCTGCAATGCCGTCAACCTCCTCTTTCTTCCTCACGATAGTTATTTTCCCACCCTCCTACACAGTCATACACAGAATCTCCACTCTCTCCCTCTATTCGGCGGTTGAAGGTATCTTTCCTTGCTCCACGGCAGCAATCCACGCAGCATCAGAATAGCAGTCTCAATCTCTCCCTCTTTGAGCTTTCTGGCAGCCGCCTCCTTAAAGTGCCCTACTCTCCCTCCTCTCTCCTCAGCATGGCGATGGCAGCACCAGAGTCCTTCTTCTCTCTCCGTTCGTCTCGTTCATAGCGTGTGGACCGTCCTCCCTCAGCTTCGTCCCCCTCAATTTAAATAGAGGAGGGGAGGGGGATCCTCCCTCTTGACGTGGTGGCATGCATGGCCGTGCCATACCCGCGAGCTCCACTGAGGAGCTTCTTCTTGGTTACTATTCCCCTCCCCCTCCAGCTCGGCAGGGGGGATAAGGAAGAAAAAAAATAAATTTCCATTATCCTTAGAAAAGAAAAAATTGCTATATCATTCTCCTTATTTCCTACAAGAGGTAGTCCACGCGAAGAAAAGATTTTTATAACGTTACATTCTCTCCCCCTTAGAGGAATCGAGATGTCCTCATCTCGAGATAAACTGGGGATACTGATGGTTGAGAGTGCCTTCATCTATCCAAGTGGCATCCTCTTCGGGATAATCTTTCCACTTGACGAGGCATTCTCTTAGGGTTCTGGACCTTAATTGTCTCTCCCTAACATCTAAGATCCTATCAGGCCTTAGTTCAAGGACTCCTTGACTAGGCATTACAATTTGTTGATCATCAAGTACATGATTAGGGTTGGGTACATATTTTTTCAATAGGCTGATATGGAATACATTGTGAACCTTTAGGTTCTCAGGGAGTTGCAATCTATAAGCATTGGGTCCTAGGCATTTGAGGATTTTATACGGCCCACAATACCTTGGACTTAGCTTCTTGCATTCTCCTAGGGATAGAGAACTCTTTTTAGGGTGTACACGAATGAAGACCATGTCTCCTTCTTCGAAGACTCTTTCTTGACGTTTCAAATCTGCGTATGCCTTTTGTCTATCCTTGGCCGCTTGTATGTCTTGTCTTATTGACTTTATTTGATCATCCATGTCTTCCAACATCTGTCTTGAGGCTTCAACTCTTAGGGTTGGATCAGAAAAGTTTAGGGGACTTCAACAATCATGACCATACAATGCCTGGAAAGGAGTCATCAGAATGCTCTGCTGATAAGAAGCATTGTAGGCAAATTCAACTAATGGCAAGTATTGAATCCACCTCTTCGGCTCTCGACAGCAGTATGCCCTAAGCATATCTTCGATGATTTGATTTATTCACTCTGTTTGGCCATCCATTTGGGGATGGTAAGCGGTGCTAAAACAGAGTTGAGTCCCAATAGCTTCAAAGATAGCTCTCCAGAAGTGTGATGTGAAGAGAGAATCTCGATCACTAATGATTCTTCTAGGTAACCCATGTAGCTTGAATATCTCCTTGATAAACAATCTTGGAATGTCGAAGGCTTTATAGTTTGTCTTTACTGGTATCAGGTGTGCAACCTTGGTAAGCATGTCAACCACAACCATAATGGAATTGTATCCTCCTTGGACTTGGGGTAGGCCCACAACAAAATCCATACTGATGAATTCCCATTTCGTTTGGGGAATGTCAAGTGGTTGCAGTTTCCCTAGCATCATGACATGTTCGGCTTTGATACGTTGGCAAGACAAACACTCAGTGACATATTTGAGAACGTCACCTTTAAGCCTCTCCCAATGGTAGCTCTTCCTAACTGCATTAAGAGTCTTAGCATAGCCAGGATGTCCTGCGAAAGGAGAATCATGAGCTTCCCATAATATCTTCTGCTTAAGTGACTGGCTTGCTGGTATACACAGCCTTGTTCTGTAGTAGACAAGTCCATTATCAATGGAAAATTCCTGATACTTAGCTTGCAACTTCTGATTCTGCTCCTTGGTAGATATTTCCTTTATCATTGTTTGGTAGGCCAAATCATGGCATGCTTCTTCTCTAGCTAGTTCAAGTATAGGGTTGTTTGGCATAGATACTTTTGTAGCCAAAGATCTGGCCGTTGATGGATTCTGCAAGATTAGGGAATTTAGGAATGCCTTGCGACTAAGTGCATCGGCAACTACATTCTCCTTCCCTGGTTGGTACTTGATTTCAAAATCATATTTCTCCAATACTTCAATCCACCGACGTTGTCTCATGTTGAGCTGGTTCTGGGTAAAAATCCATTTGAGACTCTTATGATTGGTTACTAGAGTAAACTTGTTACCCAACAGGTAGTGTCTCCAAAGCTTTAGAGCATGGATGACAGCTAGTAATTCCAGATTATGCGTGGCATAATTCTTTTCATGACTCTTCAATTTCCTTGAAGAGTATGCTACTGGATGACCTTCCTACATAAGTACACACCCCAAGGCAAGAATGCTAGCATCAGTTACTACCTCGAACTCCTTATTGAGGTCAGGAAGTTTTAGAATAGGTGCTGATACCAAACTTTGCTTCAATTTGTCGAAGCTGTTTTGTTCGGAAGTTGACCATGTAATGGAAGTCTGCTTCTTTAGTAAGTCTGTAAGAGGTGCTGCAATCCAAGCATAGTTTTTTATGAAGCCCCTATACCATCCTGTCAATCCAAGAAAGCTACGTATCTCTTTGACGGATACTGGTATTGGCCATTCAAGCACATCTCTGACCTTGGCTGGGTCTACTGATATTCCTTCTGATGATACTATGAATCCCAGATATTCAATCTGACGCTTGAAGAATGCACACTTCTTCATTTTTGCATACAGCTTATGAGACCTCATTGTCTCAAGGACAATCCGAAGTTGAGGTTCATGATCTTCTTCCTGTTTAGAATAGACTAAAGTGTCATCGAAGAAGACAAGTACGAAATCATCAAGATATGGTCTAAAAATATATTGCATTAATCTATTGAAGGTGGCAGGTGCATTTGTAAGCCCGAATGACATAACCAGGAACTCAAAGTGCCCATATCTTGTATTGAAGGCCGTCTTTGGAATATCTTCTTCCTTGATCCTTATCTGATAGTAACCTGACCTTTGCACCTTGAAGACGATCAAGAAGCTCATCTATTCTAGGAATAGGATACTTGTTCTTGACTGTTGATTGATTCAACCCTCGGTAATCAATACATAGTCGAAGTGTCCCATCTTTCTTTTTCTGGAATAGTACTGGAGCTCCCCACGGTGAGTTGCTAGGCCGGATGTAACCCTGATCTAACAGTTGCTTGAGTTATTCCTTCAACTCAATTGCTTCCGGTATGGACATTCTATAAGGTCTTTTTGCAATAGGTGCAACTCCAGGCACTAGCCTAATCTCATAATCTACTTCTCTTTGAGGCAGAAGTTCGATCAATTCCTCAGGAAATATGTCAGCGTATTCCTTTAGCCAAGAAGGTGCTTCATGAGACTCTTGCTTTTGATCTAACTTGTTGAGTTTGATCAGGTAAACGGGTAATCCTTTTTTGACTCCTTTTATGATCCGAGATACTTTGGCTAATTGGATTCTTGGCACTAATGCCTCACCTTGAGTTGTGACAAATTCCCTTTCAGAGTTTCGAAAGGAAACTTGACCCTTTCCACAGTGGATGTGGGCGTCGTTGGGCTTAAGCCAATCCATCCCAAGTAGACACTCATGGATACCTAGATTCATGACTCTGAATTTGACTGAAGTCTTCTTTCCTCCCAGAAAGAATTCCACCTTAGCAGTTTGCCTGGTACAAGTTACCTCACGACCGTTTGCCAACTCCACAAGCAGGGTAGGTGCTTCTTTTGTGGGTATTCCTAAACTTTTTGCATATGCTGGTGAGATAAAGGAATGTGTACTGCCACAATCAATCAAGGTTTTGAAACCTTTACCTTGATAGTCCGACGGTGTCCGAATCACCGAGAACTGGAGATTCGGCCCTTTCTTGTGTAAAGTGGCATGGACTGTCGCTTTTTTGAATTGAGCTTCCATAGTCGGATCTTCCTCTTCTTCTTCTTCACATCTTTGCCTATTGGCAATGCAAGCAGTTCTTCCTCTTCCACGGGTAACGGCTCCTTGACCGCGGCCTGCACCTTGGAAAGGCGTTTGACGATGTCCCCCGCTAAGCTTGGGACATTGCCTCTTGAAGTGACCGGGTTCGTTGCAGTGGAAACAACGGAGGTTTCGGCCATTACTTTGAGTAGGAACAAAGTTGTTGACGTTATTTGTCCTTGCTTTTTTCCTTTGTCCCTGATTATGACCTTGAACTCTCTTCATTTGAGGTCTGAATGCTCCTCTGTTCGGGTCACTATAGGACCACGTTTTGTTACCCCTTGGTCTAGCTTGCACCTCCTGAATTATAGGTGCCGCTCGAATGAGTGCATCCTGAAGATCTGATGGACGCATAGATTCGAGACGGGTATTTACGGGTGGATTTAAGCCCGCACAAAATTTGGACACCTGCTGCGTCATGTCCATCTATGGCGCATACTTTAAAAGTGAGACGAATTTAGAGTAGTATGCGTCAAGAGTGAGTCCTAGCTGTTTTAGCTCGTAGAACTCATTCGTTTTCTGTGTACAATATGCAGGTGGTAAATATCTTCCCTGCACGGCTTTCTTCAACTTCTCCCAGGTAATGGACCCCTCTGAAATCCCTTGATCCCTGCACCATTGCTTCCACCAAAGTCTGGCTTCACCGGTGAGCTTTAACTTGCCGAGCATAGCCTGATTGGTAGGTGCAGTACCAACTACTTCAAAGTAATCCTCCATGGATTCAATCCAAATTTCAGCATCAGCCTGGATGAATCTAGCTCTCCCGTCAAACTCGGGTGGCTTTATCTGCTTGAGGATGATCTTCTTCTCTTGGGTCACAGCAGTACTTGATGTAGGAGGCGAATTTGGAACCTGTACTTGGGGTTGTGCTTGGATAAAAGTTTTCTTAACGTTATTGTTAGCTTATCTTTCATTTTTAGTTCGGCTATCTCGTAAACAATGTAGCTACTTAACTTTTTAACAACTCTTATGCACAGCTAGATATTGATAAAAAGAAGTTTTTATTTGTATTTACATGGGCATAGCCTTTTTGAATACAACGTTTCATGTGATGATAGGCCAATCATTACATTCAGTTTGGGGAGAACAACGTTGTATTGCATTTGTCTACAGGAACTGTGTAATAGTAGGGTTTTGGGTCATGGATCTTTAGGAATCGATAATTAATTGGAAGTTCAGGACACCCTTTCCGTTGGAATCCATACTTCTCATGGCGGCCCAACACTTTAATCCTGTCGCCTGGGATTACACGGGTTACTTCCTCATATACATATGAGTTCATTTCAACCCTTCGACCTTGAATATGTAAAGTCGAATTTACGTGAGCTTCCACAAAAATGAATAGCTTCACGACTTTCAAGTCTTTCAACCACTTGATCCTTTTTAGGTTGGTCTGTAGATAAGCAAACCCGTGGGCGGCTATATAGTAGATTCCTGAAGACCCCGTCCATCTTCGTTCTATGTATAAAGGTGATGGATTATAAACCTGCTCCAGGATGTTCATCATCCCAATTCTTTGTCTATAAAGGGGAGAATGCATTGCAGTCATAAACATGACCCGAAATACCAAAAACTTGTTCCACGCTTCATAATTCTGCAAGACAGCATTGAAGATGAGAAAATGTTTGGATAGCAACAATTTCTTTACTTCATTTTATTGAGATCTCATTAAAAAAATTCTGTTGTTGGTCGGCTCTGATACCAACTGTAACGTGTCCACTAGTATCATCCAGGACACGTCTTAGCAGTCCATCGGAAAGGTTGTCTAGAAAACTCCGCCCGACACTCCCATGGAATGTTACGGGTTTTGCGATCTAGGTCTTCCCGCGTCTGCCACGTAGCGGAAGTATCCTGGCCGTTCCCACTTAGGATCGACCGGAATTAGGGTTTTCCTGATTGGTCATTAGCTAACAGCAACTAGCGTCAGATCCGAGCGAACTACTTTACGCAGAAACGCTAGCTCCGAAGCGGATTCACACTGCACTTGGTTCAAGGAGAATGGGAAACGAGAGGGATGCAAATCTCAACCTCTCTGCCATAAGGCATAGTCCCATTCCGTTCCCCTAAAACAGCATAAATCGGGTAAGACCTAACTCTAGGTCATCGCTCTCGTTATTCGTTTTGATGATGATGATCATCCCGCTGTTCTTCGAGATTTTTTAGAAAAGTTCTCGGCTAACCGGGACCACCCAACCGTAGGCCGGACCCATGGTCCATCCTCCGCACTTTCCTCGGTTTGTTTTAGTTATGTAATTATCTAACACATTAATTTGACACATAACAATCAGCTTCTTTAATTAATCCTCTTAAGCACTGGTTCCTTCACGTAATCTTATCACGTGACATAGAAAAACAATATCAAGCAAGTTCTTTTTAACATTTCATCATTTTATCTTTGAAATACAAGGAGTTCCGCCCGTAGGCTTGTCCATAATCTGCCCGAAGGCTATCCAGTAATCCATAGTGATCACTATTCCAAGCTTCTGCCCG
The DNA here is from genome assembly GCF_053477565.2 of Lygodium microphyllum. Lineage (NCBI taxonomy): Eukaryota > Viridiplantae > Streptophyta > Polypodiopsida > Schizaeales > Lygodiaceae > Lygodium > Lygodium microphyllum. The sequence goes on from NC_141155.1 coordinate 35,331,232, forward strand.
TAAACTAGTATGCGGGCCTCGAGATCCAATCGTGAGTCACGTTAGCCTCTTGTGCAAGACCCGAAAGGAGAGGGATTTACAGCCAGAGCCCCCCTGGCACCCAAGCATCCTCCTACTCCAAGTAGAGCTCAACGGAGAGACCTCTTGCGGCAAGTTCGGTCCACGTTCCCGGCGCGGTGAACAACCCCCTTGGTTAGGGTTAGGCAGGTAGTCGAGGGTAACTGAAATTGCCTCTTCCTTCAGGCCTTTAACCTGAAGTATAGATACTCATTTAATTTGTAATTCATAATTGAAACAGAGACCTAAAATCTCTAGCAAGCAAAAACATTTCCATTAATCAACCGTGTTGTTTGGCAAACTGCTAAGGAAGTGTTCTTTCCTTTTGAGTGTATCAGCACTCGTTCCCAAGGTGTCTTGTAAATTGGCAAGATCCTTTACATTCCGGTGTAGGGCGTACCTTATTAACCCAACTTGGTCAATCTTAAAGTTCCTTAGATATGCTAGTTTTCGGTTTACAACTTTTCTTATTTAGAAGGATATCCAAAAATACGTCCTTTTGCAAGATAACTTGCGTAGGGATCTGCCATCCTTGTTGAGGGTTTTTACCCTTTCTCCTTGTGAATCAATCACAAGACTAAATGATTTCGTACTTGCTGCGCAAGTCTTGCGATGGAATAATCCGTTTAGATCCTTTAAGCTGATGTATGTCGGGCCTAGGGTTTCTTTTTAAGGATCTCGGGGACAGCCCTAGTTCTTTATCTTTACGAATTTTTTTGACCCTACAATAAGGAAAGTAGTCAAGTGCTTAGGGTATGAATATTTCTATGTTTAGATTGGTTTGGATAACTTTTGGAAGGTAATATTAATCGTCTTGTCACAGTTTTGCTATCCTTGTGACAATTTACTTTTCAGTCAATACAGTTCAATTTAAACTTCCTTTTTCCTTGCAGATGAACTCATGCCAAATAAAAAACATTTCCCTTGCTATGATGTGCAATTAGCAATGATAACTTCCTAGTAATTTGAGCAACGAAATAAACCTTTCATGAATTTAATTATTTACAATGATTCGTTGCGAAAGGAATAAGACTAATGGTGCAAGATATAATTTCTATACCTTTAGGATTTAACTAAAATATACTACTATAGTAAATGGATAATCTTGCTCGTAATTTATAATGCTTGATGCAATTCGAAGAAAACTAAGTTCTATACATTATCATTCATTCAAATAAGCTAAACTCCTTCATTACAAATAACTCGGACAAATATATCCTATCCCTAACAATTTCTCTTTGCATGATCGACTTAAAACCGAATTAAAGCCAAGAAGAAAAACCTGGTTTTGGGGTGAGATATCCACATGGATACCGGGAGATGACCCTCCCGCGGCTACGCCTTGGACTTTCTTAGGAGGCATCGCAATTGTAGTCCGTCGAATGTGAAAGCAGCTTTACACTTCTTTCGGAATTCCACCGTCGCTCCCTTGCACCGTTTCCGTCGAAAGTAGTTTTAGAAGGCTCCCTCGAGGCTTTAGAGCAGGAAAGGAAGGTGTTTTAAAAAAAACACTCAGCACTCTCTTCCCTTTTACAGGTGGGGGAAAAAGAACAAAACTCCAAGGTATTTTGCGATTTTGAAGGAAACACTAATGACAAATTCTCTTGGGGGAAAAGGGCCTTATAGAATTCTAAGGGAGGAACTCCAAGGGGGGGGGGGGGGGAAGTAGCTTTAAAGGTTATTGGAAAAGAGGGCCTAAGGAGGCCTTAGGAGAAGATATAAGGGGGTAGTCCAAGGGTTATAATGAGCAAGGGCCCTAAGGGGGAAATAAAAACTGGGAAGATAAGACCTTTACGGTTAAAAACCCTTTTATGGGGGAAAATCTCCAATCCCACAGGAAGGGGCCCTAGGGGGTTTTTTGTTTAAGACACGGGAAGGGGGGGGTAAGGTGGGTTTGAACTAGGGGAAAGGGGCTTTTAGGGATTATACACGGGGAAAAAAAGAGTAATAAGACCCTTAAGGCCTTCGTGCTCTAGGGGGGAGTGACTCCAAAGTGAAAGGAAATGGGTTTTAGCATGAGGGTGAAAGGGGACTTAAGGGGTTTTTAAAACCCGGCAGGGGTGGTTCTAATACCCATGGAAAGGGGGTTTTTGACATGGGGGGGGTGAAAGGGGCTTAGGGGGTTTTGTGGGGAAATTTTTAAGCCCGGGAGAAAAAAGAAAATGTGAAAAGGGGCTTATTAAGGGGTTTAGAAGCTTCCAAAGCTTTTGGGGGTACTGTGGAGCCACGTGGAGGGAAAAAGAGGAGACTTCTGGTGGCGAGCTGGCAGCAATGATGGCGTGACGAATGGCAACGGTGACTTTTCCCTCCCTTTCGGCCAGCGAGTCGGCACAGTGGTGGTCCTCATACATAGAATCTCCACTCTCTCCCTCTATTCGGTGGTTGAAGGCATCTTTCCTTGCTCCACGGCAGCAATCCACGCAGCATCAGAACATCAGTCTCAATCTCTCCCTCTTCGAGCTTTCTGGAAGCCACCTCCTTAAAGTGCCCTACTCTCCCTCCTCTCTCCTCAGCACGGCAATGGCAGCACCAGAGTCCTTCTCTCTTTGTTCATCTCCTTCACAGCGTGTGGACCATCCTCCCTCAGCTTCGTCCCCCTCGATTTAAATAGGGGAGGGGAGGGGGATCCTCCCTCTTGACGTGGCGGCATGCATGGCCGTGCCATACCCGCGAGCTCCACTGAGGAGCTTCTTCTTGGTTACTATTCCCCTCCCCCTCCAGCTCGTCAGTCGGCAGGGGGGATAAGAAATAAAAATAATAATTTTCCATTATCCTTAGAAAAGAAAAAATTGCTATATCATTCTCCTTATTTCCTACAAGAGGTAGTCCACGCGAAGAAAAGATTTTTAGAACGTTACACTAGTGGAGAACAATAACATCGTCTTATCTTCTTCCCTAATTTACTCGATGTCACTCTATCACTTATTTTCTTAGTTCATCTCACACAATCCTCTCTCTTCCCCCCCTTCTCTCTCTCTCTCTCTCTATGTGAATTCATGCTTGAGGATTAAACAACAATTGTGAATAATAATTACATCACATAGATTAAAACAATAAAGATACCTCCATTATCACTTCATTGCTTGTAGTATAGATTGTTGAAGAGGAAGATATCTTATAACATAAGAGGGAGATTGCTTATAGCAAGGTAGAGAGTATTGTAGATAGAGATTATTTGATCTTAACAAATGATATCAAAACCACTCTTGAGATTGCTTGTACTAGGGTAGAAAGTGTTGTAGATAATCCTGAGTATTGTTTCAAAAGAATTCATATACAAGAAGCCATATTTTGGAGGGAAGGGGAAGAGTACACAAAATTTGGGACAAAACTAGAGCTTTAAGAGGAAATGAAAAAATGCCCAGGAACAAGCATATACTTGTCCAAAAAAAAAAAAACAAGGGAAACTCTTGAGTCAAAAGGATGTTTCTGGGTAAAAAATAATCCTAAAATATGATGTGCACGTTATTTTATATCATTTTTTAACTTTGCACTTTTAAGAAGTGAGAATGACAATGATTCTAATATATTTTAATGTTAAAAAGTCATGAGAGCATCAAATATTCGTATATCAATGATTGACTTTGTTTTTAGAGAAAATAGAATTGGATTTTTTTAGTTATGAAGATTTTTAGAAAAGTGTCATTATCCTACAGTTTGGGAATAAAATAATAGGTGAAATAAATTGAAAATACAAATATGAGATTTGATTCATTGTAGAAAATCTCTTATCATAATATTATTTTGGAATCTCTTTTTAGAGAGAGAGAGGTGAGAGAAACCCCTTAAGGGATAGAAAAGAGTGTCCATATTTCTCCTAATGTTCTAAAAAGGTAGCTTGATGTACCAGGGGGTTCAATGGGAAGGGGGCTTTAAACCTGACTAGGAAATGGGCTTGTGGTGGATCGAATGGGAAAGGGCTTAGAGAAGCCCCCTTAGAAGCTTCTAAGAATCTTCTGGGGGGTGTGTGCAAGGCCACGTGAAAAAAAGGGAGAAGATTATAGTGTCGTGGAAAAAGAGGGAAAGGTGGTACTGACGTCGTCAAGGGGAGATTCCCTTGTTAGGAGATGGCGGGGTTGGCTGCTTTGGTGAAATTGGCGGCGTTCTTAGTTGGCGGCTCCCTCTAGCACAGCGACTCACGGAACTACGGCAGCTCCTTCCTCCTCCACTTACCAACTCTGCAACTTCTCCCTTTCTTTTTCTATGGCGGTGATTGCAAGTTAGGGCAGCCTCCCTCCCCCTCTTCTCACGACTGTCCTCAACTCTCCTGACGTAGTCTCTCCCTTCTTGAACCTCCTCGTTACCCCCCCCAAAGGGGGGTTTTTATAGTACAGGGGGGAGAGGGGCCCTCCCCCCTACGTGGCCCATTGCATGGCCCCCTTCCTCCACGTCCCCATGCAGCCCTACTGGCCCATCCCCCCACACTCCCTCTCCTCCAGGCATGCATCGGCTGGGGGAGAAGGAATAGTTTTTAAAAAAATGAATTTTTATTTCAAGATTATCCTCTTATCCTCCTCCCAAGAGGATGTTTCCCCGTGGCTATGCGGGTTTGAATCCCCGGCCTTATTTTCCTAGACGGAGTTTTCCATCTCTCGCGTGAGGATATAGATTAACTGCCGGCATTGAAGATATTCTTTTGCACAGGTTTCACTCAGTATGTGGGAAGTCGATCTAGTAATAATATTTTTTTCATGGAAATATTACATTCTCTCCCCCTTGGAGGAATCGAGATGTCGTTATCTCGAGATGAACTAGGGATATTGGTGGTTGAGAGTGCTTTCATCCATTCAAGTGGCATCCTCCTCGGGATAATCTTTCCACTGGACGAGGCATTCTCTCAAGGTTCTGGATCTCAATTGTGTCTCCCTAACATCTAAGATCCTGTTAGGCCGTAGCTCAAGGACTCATTGGCTAGGCATTACAACTTGGAATACATTATGAACCTTTAGGTTCTCGAGGATTTGCAGTCTATAAGCATTGGGTCCTAGGCACTTGAGGATCTTGTATTGTCCACAATACATTGGACTTAGCTTCATGCAATCTCCTAAGTATAGGGAACTCTTTTTTGGCCGTATGCGAATGAAGACCATGTCTCCTTCCTCGAAGGTTCTATCTTGACACTTCAAATCCACGTGTGCCTTCTGTCTATCCTCGGCAGATTGGATGTCCGGTCTTATTGACTTTACCTCGTCATCCATCTCTTCTAGCATCTACCTTGAAGCTTCAACCCTCACGATTGGATCTGAGAAGTTTAGGGAACTTCGACAGTCATGCCCATACAATGCTTGAAAAGGGGTCATCTGAATGCTTTGTTGGTAAGAAGCATTGTAGGCAAACTCAACCAAGGGCAAGTATTGAATCCACCTTTTTGGTTCACGGCAGCAGTGTGCCCTTAGCATATCCTCGATAACTTGATTAACTCGCTCCATTTGGCCATCAGTTTGGGGATGGTAGGCTGTACTAAAACAGAGTTCAGTCCCAATGGCTTCAAAGATGGCTCTCTAGAAGTATTATGTGAAGAGAGAATCACGATCACTCATGATTCTTCTGGGCAACCCATGTAGCTTGAATATCTCCTTAATAAACAACCTTGCAATGTCTGAGGCTTTATAGTTTGTCTTAACAGGAATAAGGTATGCAATCTTAGTAAGCATGTCAACCACAACCATGATGGAGTTGTATCCTCCCTAAAATTGGGGTAGGCCAACAAGAAATTCTTTACTGGTGAATTCCAATATCATTTGGGGAATGTCAAGTGGTTGCAACATTCCCAGCATTTTGACACGTTCTGCTTTGATACGTTGACAAGACAAACACTCAGTGACATATTTGACGACATCACCTTTAAGCCTCTCCCAATAGAAACTCTTCCTAATTGAATTGAGAGTCTTGGCATAGCCAGGATGTCCTGGAGAAAGGGGAATCATGAGCTTCCCACAATATCTTCTGCTTAAGTGATTGCTTGCCGGTATACTATTCTCGTTCGATAGTAGACAAGTCTACTACTGATAGAGAATTCATGATGCTTAGCCTGTAGCTTTTGGTCCTGGTCCTTGATAAGAATCTCCCTTAGCATCTTTTGATAGGCTGGATCATGGCATGCTTCTTCTCTAGTTAGCTCAAGTATTGGGTTGTTTGGCATAGATACGTTTGTGGCTAGAGATCTAGCTGTTGATGGATTTTGCAAGATTAGAGAATTAAGGAATGCCTTGCGACTGAGTGCATCAGCAACTACATTCTCTTTTTCTGGTCGATACTTGATTTCAAAGTCATACTGCTCTAGCACTTAAATCCACCGACGTTGCCTCATATTGAGCTCATTCTGGGTAAAGATCCACTTGAGACTCTTATGATCAGTTCACTAGAGTAAACTTGTTACCCAACAGGTAGTGTCTCCAAAGCTTTAGAGCATGGATGATAGCTAACAATTCCAAATCATGGGTAGCATAATTCTTCTCATGACTCTTAAGTTTCCTTGAAGAGTATGCTAGAGGATGACCTTCTTGCATGAGCACACATCCTAAGGCAAGCGTGCTAGCATCAGTTACTACTTCGAACTCCTATACTGAGGTTCCAAAGTTTTAGTATAGATGCTGATACCAAACTTTGCTTTAATCTATCAAAGCTAGATTGTTCGGTAGCTGACCATGCAATGGATGTTTGCTTCTTCAGTAAATCCGTTAGAGGTGCTGCAATCAAAGCATAGTTTTTTATGAAGACCCTATACCATCCTGTCAATCCAAGAAAACTGTGTATTTCTTTGACAATTGTTGATATTGGCCATTCTAGAACATCTCTGACTTTGGGCGGATCCATTGAGATTCCTTCCGCTGATACGATGAATCCTAGATATTCAATTTGACGTTTAAAGAATGCACACTTCTTCATCTTAGCATAGAGCTTGTGTGACCTCATTGTCTCAAGGACAATCTGAAGCTGGGGTTCATGATCTTCTTCTTGTTTAGAATAGACTAAAGTGTTGTTGAAGAAGATGAGTACGAAGTCATCAAGATATGGCCTAAAGATATCCTGCACTAACCTGTTGAAGGTGGCAGGCGCATTCGTGAGCCCGAATGACATAACTAGGAACTCAAAGTGTCCATATCTTGTGTTGAAGGCGGCCTTTGGGATATCTTCTTCCTTGATCCTTATCTGATAGTAACCAGACCTGAGATCAATCTTGGAGAAGATCTTCGCACCCTGAAGACGATCAAGAAGCTCATCTATTCTAGGAATAGGATACTTGTTCTTAACAGTTGATTGATTCAACCCTCTGTAATCAATACACAGTCGAATCATTCCATCTTTCTTTTTCTGGAATAGCATAGGAGCTTCCCATGGTGAGCTGCTAGGACAGATGTAGCCCTAATCTAGCAGTTGCTTGAGTTGCTCCTTCAGCTCAATTGCTTCCGGCATGGACATCCTATAAGGTTTCTTTGCAATTGGTGCAGCTCCTGCCACTAGCTTGATCTCATGATTCACTTCTCTTTGAGGTGGGAGTTCTGTCAGCTCTTCAGGAAATATGTCCGCGTACTCCTTTAGCCATGAAGGTTCTTCACTAGACTCTTGCTTTTGATCCAACTTATTGAGCTTAATCAAGTAGACAGGTAGTCCCTTTCTAACTCCCTTTATAATCGGAGATGCTTTAGCCAATTGAATTTTCGGCTTTCCAGCCTCACCTTGAGTTGTGACCAATTCCCCTTTAGATTTTCGAAAGGAAACTTGGCCCTTTCCACAATGAATGTGGGCATCCTTAGGTTTAAGCCAATCCATTCCGAGCAAACACTCATGGATACCTAAGTTCATGACTCTGAATTTGATCGAAGTCGTCTTTCCTCCCAGAAAGAATTCCACCTTAGCAGTTTGCCTAGTACAAGTGACCTCATGACCATTTGCTAATTCCACAAGGAAGGTAGATGCTTCTACTGTGGCTATTCCCAATCTTCTTGCACAATCCGGTGACATAAAGGAATGTGTACTGCCACAATCAATCAAGGTTTTGAAACCTTTACCTTGATAGTCTGATGGTGTCTGAATCATCGAAAACTGGCGATTCGCGCCTTTCTTATGAAGAGAGGCATGGATTGTCGCCCTTTTCAAACTCCGTTGCCATGGTCGGATCTTCTTCTTCGCACATTTTCTTGTTGGTAACACAGGCGGTTCTTCCTCTGCCTTGGGTGGCGGCTCCCTCGCCATGGCCAGTTCCTTGGAAAGGTGCTTGACGATGTCCTCCGCCAAGATTGGGACATTGCCTTTTGAAATGACCGGGCTCGTTGCAGTGGAAACAACGAAGATTTTGACCATTGCTTTGGGTAGGGACAAAGTTGTTGACATTATTAGTCCTTGCTTTCTTTCTTTGTCCCTGATTTTGACTTTGAACTCTCTTCACTTGGGGCCTATATGCTCCTCTGTTTTGGTCATTATAAGACCACGTTTTGTTACTTCTTGGCCTAGCATGTACCTCCTGAATTATGGGTGCAGCTCGAATGAGTGTGTCCTATAGATCTGTAGGGTGCATAGATTCGAGGCGAGTATTCACTGGTGGGTTTAAACCAGCACAAAATTTCAACACCTGCTATGTCATGTCCATCTGTGGCGCATACTTAATAAGTGAGAGGAATTTTGAGTAGTATGCATCAAGAGTGAGACCTAGCTATTTCAGTTCGTAGAAGTCATTCATTTTCTACGTGCGATACGTAGGTGGTAAGTATCTTCCTTGCACAGCTTTCTTTAGCTTTTCCCAGGTAACGGATCCTTCCAAGATCCCTTGATCTCTACACCATTACTTCAACCAAAGCCTGGCTTCGCTGGTGAGCTTCAGCTTAGTGAGCATAGCCTGGTTGGCGGGTGCAGTATCAGCTGCTGCAAAGTAATCTTCCATGGACTCTATCCAAATCTCAGCATCCACTTGGACAGTCCTAATTTTCCCTTCAAATTCTAGTGGCTTAATCTGCTTGAGAAGAAGGTACTTGATGTAGGGGCGAACTGGGAGTCTATACCTGGGGTTGTGCTTGGATAGAGCATCCTTAACGTTATAACTCACTAATCGTTATGGTTTATATTTCATACCCAATTCAGCTACTATTAACCAAGAAACCTAGGCACTTAACTTTTTATCAATTCTCATAGACAATACAGACATTGATAAAACAAAGTCTCACTCCATTTATATGGGCCTAGCCCTTTCAGAGTACAATATTTCTTGAGATGGTAAAGCAACTGTTACATTAGTTCGGGGAGAATGATGTTGTGTTACATTTAGCTACGGGAACTAGATAATAGTATGGTTTCAGGTCATGGATCTTCAGGAATCGGTAAGTCATCGGAGGATTTGGGTATCCTTTCCTTTGGTACCCATTCTTCTCGTAGCGTCCCAACACCTTGATCCTGTCGGCGGGGATTACACGGGTCACTTCCTCGTATACATATGAGTTCAGCTCAACCCTCCGACCTTCGATGTGTAAAGTTGAGTTTACATGAGCCTCCACAAAAATGAACAGCTTCACAATCTTCAGGTCTTCCAACCACTTGATCCTCTTTAGGTTGGTTCGAAGGTATGCAAACCGGTGGGTAGCTATGTAGTAGATTCCTGAGTCACCCATCCACCTCCGTTCCACATATAAAGGTGATGGATTATAAATACGATCTAGGAGATTCATCATATCAATCCTTTGTCGATAATCTGAGGAGTGCATCGCGGTCATAAACATGACTTGGAACACTAAGAACATGTTCCATGCTTCATAATTCTGCAAGACAGCATCGAAAGTAAAGAAATGTTCTCAACAGCAACATTTGCTTTACTTCTTCTATTTAAGATTTCTTAAAAACAAGTCCTTCGTTGGTTCGCTCTGATACCAACTCTAACGTGTCCAGCTGTTCCCTTCAGGACACGTCTTAGCAATCCATCGGAAAGAAGGTCTAGAAAGCTCTGCCTGGCACTCCAATGGCATGTTACGGGTTTTGCGATCTAGGACTTTCTGCATCTACCACGTAGCAGAAGTATTCTGACCGCTCCCACTTACGACCGACCTGAATCAGGGTTTCCCCTAATGGTCATTTCCTAAATGGCAACTAGTATTGAATCCCGAGCAAACTACATTATGCAAAAATGCTAGGGTTGAAGCAGATTCATGCTACACTTCGTTCAAGGAGAATGGGAAACGAGAGGGATGCATGGCTTGACCTCTCTGCCATAAGGCATAGTCTCATTCCATTCTCCTAAAACGGCATAAACTGGGATTATTATAGCCTAGACTCTAGGTCAACGCCCTTGCTATTCATTTCCTTTGAGAATATCTCCTTTCTGTCCATTATGATTGAGAAAAGTTCCCGGCCAACCGCCCATCCGTAGGACGGACCCATGGCCACATCCACCGCACTTTCCTTGTTGTTTTAGTTGTTTAATTACCTAACACATTTAGTTGGACATGCATCAAGCAGCTTTCTTAATTAGCCTATTAGACATCGGTTCCTTCACGTAATCTTAGCACTTGACATAGAAAAGCAGTGTCAAACAAGTTCCTTTTCAACAGGTTATCATATTTATCTTCGGAATACATTCATAAAGTCCGATCCGTAGGCTTATCCATAATCCGCCCGAAGGATATCCAACAATCCATAGGGATTATTGATCCAAGATTCTGCCCGTAGACTAGTATTCGGGCCTCGAGATCCAATCGCGAGTCACGTTGGCCTCTTGTGCAGGGCCCGAAAGGCAAGGGATTTATGGCCAGAGCCCCCCCTGGCACACAAGCGTCCTCCTGCTCCAAGTAGTGCCCAATAGAGAGACCTCATGTGGCAGGTTCAGTCCATGTTCCCGGTGCCATTAACAACCCTTTTGGTTAGGGTCAGGCAGACAATCGGGGGTAACTTAGGCTGCCTCTCCCTTCAAGCCTTCAACCTGAAGCATTAAATATATTTTCATCCTTTAGTTCCTTGAACAAACAAAGGAAACAATGCTCTCTAAACTGTTACAAGCACAATCATTTCCAGTGGTCGTTATTTGGCCAACTGTAAAGGAGTGAATCCTTCTCTCTGAATGCATCCAGCATTTGATCCGGGATCAATTGCGATTTGGCAAGATCCATAAGGGTTTGTCTGTTCTCCCATTTGTCCTTGGGTTAAGGCCGTACCCTATTAACCCAACTTAACCAATACCTTAGGTTTTATTAACAAAAAAATCATGACGAATATGTTGCTTCAAATTATTGATTGGTCCTTTGCTTCCAAGAAAATACCTAATTCCCTTGTCTTGGTAACTTTATAACAAGATGATTACTCGTCCTCTTGCAAGTTAAACTTGCGCAAGAATCTGCCAATCTCATTCCGAGGAATTGGCCATTCTCTTGTGATCAAACCACAAGATTATGAGACGTTGCAACTTGTTGCACAAGTGTTGCATCTAATCCATGGGACTATTTCGCCCATCGAACGACCTCTTCTAATCATGGAATCATGATTAGATAAGAAGCAGGGTTTAGTATGTCTTCCTATCCAACCCATTCCCAATCGCACTAGGCCGACAACATTCAGAGCTAGGGTTCCAACTCACACTACAAGGAATTGGGCAATTAGCGACGCCGATTAGCGAAGGCGGACATCGGCGTCGCTATAGGCGTCGCTATTGGCGTCACAACTGGTGTCGCTATTTGAGTCGCATTTGCGACGCAAATAGCGACGCCAATAGCGACGCCGCAGGGAAAAAAAGCGCGGCCGAAACCAGAGCGCCGTTTTTATTTTCTTTTCTTCGCCTTTTGAGAGCGAGAGCGAGGGAGAGAGGCAAGGCTTTGTGAGAGAAGAAGAGGAAGAGACTTGCTGCCGCCGCCGCCGCCGCCACCGCCACCGCTGTTGTTCACGAAGGAGAGGAGGAGCCCTCATTGCAAAGAGAAGCCGCCCACGCTCGCCATATCTCATTGGTGAGTCTCCCTCTCTCTTTCTTTTACTTATTGAAGGTTTAAATCGTTCTCTTTTGTTTCTTTAGGAGAGGAAATGAAAGAGAAAGAGAGGGAGAGGGAGAGAGAGGGAGAGAAAGAGAGGGAGAGGGAGAGGGAGAGGGAGAGGGAGAGAAAGAGAGGGAGAGTGCATTCTCTCTCTCTCTCCCGTTTGCTTGTTTAATGTTTAAATTACTTTCTTTTTTGCTTGTTTAGGAGAGGAAACGAGAGAGTAAGAGAGAAAGAGAGGGAGAGAGAGAGGGAGAGAGAGAGGGAGAGGGAGAGGGAGAAGGAAAGAAAGAGAAAGAGAAAGAGAAATAGAGGGAGAGGGAGAGGGAGGGGGAGGAAATAAGAGAGGGAGAGAAAAAGAAAGAGAGGGAGAAGGAGGGAGAGTGCATTCTCTCTCTCCCTCTCCCTTTTGCTTGTTTAATGTTTGAATCACTTTATTTTTTGCTTGTTTAGGAGAGGAAATGAGAGAGAAAGAGAGTGAGAGGGAGAGGAAGGGGAAGGAAATGAGAGAGGGATAGAAAGAGAAAGAGAGGGAGAGTGCATTGTATCTCTCCCTCTCCCTTTTGCTTGGAGGATGTTTAAATCACTTTATTTTTTGCTTGTTTAGGAAATGAGAGAGAAAGAGAGATAGAGAGGGAGAGGGAGAAAAAGAGAAAGAGAGGGAGAGGGAGAGGGAGAGGGAGGGGGAGGGGAAGGAAATGAGAGAGGGAGAGAAAGAGAACGAGAGGGAGAGGGAGAGGGTGAGAGAAAGAGAGAAAGAGAGGGAGAGGGAGAGAAAGAGAGGGAGAGGGAGGGGAAGGAAATTTAAGATAATATACTTATTGATAATGGTATGCAATGTGCTTTGCCATGGGCCACGTACTTCATCAAAATGAACCCAAAATTATTGTTATAGAAGAAGAAACCCTTAAATTGAGTATAGGATAATTTCTCTCAGGTCTTATGACTATGAGTAGAATTGATTGAAATAAATTTTATTACTATAGTTATAAAATTTCATAGATGGCACGCATTAATTTTAAAATGGATTACTTATACTCAAAGCCGAGATATAACAAATAATTATCTACCGGGACAAACAAATCGTTGAGCATGATACAAGGCCGAGATATAACATCGGAAAATCTCTCAACTACTATATACAATGCAAGGTTTATGGCCAACTTGCAACTTGACGTACATCTCCATAAAGCTATCCATTTAAGCCTCATTTGTTGTAATGTAGATAAGATGGCAAACGAAGAAGGTCTTATTGTTCAAGACCGCGAGACGTATCTTAATCAGCGTGTCCCATGTCCTTGCTCTCAATGCAAGTTGGTAATTAGACGAAAACGCCGATTGTCTATAGAACACGTACGACGATTTGGCGAGTTTCAATCTGAGATCATTGATCAGGCGATTGCAGATTTTCAGCAAACGGTAATTTGAAGTTAGCATTTTTCATGCATTGTACTCTCAAGCTAATTGAAAACCATACACAATAAGATGGGGTCTTGTTGGCAAATTTTGTATCCAGGGGGTGATGTCTCGACCCAAGGGGGAGTGCACCCTTTGCGGCCAATTAGAAGAGTTCGTGGACGTGCGATGGATGGATTGTAGGAGCCAATCGACCACTCGCAAGGCCCATCTATACCATCAATGCCAGAGGAGACAGACAACCTTCCCGACTTGCCTACAATCTTGGAGCCTGAGATGGAGGCAATGATTGATGCATTGATTCCCATGGATGTTGAGACATCTGACCCGCTTAGAGAGGAAGCATCCATACCATTATATGATGGGTGCCGAGTATCTCGGTTGAAGACATTGCTTGCACTCTTAAGTGTGCGAGCAAAATACGGTTGGAGCGATACGAGTGTGACTAAGTTATTCAGGTACCTTGCACACAGACTTCATTGTTTTTTTTAAAAACAGTATTATTGCAAACATGGATGGATTTTTCAAGGTGTTTTATGATTTTTTCAAGGTTATTGAAATATCATATATTGCTACCTGCAAACACCATGCCTGAGTCTCGTGATGATGCACGACATGTTTTACGGAAGCGTAGCATGGACTACAATAACATCCATGCATGTATCAATGACTGCATATTGTTTCGAGATGAATACGAGACTATGGAGACATGTCCAAAGTGTGGTGCTCACAGGTATCGACAGGACTTGCAAGGGCAGACCATCCCTCAAAAAGTTCTCAGACACTTTCCGCTCATCCCCCGCATAAACCACATGTTTCGCACGTCTGCCATGGCAAGCTTGACAACGTGGCATGTGCAGAATAGGTCCACGGATGGAGTGCAACGAATATCAGCAGATTCGCGCGCATGGAGCCACATTGACTCTACCCTCCCAGGCTTTGCGCGAGAGCCAAGGAATCTTCGGCTCGGTCTCGCCATGGATGGTGTGAACCCATTCAGTCTGCGCTCGACTTCTTACAATGTGTGGCCTATAGTGCTTGTCAACTACAACATTCCTCCATGGCTTTCTACGAAGAAAGGACATCTCATCCTTAGCTTGCTAGTCCCAGGCTGCTACAAAGTAAAAAATATGGACGTGTATCTTCGTCCATTAGTCGATGAGCTTAAGATTTTGTGGGAGGAGGGGGTCACGGTGCAAGATATGAGCAGGCGCGATGGTCGGCGGTCAGCCAACATTCGAGCCATTCTCATGTGGACGATGCATGACTTTCCGGGATTGGGAGAGTGCTCAGGTGAGCAGACCTTTGTTCTCGTCGTTGGTAATATCTATATTTTATTTCATTCAATCAAGTATTCACTAGGTCGTGGATCGCCTTGCAGGTCTTGTTACCTCAGGTTATCATGCATGTCCATTGTGTGGGCCAGAGTTAGACTCCCGAAGGTCACGAACCATGAAGAAGATGGTATATCAAGGACACGCCGCTTTCTTACCGGAGGATCATGAACTCAGGGAAGGTTTTCTTGGATGACCTCCAGTACGTATGAATGCTGCAAGCTGGTACGAGCTGAAAATGGTAAACCCGGAATCACATCCAAATGGAATGCGACGGTTCTCAGTTTTCTATGAGTTGCCATATTGGACCCACTTACAGGTCAACCACTTGTTGGATCCCATGCATATTTTCAAAAATGTGGGCAGCTTGCTATGGGACCACATCACAGGAAAGAGAGACACTATAGGGTCACGAATGGATTTAAAGAAGCTAGGTAAGATGGAGGCGCTTTGGTCGTAGTCGAGTGCTGAAGGAGGAGTGCAGCTTCCTCGTGCTCCCTGGGTTTTGCCTACCAAAGAAGAGCGCATTGTGAAGCAAGTAAGCAAGTCTATCCGCACTCCGACGGGTATGATGCGTTCTCTCAGGTCCGCATTTTCTAAAGATGACCAAATGTCTAGGCTAAAATCCCATGATTGGCATAAGATATGTCAGATTTATGAACAGAATGGATTTTAATTAGCGTGGACATTTTGAAATTTGAAAAGTGACCATTATTCTTAATGCTTTCTCATTTGTGGCAGTTTGTCCTACCGATTGCGATCGCGGGATGCCTAACTCCAGAAATTCGCGGGGCCATTTACAAGTTGTCGACTTTGGTACAATGGATCTCACAGAAAGAGATTAAGACGTCCTCTATTGAATCCGCAAGGCGGGGAGCAGTTGAGACAGTTTGTCTCTTTGAGAAATACCTGCCCACTAGCATGCTCACGATACAAGTTCACCTTCTTGTGCATCTTGTGGACGAAGTGGAGATTGCTGGACCTATCCATACGCGATGGATGTTCTTCTTGGAGCGCTTCATGAAAACCCTGAAAGGCTTTGTGTGACAACGAGCTCGTCCGGAAGGTAGCATGGCGGAAGGTTGGTTGGTGTCAGAGGCGTTAGTGCATATCTCACAATGGCTACCAACGGTGGAACCAGACAATGAAATGCTATGGACGCTGAAGGACGATGACAAGCTGACTAGAGATGTGGTGGTTGGAAATGGGGTAGAAAAAAGAATGGATGCCTCAATGGAAGAGAAGGTGAATCGCTTTTGTATGTTGCACCATGCCTCCATGGAGACGTGGCTCGCCAAGTACCAGATTGCAAGGCAAGATCGAGAGGAAGCGCGAGCTGAATTTCGACGCAGTACGCGTCACCGACCGATTCGATATCCCGAAGGCATGGAGGAGATGCCGCGGTTTATGTCAACACGATGGTTGCATGGATCCTTGACCGCAGCATCCAGCGAAGGGACAGAGTACTCAATGGAGGAGTGGGAGTTCTCGAGGGGATGTAGTCCAAAGGTAATGAGGCGTTTAGAATGTGTCGTAACTAAATTTGCTTGCTACATCTAATTTGAGTGTTTCAATGTGCAGTACAAAATATATAGTGCAGCGTGGTCGCGCGGACGACATTTTCGGGTGGAGCATATTGACCAAATGTGCTCCATAATGGACTGTGGTGTCATGGCAAGGTTTGAGCAAGAGAGCCGACGACGAGCAACGAATCCGAACACGGTTGTGGATGAGATGGAGTATTTTGGAAACTTGCAAAGTATTGTTACGGTGGATTATCGTAGCTTCTCCATGATAATATTCGATGTGTAGTGGTTCAAAGTGGTACTTGGGGGAGCTGGCGCAACAGTTCGACGAGGTCCATCTGGATTTCTCGAAATAGATTCCGAAAAAAAATGGATGGATTTGCGCGACACCTTTGTGTTGCCAGCCCATTGTGACCAGGTATAAATAGTCATTTGCTTGCTAATTGTAATACGACATGGTTTATGTCACAATGGTTTGAAGCCGCTTTGTAAGTGTTTGTGAACAGGTAATCTTCTATCCAAATCCCTGACAACCTCGATGGTGGTATGTTATACCTTCAACTCCTCGAGGTGCGAGAGTATACGATCAAAGCGATGTTCCAGGCATAGATGAAGAAAATATGCAAATAGAGGGATCGAAATTACAAGGGATGGAGGCCACCGCAAGCTTGGATCCCGCATCGGCTAACAATGATGGAAATACAGAAGTCGTAGAATTTTTTGAGAACGAGGCAGACTCGTTCTTTTGTGGTGACATGTCTATCGACCTTCCAGTGTATGCAGAGTTGTGTCAGGAGATTAACATGGGACCATAGAATACTTCATTCTTGGAGAATTGTATTACTCAATTCGTTGTTTAGATCTTCCATAAAGGTAGATAAGATATGCATTTTAAGAGGGATTTTTCAAAAATGATTTATATTAATGTGCTTTGTATAGTTTAAATTGATTATTCTAACATCATTTTTTATCTGTGCAGGTATCGACATTTTCAGGATGAGTCGAGGGATGAGCGATGAGGAGTTTCAGGACATGATGGCATGCATGTCTCCAGATCAGCTCGCGAGATTCAGAGAGATGGCAGATCAGGAGCTGTCTCGTTCTTCGTCAGGGCGCTCTGCTAGATCAGCTGCAGCGCGATCAGATGCTTCAGCTTCGAGCAGACGATCTCGACGCTCACGACTTGGGCCAGAGGGAGGGACTGCGACTGCAGGAGGATCAGGGGGGTGCTGCTGTGGAGACACGGACGCGGTGTCTCCGTCTCCTCGTTCAGCTGGAGCTGCGTCACCTCCAGGATTTGTCACACCTGTGGGGACGTCCACTCCAGTTACTCCGGCTTTTGCGCAGCGGTCGCCAGATGGCACGCCTTTTGGTGGCACTCCTTTTGGTGGCACCCCCTTTGGTGGCACCCCTTTGAGTGGCACTCCGGGAGAGGGTACCCCCGTTGGTACACTGGATGTACAGGGTCTCCTGGATATGCCCAGGAGCATGGACGGAGATGGGAGAGGGCCCATCTTAGGCATACTCCTAGGGGTTATGGATACCTAGTGGATGGCAGGTCAGGAGCCATCATCATGAATGATGAGGGGAGGAGGGTGATGGCTCGCATGAGGGAGTTGTGCCAACAAGTTTTTCGGCACAACGTCCTGGATCATTGGAGGAACATACCGGAGGGGAGCAAGGAGTACATAGTAGCATCCTTGCACGAGGAGTTCCGGATGCCAGCCGTAGTGGATAGATTCTCTACGGGCTGGATGATGGATTACATGCATGCATACATGTCACATAGACGATCCGACGCACGCAAGGCAATCAAGAGTGGGGCTCCAAAGCCCGAGTGGTTAGATGCAGACGACTGGCGCCGACTGAGGGAGGAGGCTACAAATTCGCTAGGACGTTGGAGTCAGCAGCGGGAGGCGGCAAGGGCACGAATCGAGGTTGGATCGGTACATCATCTTGGGAGTGGCGGCCACAGGAAGTATTTGGAGGACTTTGTAAGTTTCTCTTTTGTTTTGCTTATTTGTTTTTTTGAGATATTCTTTGTACTGAAAATCATGTTTCTAACAGTTAGCATTTTGTTTTCTTTGCAGCACTCCATTACAAATCGCGATCCGCAAGGCCTTGAGACTCGATATGCAGAGAGGCACGGTCTCAGATCATTGATCGACCGATTGTATAGACGCGACGGCCCAGTAAGTCACTCATCTTTCTTGTCCGTAGTTACCATGAGATATTTGAATGCATTATTGTATGGTGGATTGATATGTTGTTTCTTTTTCTACAGAATCCGTTTGATGCTCCTTTGCAGCGGGAAGAGCTTTTGGGGACGAGGATTTGTAGCTCGCCCTTGGATCCTTAGAGCTCATATACCTTTAGTTTTTAGTCGCTCGATCTATGTAGACATTTTCTATGTATTAGTGATATTGTTTTATGATTGTACCAATCGCATTTTATGCGATATCATGTATTTATTTCATCTATCAGTTTTATGATTTCAGTATACATTCTTTTTGTTTGCAAATGCTTTGTATGCAGCAGTGCAGACACAAAAAAAAAGTTTCTCTGTTACTGTCGCTATTTGCGTCGCAAATTTACTACACGCGTCGCTATTGTCGTCGCTATAAGCGTCGCAAATTTTAACCGTCGCTATATGCATCGTTATATGTGTCGCATTTGCGACGCATATAGCGACGATTCTATGGCGTCGTCAATAACGACGCTTTTTGCGATGACGGGAGCAAATTTTGTTGTTTGTATTTTCGTCACTTTAAACGTCGCTATAAGGTCTATATCTTGTAGTGTCAATCCGAGTTTCAACATTTGATTGAGTGATCCTTAGGGTAGAAACCCTAGATCATTTCTTGCAAGTACATCCAATCGTCCCTACATTCCGTGAATGTGGGCAGGACCTCAGGGTATGAGGGTTTCGACTTGGCAACAAGTGCAACTAGGTCAAGTCCTTAACGTGCTAAACCCTAGTTAGCACTTGGAGTATAATGCATCGATTTAACCATCCTATAGGAATCCTTTGAGGTTTAGGTTTTTTAGGTAATTCCAGTTTACTTGTCTAAGGACGGCCATTCCTAAAGATGTTGTATTCATCAAAAGGGGAAAAAAAACTAGTTGCATTACAATACAATTTCTAGAAAGCACACGATTCATTGCCTCTACGTAAGATTAGATTCACAAACCCTGACTTTTCTTGTTAAGACCAAAGTGCATGTTAAATTTTGGCATAACTTCCATTGATCCTACTAGGATATGCATTCACGCTTCCTGCCACTAAATTTTTAATATTTTACGCTTAAATGAACCATGTAGCCTTTCCCTAAGTGTACCCTCGATGGATGAAATTATTCGTACAATGAATGTGCAATATGCAACCTTTCGTAGATAGATGAGATTCATGCTAGTTGAAGCTAGAGTTAACCTATTTCATGCAGCCCTTAGAATTTTTCCCATACTTTGCACTTTCCTACGGTTCATAACGACTTACTTAATGAATCATTACGAAGAAGGTTTGTCTAAAAATGCGACATGCGATTTAATCTTTCCATGCATAATCAAGGGTGTACTATAATAATCTCGACTTTGTAATGCTAGTCGTTAGTTATTCTAGACTCATCTCTTTGCAATGCACAAAAGGCAACTTGCTAATAAGGTACTAAAATGCATAGATACCTTATGTTTCTTTTTCGTTCATTCCATTGAAAATGCAAACGACCAGATTCGTATCATGAATTACTTTAAGTAATTTAAACTAGCCAATTTATTTCAATCACATTTAGCTAGGTGGATTTGACAAGCATAAGTGCATCCTAATTCCATGAATTAACCATGCATAGTTGCAATACTTCTACGTAAATTAAAAAAAATAGGAAGAAAACCTGGACTTGTGGGCTCGGTGAAATATCCACATGAATATTAGGAGATGATCCTCTTGCGGTTGCGCCTTGTGACTTTTTAGGGGCCATCGTGAATTCGACCTCTCGTTTTCCTTGGCAGGTTCGAATTACTTGCCTTGGTTTGCAATCTTATGATCTTTGCCCGTCTCCCTCGTATGCGGAGATTCTCTTTTGAAATACGGCTCCTTGACTGAAGTACCAACTTGAAGGTCTTAGAATTCGGAGCTTGGGCCTTCTTCCTTTCGAAAAAAGAGAGGATTCATGAAAAGGGTGCTTGTGATGGACCTTGCGAGAGTGGAGACTTGATATCCTGAGCCCAGGGGCTTGTGGGTGAGTGGTGGGAAGAGCTTTATACTTATTTTCTAAAAAATCCCGGGGGTCAAGATCTTGTGGACAGGGGGTTTAAGGAAATCCTCTTATTCCCTACAAGACCCAGGGGAAAAATTTGAGCTTTTGGAAGGGTCAATGGGAAGGGGGCTTTAAACCCGGCTAGGAAACGGACTTATGGTGGATCCAATGGGAAGGGGCTTAGAGAAGCCCCCTTATAAGCTTCTGGGGGGTGTGTGCAGGGCCACGTGAAAAAAAAGGGGAAAGATTATAGTGTCGTGGAAAAAGGGGGAAAGGTGGTACTGGCATCATCAAGGGGAGTGTTGGGGTAAAGGCGCCTCCGCCGTGTCACCCTGTGTATTACTACACTGACAATACCCACCACTGCACACTGCAGGTGGCGGGCGCCCATCACTGTCACACTTATTCTTTATTCTTTCAGTGACTGGTGAATAAAGGAAGGCCTGGTCACACATTGTGACTGTTGGAGTTCCAATTTGTCTCTCTCTCTCTTTTCTTGCTCTTGCTCTCCTCCATAGCTCGTGCATGGTCTTTCGATCCTCTCATCCCTTTCAACTAGTATCAGAGCTTGGCTTCCAATTGCTTGAGCTCTTCTCGGTGCTTGCTTAGCTTCGCATCGACTCCCTTCTTGCATTGGATCTCCATCCCTACAGCCATATCTGATCTCCCCGAGCTCCCGTCACTCCCCGGCTTCCCGAGCACCTTCCCGGCCTATTGAGGCACCTTTAAGGCATTGGTACTGAGGTATTTGATCATTCTTTTAGGGTTTTATTTCAGTCTATAGGTTGCAAATAGCAAGGGCAGCCATGGCTTCAAACCCTTGAAGCTTATTCCCCTCATATTGTGCCTTACACCTATCAAGGCTCAAAGAGGCTTGTCATAGGCCTTTGATAGGCCCTTCTTGAGCCCCCCATTACCCCCTTTCAGCCCACGTGGAGCAGCAGCAAGTTCGGCACCAATAGGGTAGATTGCACCATTTTTCTAGGCTGTTAGCACTCATCTACTTCAGCTCCAACTTGGCCATTGCTTCTTGGTCTCTACCTTGATCAAGAGGGCTATTAGACTTCATGTTTGATGTCATTCAAGCTTTGGGCATTGGTCTTGATCATTCGGGGCTGATTTCTTCAGATTTGGGACTGTCATAAACTGTCATAACAGGCTGAAAACAGGGCAACAACATTGGCATTAGCATTTGTTGCTTACACTCCATTCCGGTTGTGCTATTTGATGCCCATATGCGGCCTACTTGATGCCCGAATGTCTTGGGAATGTATGCATTCAATTTGTCCATGATTTGGCATTGTTGTTGGGCTGGAAATTGGCAGTTTTGGACTGTTTAGAGCTGCTGTACATGAGCGGTCTGAAGCTCATTTGTCACATGTATTGCTTCTCTATCGATACCGGATGTATTGTATGGGTTATGCCATGATGTATTACACTTTGGGGATCGACTTTGAACTCATGATCGTGATTCCGGAATGCTTTTGAGCATCGCATTTGCTCCGTTGTTATTGGTTTGTCATTGGCAGTTTGGTCGACTTGACTGGCATTTGGGCCGCTTATGCCTATTGTCTGATCTTGATGGATAAGCTCTATGCATTACATGCTTTGGTCCGTATTTGATGCCTCTTAGTTCTTCCATGCTTGATAGATATTTTGGAGCTCCGATTTGGATGTTTTGAGCACTTCCGACTCACAGGGATATTGACTTTGGGTTGCTACTAGATGTATTGACTTGACAAAGATCTTGCCATTGGGATTATGTCTTGCTTAGTGGTTGCTACGACAATTGCTTCATGTATGCCATGCTCTCTTGGATGCGTCTGATGCATTGAATTGGTCACTTGTCACTGGTACTTTGTCTTGGGTTGTTTTGAGCTCTTTAGCTCGCTTGTACGCGATTGTCTGGGGATGTGCCTCTTACTGGCAGATGTTATTTGACATGTCTCTATGTTAAACTCATGTATTTTCACTATCATTTGGCTTTGCTTTTTCCTTTTCATGCCGGATTTGGACCTAGCATTGTCTAGTTGACTTTGGATCCAATTTTGGGACAGTTTGCTCTCATTATTGCGGGTCTACAATTTATTACAGCAAGCATTTATTGGTGGATTGAGCTGTATTTTTCATGCTGAAATGTCCTGATTTGGTGTACTGTACCTTGTACTTGGTGGGCAGCAGCTTCTCAGTTAGTTTCCTAGTCATTTTGCCTTGGATTTAGTGTTTTTTTGCCTGTTTACAACAGAAAACAGTAAGTAGTTTTGAACTTTCTTTGCATTTACAGCCTGCATTATGGCTTTGTCTTCGACTGATAATGCCATATTTAATATCACGAAATTGGATGGTACCAACTATGGCTATTGGAAGAGCCAGATTTGGCAGGTCTTGGTGCAGAAGAACCATGTAAAGCCACTTCGATTGAGCGGACAACAGCCTGCAGGTATCAGAGCAATGATGACTGGTTTGACTTGGATGCATACTGTAAGTCCACAATCATACTCTCTCTGACTGAACAGGTTCATTACAAAGTAGTGGATGAGGCACAGACCGCATGGCAGTTATTGAAAAAGATCAAGAATCTTTATGATAAGAAGAGCCCAGCTAGTCAAATGTATTGGCTCAAGCAGCTCATGGATCTGCACATGAAGGAGAATGCGACGATGTCTGCTCATTTGAGCCAGCTCCATGTGATCTTGAAGAATCTAACATTGCAGAGTATCACATTTTTTGATGAGGTGACCCCACTCTTTTTTCTTGGGACTCTTGGAGAGTCGTGGGATGTCTTTCATACTACCTTGTGTGCTCCTGCTACTACTGAGTTGAAATTGTCTGATGTAGAGAGTGCTCTTCTACAGGAAGAGATCAACAGGAAGAACTTGGATTCCTCTCATGTTTCTCATGCTTTGATAGTTAGAGGTAGGAATGACAGGAATGACCATGGGAATGGCCGTGTCCGTGACTCTCAAAAGGGTCGGTCCAAATCTCGTGGAAAGTCGCGTAGTAAGTCGCGTGGGCGCAACGCTAATCTCACTTGCCATCATTGTGGGAAAAAGGGCCATATCAGACCATAGTGTCGTGAGTTGCGCAATGAGAAGCGCAAGGACGAAGGGAAGGATAAAGTGCACGAAAAGTCTTTTGATCGAAGTATTGTACCTGCAAAATCCAGTGTAAAGATCAAAGAGATCAATGTTACGCAGACTGAGGAGCCATTTGACAGTGATAAGTTTATCTTGGTAGCTAGTTCATCTGACAACTCACAGTTGACTAAGACTCCTAGCATATATGCACAGTGTTGGCTTTTGGATTCAGGCGTGTCTTTCCATGTGACGCCTTATTATGAGTGGTTCCACTCCTACCACACTGTATCAGGGTCAGTCAGGCTTGGAGATGACAGGTCTTTGGCTATTGTGGGCAGTGGTGAGATACACTTGCAGTTTTCCACTGGCAGTTCTTTTGTGCTCAGGGATGTATGTCATGTACCTGCGCTTACGTGCAACCTTATGTCTGCAGGTCAGCTGGATGATGTAGAGTTTCACATTGGTTTTGGAGACTCTGCCTGGAAGATTACCAGAGGAAGACTTGTACTGGCCAAAGGTGCCAAGGCTAGCAGCCTCTATCCTCTTGTAGTAGATAGTCCTACAGTTGATCATGTTTTGTCAGTGGGCTCTATCCCACATGTATCACTTTGGCATGCCCGTTTGGGGCATATGTCTTTGAAGGGAATGAAAATGCTTTCTAGTTTGCAGTATCTTCCGCCTTTAGACTATGCATGTTTTGACTCGTGTGATCATTGTCTTTATGGTAAGCAGAATAGGTCTACGCATAAGAAATCGGGTAGGCCACGCATGAGTGAGCCCTTGGCTTTGGTGCATTCTGATGTTTGTGGGCCCATGCCTTGTATGTCTATGGGTGGCGCGAAGTACTTTGTTACCTTTATTGACGCTTTTTCTAGGAAAGTGTGGGCTTATCCCATAAAGTAGAAGTCCAATGTCTTGGCAGTCTTTCAGCGTTGGCTTGCTCTTGTTGAGAACCAGACTGGGTATAGGCTAAAATGCCTTAGGACTGACAATGGGGGAGAATATATCTCACGTGCTTGTGAGCAGTTGTGTGATGACAGGGGTATTAAGTGTTAGTTGACAGCCCCTTACGCCCCACCCCAGAATGGTTTGGCTGAGCGCATGAACAGGACTATTCAGGAGCGTGTGTGCTCTATGCTTAGCCATGCAGGCCTACCATAGAGCTTTTAGGCTAAAGCAATTAGTACGGCAGTTCATGTCATAAATCGATCGCCTTCTAGTGGTTTGGATCTCCAGGTTGCAGAGGAAGTTTGGGCTGGTAAGCCACCCTCTTATGCGCATATCCATGTCTTTGGATGTGAGGCATTCTGCCATGTGCCCAAGGACAAGAGGAGTAAGTTGGATCGAAAGAGCATTAAATGCATCTTTTTTGGCTATGGTGATTCAAGAGAGTAGGCTATCGCCTATGGGATCCGCAAGCGCGGAAAATAGTACGAAGCCATGATGTAGTTTTCCATGAACACAAAATGCATAAGCAGCTTGAGAAGGTGGTTGAGATCTGTTGAGTGATCTTTCAAGAGGAGCCTCCGGCTCCAGCACAGCCAATAGTACAGCCTGCAGCAGTTCCTACATAGGGCTAGGGTGTTGGACAGGTAGTTGGGCAGGCATCAGAGCCTACGGTGAGACGGTCTACTAGAGATAGACGTCCACCTGATTGCTATGAGCCCTGTATGCAGTATGTCTTGTTGATGGATGCAGGAGAGCCTCTCACCTATAATGAGGCTATGCACAGGGGTGACAGTCACTCCTGGGAGAGGGCTACGCAGCCTGAGATGGACTCCTTGCATACGAATATGACTTGGGATCTTATTTCCTTGTCTAAGGGCAAAAAGGCTTTGCCATGCAAATGGGTGTACAAGCTGAAAAGTACCCCTTGTCACCCCAAGCCGGCCTATAAGGATAGACTTGTAGCTAAGGGTTTTAAGCAGGAGCATGGAGTTGACTTTGATGAGGTCTTCTCTCCTGTCATCAAGATGACTATCCTACGCTTGGTCTTGTCCTTGGTCGCGCAAGTTGACTTGGATCTTTATCAGATGGATGTTAAGACTTCATTCTTACATGGGGATTTGCATGACGAGATCTATATGGAGTAGCTTAAGGGCTTTGCAGAACATGGCAGGGAGCACCTAGTGTGCAAATTGAAGAAGAGTTTTTATGACTTGAAGCAGGCACCTAGGGAATGGTATCATAAGTTTGATGCCTTTATGCACTCACAGGGCTACAGTAGGAGTGCTATGGATTCGTGTCTTTACACGAAAAAAGCCTGTGATGGTAGTTTAGTGATTTTGATTCTCTATGTTGATGACATGCTGATAGCAGGGAAAGCTCATGCAGAGCTTGATGCTCTGAAAGCTCAGATCAAGAAGAGATTTGAAATTAAGGATCTGGGATAGGCTTCACATATTCTTGGGGTGCGCATTAAGCGTGATAGGCATCAGGGGCTTTTGTATCTCTCACAGCAGGAGTACATCCATAAAGTCCTTGAGCGCTTCCGCATGCAGGACGTAAAGCCTGCGGGCTATCCTTTGCCTTCTCATGTGAGGGTTTCACAGGCCGATTGTCCATAGACAGATGAGCAGAGGGCCGAGATGGCCAAGATCCCTTATCCATCAGCAGTGGGCAGTCTCATGTATGCCATGATAGCCACTCGTCCAGATATTGCACATGCAGTTGGTGTTGTGGCGCATTATATGGCTACACCTAGCAAGAAGCATTGGGATGCCGTGAAAGGTATCATGAGGTACCTGAAGGGCACTACAAATATGTCTATATGCTATGGCAGCCAGGACATAGGGGTCGTGGGTTACATTGACTCCAACTATGCAAGACATGCAGATAGTAGGAAGTCCACTTGTGGCTATGTATTCACTTATGCTGGAGGGGCTGCTTCTTGGATGTCCAAGGTGCAGAAGTGTATGGCTTTGTCTACCACTGAGGCCGAGTATGTTGCAGCCACCACTGAGACTTGCAAGGAGGCTATCTGGCTAGGCCGTCTTACCTTGGGATTGATGTTGTTCTTACACTGCATTGGATTCTATGAGTGCCATTCAGTTGGCTAAGAATCCGGTCTTCCATGCGAAGACAAAACATATTGAGGTGAGATATCAGTTTATTCGGGGTGTCGTGGAAAACAGGTCTATTGACCTTGTCAAGATCTCCACTGACATCAATCCTGTAGATCTGCTCACGAAAAGCCTCACTACTGAGCACTTTGCCTTCCTTAGGAGATTGATGGGCATTGGATGAGATGTTGCCTTTCCTCATCCCTTGTACCTATGTACATTTGTACTGTCTTTTCTTTTCTTTTCTCTCTCACTGGGGCAGATTCGCCTTTAAGTGGGAGGTTGTTGGGGTAAAGGCGCCTCCGCCGTGCCACCCTGTGTATTACTACACTGACAGTACCTGCCACTGCACACTGCAGGTGATAGGCGCCCGTCACCGTCACACTTATTCTTTATTCTTTCAGTGACTAGTGAATAAAGGAAGGCCCGGTCACACATTGTGACCGTTGGAGTTTCCATTTGTCTCTCTCTCTCTTTTCTTGCTCTTGCTCTCCGCCATAGCTCGTGCATGGTCTTTTGATCCTCTCATCCCTTTCAGGGAGAGATTCCCTTGTCAGGAGATGGTGGTGTTGGTTGCTTTGGCAAATCTAGCAGCGTTCTCAGTTGGCGGCTCCCTCCGGCACGGCGACTCATGGAACTACGACAGCTCCTTCCTCCTCCACGTACCAACTCTATAGCTTCTCCCTTCCTTTTTCTATGGCGGCGATTGCAGGTCAGGGAAGCCTCCCTCCCCCTCTTCTCACGACTGTCCTCAACTCCTGACGCAGTCTCTCCCTTCTTCAACCTCCTGGTTTACCCCCCCCCCCAAAGGGGGGTTTTTATAGTCCAGGGGGGAGAGGGGACCTCCCCCCCACGTGGCTCGTTGCATGGCCCTCTTCCTCCACGTCCCCATGCAGCCCTACTGGCCCATCCCCCCACACTCCCTCTCCTCCAGCCGTGCATCGGTTGGGGGAGAAGGAATAGTAAAAAAAGAAATTTGAATTTTTATTTCAACATTATCCTCTTATCCTCCTGCCAAGAGGATGTTTCCCCGTGGCTATGCGGGTTTGAATCCCCGGCCTTATTTTCCAAGACATAGTTCTCCATCTCTCACGTGCAGATATAGATTAGCTATTGGGACTGAAGATAATCTTTTGCACGGGTTTCACTTGGTATGCGGAAAGTCGGTCTAGTAATAATATTTTTTTCGTGGAAATATTACAAAACTGCTTTGGAAATGAAAGTAGACCAATGGTATGAAACGTATTCCACTAATTATCTTTACATTGGTATGATTTTTGATGTAGTCAAGGATTTAAAAAAAAATTGGAATACTCTTATATCTATAATTAGCATGTGAATCCATCCCTTCTTGATGTGGCCATGAATTTCACCTCTTTTTTGTCTACCATGGGTCTCTAGTTGTCCATGTTTATATTGTTGTCTTACATATATTAGGAGTTCTTAAATAACTCAGATTAACTATTCATGATGTTATCTAGAAAAGTAAAGAGGACTTCTAAGTATATTACCAAACATTTAAATGTTTTTAAATGTTTGCCAAGTGTTATAATTAGAAAAATATGTATAGTTGCATGTACACAATAATTTACTTTTACCTAGCATCAAAGTTGAGGATAAACATAGATTCTAATTAGCTCAATATGTACAATAGTTTTTTAAAGTAAAGTAAAGAGGACTTCTAAGTATATACCAAACATCTAAATGGTTTTACATGTTTATCAAGTGCTATAATTAGAAAAATATGTATAGTTGCATGTAGACAATCACATGTAGGATATGCCATTCATTACTTTTACCTAACATCAAAGTTGAGGATAAACATAGGTTCTAATTTAGGATATGTCATTTTAAAGGTTTGAGGTAGAGACTATACCAATAGATATTTATATGGTGTTGGTGATTTTGAACTAATTGGATTGTGATGTTTCTTCTTTCATATGTGCCTTTGTTAACTTTGATCATTTGTACTAACATTTTCTTGCATGTTGCAAAATGAAGGTGTTAAAATGTTACTTTTATGTAATGGATTAGTATTCAATAGCCACATGCTTCCAAAAGGTAATTGAAAATAAGATGTTATTTTTTATCAAATTTTGATGTTTCTTCTTTCACATGTGCCTTTACGAAGGCTTGTTGTCACATGTTTTTGCACGAAACACTATCATCCCTAAATAAGACAAAAACCCTCTCTCAAAGAAGTAATAATACTACAAGTAGATGTACACTAAAGCACATTTAGCATACCTTTTGTTGTATAGCTACCTAAGTTTGAGATCATAAATTATGTATGAGCTTAAAAGAGGAGCCTTCACCCTTTGGTGATTCTAGAAAGAGAATAGTAGCTTGTCATCATAGTGATCATCATCAAGGTCATCAAAATCCAACCATAGATAATCAAGACATACTC
Source organism: Lygodium microphyllum (assembly GCF_053477565.2). Lineage (NCBI taxonomy): Eukaryota > Viridiplantae > Streptophyta > Polypodiopsida > Schizaeales > Lygodiaceae > Lygodium > Lygodium microphyllum. Next base: position 35,360,309 of record NC_141155.1, read on the forward strand.
TTGTAATTGAGTTATCTTGTAGTAAACTTCTAGTTCAATTTCTCCTTCAAGAACTTCTCTTGTAAGTTGTGACAGCAATTTTGCTTCTTTGAAAGAGGACTTAATGTGCTCATAATAGTTTGGCAAGACTCTCATACAAAGATCTTGCCTAATTGTGATGGATTTCATAATAAGAGTTATTTTTTGTCCTTTACGAGGCATCCAAAAAAAATCTTAGAGCTTCGAGAAAATACAAGGAGAGCAACCACAACCATTGGGCTTTGTTGTGCAAGACCTACAATGACAACTTCAAGAAATTTAAGAGACAAGCATACATCAAGCTAGAGGTCCATCAACTACTACTAGCAACCCTCATGGTTAACATAGAAAAGACTCAAAGCTCAGCCTTCTAGAGAAATTCGATGGCACAAGGGAAAAATTCATAGGTTTCATTCAATAGGTACAATTTTTTATACATATGCAACTAGATCATTATCCAAATGATACATTTTGAGTCAGCCTCATAGAACTCTCCTCTCAAGTATAAACCTCTCTTAGCTTTTCCATTGCTTGAGAAGGAATCCCCATTGCTACATACTTTGGTCTTTGTACAAGATTTTTGTGCCACATTTGGAGAAGTATATAGAGCAAGAGTAGTTGAAGGTATAGATCAGAAGCATTCATGACGAAGATGTAGGCTTTCGGAAAGATACTATATGCCTTTGTAACATGAAAGCCTGAAAGCACTCTGAGACAAATATCCTGCATGTTCAGCTGTTCAAGGTTTTTAGCATACTCAGGAGCATAAACTAGATCCGAGATGACAGCGATGCCGCCTGGCCTCAATACATGAACAATCTCCTGCAACCACTTAAGCCTCTCAACAGCTTTTCGACCAATGCTTCAAAAACTGATGAATTAGGTAGCTGTTTCGAAGGATTTCTCTTCCCCCGGCAGTGTCGTCTTCACTCCTCTTCCCATGAATCTTCTCTCCTTGCCACATTGTTTTTCCTATCCCCTGAATGAATTCCTTGATCAGCTTCCCGAGACCAGGCAGTTATGCCTCTCAAAAGTCTTGTGATGGCTAATTCTCAACGGCAGTTCAATCAACAGCTGGTGCGCAGATCGGACGAAGAATGCTCACGTGGTGAATCCCGGAAGGTCCCCAAGAACAATGAACTCTACCTTTTTGCACAAAAAACATTGTAAAAGCATGCACGACAAGAGGCAAGAGACAAATTGGGTTCAATCTCCCCCATGCCTTGTGTGAGCACTTCACAAAGCATGTATTTTATGTATATTTCAATCTTCATGCTCAATAATAGCCCAATTACAAAAATATGACAAGCTTTTAGCTTTTGAGTTTGCTTTCTACAAAAATAGGAAAATAAAGCTAATGGACGGTGCCCATAGAGTCTGGCACGCCCAATCTCAATGTCCAAATAGAAATAACATATCCGTGCGCATAAGCGCATACAAAATAATAATAAATAATCGATGTCTCAATAGACATAACAAAATATAGGCGTGGCGCCTATCAAAATATAGTCCAAAGGTCGAATACTCGCTAAACTCCAATGCTTTCCTCCACCACTGCTGCTATCTCTACACATCAACTGAAGCATTCACAATCGTTAGTAAAATAATACAATTAAACCGACAAAAGTGAATACCTAGCAGTCTTCAGCTACATAAATAAATCAACTGGTTAGAAATAAATCCTAACCTTAATTTATTACGAGTACGCACTCTAAACTCATAAACGTTTATTAATTTAATATGCATTTTGCGGAAATCACCCGCTATGGAATCACCCATGTACACACTAACTTAATGAAACGCCCGAAAAGGACAGGCGCCCCATCAACTTCTCGCACAAAGAATCCTCTTTGTGTATGAGCCCCGGTCATCTAAGTTTACGGAATCCACCATAAAACCTCACGGAATCCACCGTGGCACGGAATCCACCGTGGCACGGAATCCACCGTGGAATATGCCTCCTGGCATCACCCCATGCCTTGTGTGAGCGCTTCACAAAGCATGTATTTTATGTATATTTCAATCTTCATGCTCAATAATAGCCCAATTACAAAAATATGACAAGCTTTTAGCTTTTGAGTTTGCTTTCTACAAAAATAGGAAAATAAAGCTAATGGACGGTGCCCATAGAGTCTGGTACGCCCAATCTCAATGTCCAAATAGAAATAACATATCCGTGCGCATAAGCGCATACAAAATAATAATAAATAATCGATGTCTCAATAGACATAACAAAATATAGGCGTGGCGCCTATCAAAATATAGTCCAAAGGTCGAATACTCGCTAAACTCCAATGCTTTTCTTCACCACTGCTGCTATCTCTACACATCAACTGAAGCATTCACAATCGTTAGTAAAATAATACAATTAAACCGACAAAAGTGAATACCTAGCAGTCTTCAGCTACATAAATAAATCAACTGGTTAGAAATAAATCCTAACCTTAATTTATTACGAGTACGCACTCTAAACTCATAAACGTTTATTAATATAATATGCATTTTGCGGAATCACCCGCTATGGAATCACCCATGTACACACTAAATTAATGAAACGCCCGAAAAGGACAGGCGTCCCCATCAACCTCTCACATAAAGAATCCTCTTTGTGTATGAGCCCCGGTCATCTAAGTTTACGGAATCCACCATAAAACCTCACGGAATCCACCGTGGCACGGAATCCACCGTGGAATATGCCTCCTGGCATCACCCCATGCCTTGTGTGAGCGCTTCACAAAGCATGTATTTTATGCATATTTCAATCTTCATGCTCAATAATAGCCCAATTACAAAAATATGACAAGCTTTTAGCTTTTGAGTTTGCTTTCTACAAAAATAGGAAAATAAAGCTAATGGACGGTGCCCATAGAGTCTGGCACGCCCAATCTCAATGTCCAAATAGAAATAACATATCCGTGCGCATAAGCGCATACAAAATAATAATAAATAATCGATGACTCAATAGACATAACAAAATATAGGCGTGGCGCCTATCAAAATATAGTCCAAAGGTCGAATACTCGCTAAACTCCAATGCTTTTCTCCGCCACTGCTGCTATCTCTACACATCAACTGAAGCATTCACAATCGTTAGTAAAATAATACAATTAAACCGACAAAAGTGAATACCTAGCAGTCTTCAGCTACATAAATAAATCAACTAGTTAGAAATAAATCCTAACCTTAATTTATTACGAGTACGCACTCTAAACTCATAAACGTTTATTAATTTAATATGCATTTTGCGGAATCACCCGCTATGGAATCACCCATGTACACACTAAATTAATGAAACGCCCGAAAAGGACAGGCGTCCCCATCAACTTCTCGCACAAAGAATCCTCTTTGTGTATGAGCCCCGGTCATCTAAGTTTACGAAATCCACCATAAAACCTCACGGAATCCACCGTGGCACGGAATCCACCTTGAAAATATGCCTCCTGGCATCACCGCATGCCTTGTGTGAGCGCTTCACAAAGCATGTATTTTATGTATATTTCAATCTTCATGCTCAATAATAGCCCAATTACAAAAATATGACAAGCTTTTAGCTTTTGAGTTTGCTTTCTACAAAAATAGGAAAATAAAGCTAATGGACGGTGCCCATAGAGTCTGGCACTCCCAATCTCAATGTCCAAATAGAAATAACATATCCGTGCGCATAAGCGCATACAAAATAATAATAAATAATCGATGTCTCAATAGACATAACAAAATATAGGCGTGGCGCCTATCAAAATATAGTCCAAAGGTCGAATACTCGCTAAACTCCAATGCTTTCCTCCGCCACTGCTGCTATCTCTACACATGAACTGAAGCATTCACAATCGTTAGTAAAATAATACAATTAAACCGACAAAAGTGAATACCTAGCAGTCTTCAGCTACATAAATAAATCAACTAGTTAGAAATAAATCCTAACCTTAATTTATTACGAGTACGCACTCTAAACTCATAAACGTTTATTAATTTAATATGCATTTTGCGGAATCACCCGCTATGGAATCACCCATGTACACACTAAATTAATGAAACGCCCGAAAAGGACAGGCGTCCCCATCAATTTCTCGCACAAAGAATCCTCTTTGTGTATGAGCCCCGGTCATCTAAGTTTACGGAATCCACCATAAAACCTCACGGAATCCACCGTGGCACGGAATCCACCGTGGAATATGCCTCCTGGCATCACCCCATGCCTTGTGTGAGCGCTTCACAAAGCATGTATTTTATGTATATTCCAATCTTCATGCTCAATAATAGCCCAATTACAAAAATATGACAAGCTTCTAGCTTTTGAGTTTGCTTTCTACAAAAATAGGAAAATAAAGCTAATGGACGGTGCCCATAGAGTTTGGCACGCCCAATCTCAATGTCCAAATAGAAATAACATATCCGTGCGTATAAGCGCATACAAAATAATAATAAATAATTGATGTCTCAATAGACATAACAAAATATAGGCGTGGCGCCTATCAAAATATAGTCCAAAGGTCGAATACTCGCTAAACTCCAATGCTTTCCTCCGCCACTGCTGCTATCTCTACACATCAACTGAAGCATTCACAATCGTTAGTAAAATAATACAATTAAACCGACAAAAGTGAATACCTAGCAGTCTTCAGCTACATAAATAAATCAACTGGTTAGAAATAAATCCTAACCTTAATTTATTACGAGTACGCACTCTAAACTCATAAACGTTTATTAATATAATATGCATTTTGCGGAATCACCCGCTATGGAATCACCCATGTACACACTAAATTAATGAAACGCCCGAAAAGGACAGGCGTCCCCATCAACCTCTCACATAAAGAATCCTCTTTGTGTATGAGCCCCGGTCATCTAAGTTTACGGAATCCACCATAAAACCTCACGGAATCCACCGTGGCACGGAATCCACCGTGGAATATGCCTCCTGGCATCACCCCATGCCTTGTGTGAGCGCTTCACAAAGCATGTATTTTATGTATATTTCAATCTTCATGCTCAATAATAGCCCAATTACAAAAATATGACAAGCTTCTAGCTTTTGAGTTTGCTTTCTACAAAAATAGGAAAATAAAGCTAATGGACGGTGCCCATAGAGTTTGGCACGCCCAATCTCAATGTCCAAATAGAAATAACATATCCGTGCACATAAGCGCAGACAAAATAATAATAAATAATTGATGTCTCAATAGACATAACAAAATATAGGCGTGGCGCCTATCAAAATATAGTCCAAAGGTCGAATACTTGCTAAACTCCAATGCTTTCCTACGCCACTGCTGCTATCTCTACACATCAACTGAAGCATTCACAATCGTTAGTAAAATAATACAATTAAACCGACAAAAGTGAATACCTAGCAGTCTTCAGCTACATAAATAAATCAACTGGTTAGAAATAAATCCTAACCTTAATTTATTACGAGTACGCACTCTAAACTCATAAACGTTTATTAATTTAATATGCATTTTGCGGAATCACCCGCTATGGAATCACCCATGTACACACTAAATTAATGAAACGCCCGAAAAGGACAGGCGTCCCCATCAACTTCTCGCACAAAGAATCCTCTTTGTGTATGAGCCCCGGTCATCTAAGTTTACAGAATCCACCGTAAAACCTCATGGAATCCACCGTGGCACGGAATCCACCGTGGAATATGCCTCCTGGCATCACCCCATGCCTTGTGTGAGCGCTTCACAAAGCATGTATTTTATGTATATTTCAATCTTCATGCTCAATAATAGCCCAATTACAAAAATATGACAAGCTTTTAGCTTTTGAGTTTGCTTTCTACAAAAATAGGAAAATAAAGCTAATGGACGGTGCCCATAGAGTCTGGCACGCCCAATCTCAATGTCCAAATAGAAATAACATATCCGTGCGCATAAGCGCATACAAAATAATAATAAATAATCGATGTCTCAATAGACATAACAAAATATAGGCGTGGCGCCTATCAAAATATAGTCCAAAGGTCGAATACTCGCTAAACTCCAATGCTTTCCTCCGCCACTGCTGCTATCTCTACACATCAACTGAAGCATTCACAATCGTTAGTAAAATAATACAATTAAACCGACAAAAGTGAATACCTAGCAGTCTTCAGCTACATAAATAAATCAACTAGTTAGAAATAAATCCTAACCTTAATTTATTACGAGTACGCACTCTAAACTCATAAATGTTTATTAATTTAATATGCATTTTGCGGAATCACCCGCTATGGAATCACCCATGTACACACTAAATTAATGAAACGCCCGAAAAGGACAGGCGTCCCCATCAATTTCTCGCACAAAGAATCCTCTTTGTGTATGAGCCCCGGTCATCTAAGTTTACGGAATCCACCATAAAACCTCACGGAATCCACCGTGGCACGGAATCCACCGTGGAATATGCCTCCTGGCATCACCCCATGCCTTGTGTGAGCGCTTCACAAAGCATGTATTTTATGTATATTCCAATCTTCATGCTCAATAATAGCCCAATTACAAAAATATGACAAGCTTCTAGCTTTTGAGTTTGCTTTCTACAAAAATAGGAAAATAAAGCTAATGGACGGTGCCCATAGAGTTTGGCACGCCCAATCTCAATGTCCAAATAGAAATAACATATCCGTGCGTATAAGCGCATACAAAATAATAATAAATAATTGATGTCTCAATAGACATAACAAAATATAGGCGTGGCGCCTATCAAAATATAGTCCAAAGGTCGAATACTCGCTAAACTCCAATGCTTTCCTCCACCACTGCTGCTATCTCTACACATCAACTGAAGCATTCACAATCGTTAGTAAAATAATACAATTAAACCGACAAAAGTGAATACCTAGCAGTCTTCAGCTACATAAATAAATCAACTGGTTAGAAATAAATCCTAACCTTAATTTATTACGAGTACGCACTCTAAACTCATAAACATTTATTAATTTAATATGCATTTTGCGGAATCACCCGCTATGGAATCACCCATGTACACACTAAATTAATGAAACGCCCGAAAAGGACAGGCGTCCCCATCAACTTTTCGCACAAAGAATCCTCTTTGTGTATGAGCCCCGGTCATCTAAGTTTACGAAATCCACCGTAAAACCTCATGGAATCCACCGTGGCACGGAATCCACCGTGGAATATGCCTCCTGGCATCACCCCATGCCTTGTGTGAGCGCTTCACAAAGCATGTATTTTATGTATATTTCAATCTTCATGCTCAATAATAGCCCAATTACAAAAATATGACAAGCTTTTAGCTTTTGAGTTTGCTTTCTACAAAAATAGGAAAATAAAGCTAATGGACGGTGCCCATAGAGTCTGGCACGCCCAATCTCAATGTCCAAATAGAAATAACATATCCGTGCACATAAGCGCATACAAAATAATAATAAATAATCGATGTCTCAATAGACATAACAAAATATAGGCGTGGCGCCTATGAAAATATAGTCCAAAGGTCGAATACTCGCTAAACTCCAATGCTTTCCTCCGCCACTGCTGCTATCTCTACACATCAACTGAAGCATTCACAATCGTTAGTAAAATAATACAATTAAACCGACAAAAGTGAATACCTAGCAGTCTTCAGCTACATAAATAAATCAACTGGTTAGAAATAAATCCTAACCTTAATTTATTACGAGTACGCACTCTAAACTCATAAACGTTCATTAATTTAATATGCATTTTGCGGAATCACCCGCTATGGAATCACCCATGTACACACTAAATTAATGAAACGCTCGAAAAGGACAGGTGTCCCCATCATCTTCTCGCACAAAGAATCCTCTTTGTGTATGAGCCCCAGTCATCTAAGTTTACGGAATCCACCGTAAAATCTCATGGAATCCACCGTGGAATATATCTCCTGGCATCAACAGCACAGTGATTTGCGCCGGTGATGATGATGATGGAGTGTCGAGAACCTGCTTTTGCCATTTGTTTCAGAAGTTTCATGTTGGAAGGAACAGGAGAAGCACAGCCGGCCATGTAAATTCCCTATATTCTGAGTGAAAAAAATCTGCTAAGATAAGAACAAGCTCCCCATCGGGCATCGTCATGATCGCCCCAAAAACGACATGCTTTCCTCTTGCTTTTTCCCTTGAAAAGCGGTTCAAAACCCCCAAATTAGTTTCCCCCTCTTATGAATGAGTAAAACACAAATAGTGAAGTGCATCCATCTCTCGAATGTGTGACTGCATATACACATGAGACCCAAACCATGAAATCCGAAACAAAGACCAATAATTACAACACTTTAAGCTGTCCCACAGTAGCCATAACCAGTCCTGTGCCTATGAAGCCATTACTCGCTCCGATTGCTTCACCATAACCATCCCTTCTACAAACGTATACTCGACAAGATTTAAGCATCAGCATTGATTTAGACTTTGAGGTTTATCTTTGAAGTCATGCATTGCCCCTTTGTCAGTCAGCTTTACAATGAGTAATCTGCGCATAAAAGATTGGATGGCAAAATACTCCCTCGATGCTTCACTAGCGCTTTGCTCGCTTCAGCAACTTTTGAGAGACTTCCTTCAACTCTATGTCATGGGAACTTTTGAACTTAGATGATCGCTTCCACAAACCTTCCTTTGATTCCATAATTCCCTACACTTTTCTTAGAGATCATCATTGAAATTATCACCTTGATAATGTCCTTTGGCATCAGTTTTTCATATTTTTCTAACACACACACATCATCCATCCAAACAAAATCATACACATGCACTAAGGGAATATATACATTGGATGCGGATTATCGTAATTCATCACACACACAATGAATCACACGCAGAAAATAACACAAATGCACAACAAAAGAAATGGAGGTGTATACGACTCGGATGCGCAGCAGCACGACATCCACCCCCTCTAAACCTGCGCATCCTCCGGATGTGCCAACTATCCAGGATCATTCAAATCCACAAACAGGTCGAGTCCATCTTCTGTTTCTAGTAAACCTGTTTCTCCATCAGCTTCATCATCTATATTCTCTGCTTCTTCTGCTTGTCTTTCTTCTACCTGCTCTTCTTCTGTCAACGCTTCAAGTGCATATTCTTCATCTTCTCTTCTCTTGAAAATCTTGACTCCTTTTCCAGTAATGGGTACCCTCAATACTGTTCCATCTAATTCAGCCAACTCATAGGTACCATTCTCAAAAACCTATTTCACCTCATACGGTCCAAACCATCTTTGAACCATTTTTCTCATGCTACTATGCTGATTCTCTAGACTACTGTCGTAGACTAGAACCCAATCTCCTTCTTTTATGGCTCTAGGCCTCAAGTGATGCCTTAAATCAAACCTGTCCTTGTTTCTGAGTCAGGCTGCCTTCAAACAATCAACTGCTAGGCTGCACATCTTCTGTCCTTCTCTCTAGTTGACGAATCCGAAGAGCTAGAAGCTCTTCCCTTGATAAATTCTCATGCCACGGAAGAACACTCCAAGTGAGAGTAAAAATTTCTGTAGGCATAACACGTTTTTTCCCATACATCAACTCTACAGGCATGTATCCAGTAGTCACACTATGTGTAGAGCGATCAGCCCACAACGCAAAAGGTAGTAATCTCGGCCAATCCCCAATCCGACCTCTACAAGCTTTTGCCAATGCTTTAACTATTGGCGGATGTCCTCTTTCACTCTTGCCATTTCCCTCTGGATTATAGGCAGTAGTAAGAGCCAATTTAATCCCAAGCCGTGAGAAAAATTCTCTAGCTTCATCTACATCTAGCTCTCCACGATCAGCTGTAATCTTGCCTATACATCCATACCTGCAAAATATTTCTTCCAACAAGAATTTACATACTGTAGTGGTGGTCTTTGTCCGCAAAGATCTGCCTTCAACATAGTTTGTAAGATCCTCCCTAGCCAAGACAAGATATCTCATCTGCCAAAGTCCCACTGGCAAAGTAACCAAGTCTACCACCCACTTATAATGCATACATAGTGGATAAGTCGGATGCAACTCATCACGATGTCGCACTAAAGAGTAAAGCTGGCAGTCCCTGCAAGTCTCCACAAAGTGAGAAACATCTTTATACATCCCTTTCCACCAGTATCTTTCTTTGATTTTCTCATAGGTAGCCCACACACCTCTATGTCCAGCCCATGAGCTCTCATGAAGCTCTCGCATAATCTGTATCTGCATCGCTACATCACAAACTACTCTCAAGGGCAAGCCTCCTCTCTTCTTTGGATGCTTCCAAAGAAAACCATCTTTCAAGAAATACCCATAAGCCTTCCTTCTGATTTTCTTAAATTCATCATCTGTCCAATCAACTCTTCGAGTCAATGAACTTAGATACTGTCCAATTTGCAGCCACTCGTCAACATAAAGTTCTTCAATAAAGGCTTCAACAGTAGATACATGACAATCATGAACAAGGACAGAAGCAGCAAACTCTGTCTCATCATCTTCTGCAAACATTGGCTCCTCATCCTCATATCTCACTCTAGATAGCATGTCAGCAACTGGATTATCTTTCCCTGCTATGTGTCGAAATTCTAGATTCAATGATTTGATATAGGCAATCCACCAAAGCATCGCTATATCTGGAGTCGAGCAACTAGTAATCATACCAAGCAAAGGCAAACAATCTATTTCCACAACAACTGAAGCTCCAATAAAATACCCTTTGTCACACTTTAGTGCAGCGACTACTCCCCACAACTCTCTTTTAATCTACGGATACCTCCTCTGTCGCTCATTAAGAATTTTAGCTCCAAAGCGGATTGCATATCTATTTCCATCAGCATCATCCTGTCCCACTGCCCAACCTATGCCAATAGGGCTAGTATCAACTGTCAACATGATCGGCCGTCCACACTGATAATCCGCCTTGCGAAGAGTAGGAGCTGACTGCAACAGTTTCTTGAGTTTATGCATGGCTTTCGAATGCTTCTCATCCCAATGAAATTTCTGCCCCTTTCGAAGCAATTGATAGAGAACATCTGCTATATGAGAAAAATGAGGAATCCAAATCATGTAAAATACACAAGCTCCCACAAATCTCCACACCTCTGAAGTAGTCGAGCAATACTTCGCAATCCTGCTTATGGCATCCACCTTTGCAGGTGAAGGCTTCCTGCCATAATATCCAACCATATGCCCAACTATGATGACTTCATTAACACCAAAGACAGATTTCAGCCCTGAAAGTGTAAAATTTACCTCCTCTAATCGTGTCAATATTTGCTCACAAGCAACCAAGTGGTCAGCCACAAACTGTCTACATCCACGCAAATCAAGACTTTCATTCTTTTCTTCTTCTACACAACCCTTAATAGGCACATCATCTAGAAAAGGCATGGTATACTACGGAATATAGTCTCGTAGAACTCTATGCATAGCATTCATCATATGAGCAACTGATTTTGTGGCACCTTGAGGCAAGGTACACATCCTCACAAGACCAATAGGTGTCTGCATAGTAGTAATATCCCTGCTTTCCAAGGCAAGCTGAAACTGATCATAACCTGAATACAAGTCACCTAGAGAATAGATGGATCGTCCTGCAAAAGCCTCAGCAAATTCATCCACAACTGGACCTGTTCCCACATTCCTGATTGTAACTTTGTTCACGGGCTGCATATCCTGAATAAATCTCAAAGTACCATTCTTCTTTGGTACAGTAAACCACTTGCTAGAATAGGGTGCAGAAGAGGGTTCCAAAATCCCCATTTTAATCTTCTCATTCAGCAACTTTATCATCTTTGGCAAGTGTGCTTTAGGCACAGGTATAGGACGTATATTCCATGGTACATGAGGAACAGTGAAGATGACCATAGGTGCAACCAATTCGGGACTAATGCAGCCAATTTCATGTGGAAAGAAAGCAAATGCCTTACCATGATGTCCAAGCATCTCTCTAAAACATTCTTTTTCCACTGGAAGTAAGAAATCATCATTTCCAATCTTCAATTCTGCAAGAGTTTCAGCTGTAAATTTATGTCCAATATTTGCAGGATCTCTCAACATAGGCTGCTTCATAGCTTTTTCAATCTGCTCATCACTATCAGGAGGAAGCGGCCCTGCAACCGGCTTAACCTTCTTATCAACTGTTTTATATTTTGTGTCAACCTTGGCATCATTCAAGCATTCTTTTGTTTGCTGCAATTTCTGCAAATTTTCAGCAACTCTCAACTCTGTTGGTTGAAAAATTTCAGCCCTTTGCTTTATGGACTGCATGGGTGCAGCCTGAAACTCTGTATGCTGAAATTTTTCGGCATTCAACTCTGTTGGCTGAATGGATTCATCCCTCGGCTCTATGGACTGCATGGGTGCAACCTCATACTCCATATGCTGAATTTTTCTAGCATTTAACTCTGTTGGCTGAATGATTTCATCCCTCTGCAACTTTGTTAGCTGATCAAGATCAGCCATAAATTCAGTTTGCTGAGTTTTCTCAGCCTCTAACTATGTTTTCAGCATAAAACCAGAAATTTCCTGAAACATATCCAAGGTTTGCATAGGTATGATCTTTGAACCCTTACATACATCATTTTTCAGCATTGCTCCCATCTCAAACAATGTATCTGCATAAGACATCCCTTCATACAATCCATCTACATGCTCTTCTGCTTGCAAAATACCTGCATTCTTCAATTCTTTCTCCTTACGACCAATGTACTGCCTGGCAGCTCTAGGCAAATCTGAAATTTTTTGATAACTCACTGAACTATCTGAAGAAAAACCAACAAAATTATTGGGGAAAGACTGGCTGCCAGGAGGCAAGATCTCCTCTTTTCTCCGCTCCGTACCACTGGCGTCTCGCAAGACAGCGGTACCTAATGAAAATCCAACTCCTTTGCAGGTAGTGGTGCCTCACGCAAGGAGTCCCTGTTTCTCGGATGATTTACCCCAATAGTCATAAACTGAATAGCTCGCATACCATCTTTATTGCGTATCCGTGCTGCATAAGCTGACCCGTCATCCATCACTTTCGTTTCCATTCTTGCTTCTGTAATGAAAGGCTATCCAAGAATAATCGAATAAGAGCAAGAATCCTGAACAAAACAATGATAATCCTCTTCAACATTACCAATAGAAATTCTGATACTTGGACAAGCAGCATACATATCACCAGAAGTATTATTGGCGGCTCTCATGCGCCAGCCATGCTCTGCATCCATAGGCCACTTGCCACTCTCATAAACACCTCGAGCAATAAGATTAATCTCAGAACCATGATCGACTAAAGCAATCAAAGGAATTTGTTTCTCTCCAATCCTTACCACCGTCTCAGTGGTTGCTCTAGCCCAATGACTTCGTGAAAAATGGCTGCGAGGAATGAGAATAGGGGTATCATCATCTTCATACTGCATAGGCTGAACTATTTTCTCCAATTGCGGATTAACAGAAGCATTATCAACCATCACTGCATCATCATGCTCTTCCCCAAGAGCTCCATGCCACAATCCCTGTAAAGCAGGTCCCTCCATTGCATGTCGTTTCCTTCACAAAAGATCCTGCATCTGATCCTGTATTTCTCTTCTAGCAATCCCAAGAGCTTCTCCAACAGTAAAAGTGACTTCACTATTCAAAATTCTTTCATGAAAAATCTTACTCATATCTGTCTGCATATCAAGGTCTGACAAGAGCTTGAATCCTAGCTCCTTTCTTAGTTGCCTCTTTTCTTTCATCTGCTTGTCTCCCATAGGTTGTTCAGGACCTGATCGAGCTAGAGAACTTGACATAGGTGGAGCTGTAACAAGTGGTGAAACAAAGTCACCCCCTCTAGTCTTTTTGGAGGTGCTGGGACCCTCCTCATCTCTTCTTCTCTTTTCCTCAACCATGGCATCTAAACCCTGTGTTTTAGCCATATAAGCAAAAATAGAATACCTGTCAATAGGAGAATCCCATCCCATTTCTCCTCGGATGCTGGAGCCCACACAAGTCATAGTAGATGCCTGAACTTTCCCTCTTCTCGCTATCTCCAAGGCAGAGGACCATAAAGCAGAGTCTCCATCAGATTTCTGCTCAAGCTGGACTCCATAAGCTGAAGCATCTCCTCTAACACTCACATAAGCTGATCGCGCAGCCATATCATCAACAAGCTTCTTCATGCCTCCCTTACCGAAGTTCGTGTCAAGAGGAGCGCCAGTCTCTGTCAGCCATATCTTCCCATCTTGTTCCCAGAACACTACATTCTTCTTACGTGCTTCCTGAAAAGCATCACAATCTCCGCAGTGTTGGTGCTCTGTACTATCGCACCAAATACATCGTCTCCCTTTTCTTTGACCAGCTGAAAAAGTAGTCACTGGAGCAGGTGCTGCAGCAGGTACTGACATAAGTTGCTCTTTTAACTTACCAACTTCAGCTTTGACTGCTTCAATCGTCAAATCTGCCAAGCCTTTAATAACATCATCTACAGATAAGGGCACTAGAGCAGCAGGAACTGGTGGATTCACAGCAGGAGGAGTAGGCTTAGGCAAAGAAGTTGCAGCAGGGGTAGAAGAAGAAGTCTCCAAGGATTTTTCAGAAACTGATCCTGTATTACGATGCAATCGTACTCTCCTGCGCTGCTTCTTAACAACAGCATTCACAACATCAATGACATGTCTCCACTTGGTCTTTAAACCTGAATCAGTAGCTTGATCTTCCAAAAGATCATCCAACTTTTCCTGTAAATCAGCATCAGCAGCTTGTAAAAATAACTTCACTTTCTGCATCTCCAAAGTTTGCTGCTCAGTCCCATCCAACTGATCATAGCGGCTCTCCAACTCTCGTAGAAGAGCGGTAACTGAAAGTCCCTTATTAGGCATAGAAACCCATGCTAAGAAATTCCTGCGATTCATAAGAACTGTATCCTCCAGGAAATATTCATCTTTTAATGCCTTCTTAAACTCTGCCCAACCTGCATGTGCTTCTTGAATTTCTGAAATTCAGACTTCAAGAGCGCGCACCACGATCCGCAAGAAGTAGCGGCTCCAGACATCTTGAGAAACCCCAAAAAACTTCATCTTTTCTTCATACAAATGCAGGTAAGTTGACACTTGCTGGCCATTAAACTGCTTCATCTCCTGTTGGACAGCTTTCAAGGCATCCATAGCATCACTGTCACGTTTCGCGTGAGCTTGCTGCTGCATATAAATAGTAAATGACTGAAACAGGTTCTTCATGACATTATCACCTTTCATCTCTTCTTGCGAGTCTCCCATCTTGCTGAAAAGTGACGCAGCACTTTCACGTCGGGGGTTCACCAAAAATGTCGTAAAGTTCACGCAAAGGCTGCAGAACACGGGGTTCAAGATACAACAATGGAAGAGACTAACAAGAAAAAAATTGAATTGTTGATACCAAAGTACACTATATTCCTTGTCAAGTGAGTTACATGAAGCTCATGTTCAGAAAAATCTGAACATATTCAGTTTTACATACAGATGCTTGAATTTAGTTTTTCCATTGTCACTTGATAAATTCTGCTGGGTAATAATGTCTGTGAACAAATTTTCAAGATTCCATACAAAGTCAAAACAAAGGAGTTCTGTAGGTACCAAAAGATGTATGCCCAGTCAAATACAAATGAGGAACAAACTGGTTGTATCTCCAAAGCAAAAGTAGGGAATTAATTTGTCTTCATCAAAAGGTGAGAGTGTTCCACCAATAAAAGATATTGCCTGTTCATAAGAGTTGAACAATTTGGGAATGGACAGTAGACCCTTTCAGCTCCAGGCATCCTTGTCTCTTTTAGTTGCTCGTTATAGAAGTCATACCATTTCTGAGAAAGGATAGGCAGGCACTGATCAAAACCAAGTGTTTGAATACACCCAAATTGAGGACTTCCAAGATGATAAGTCAGATATACTGTTTGTGAACTCTATATGCAAAAACTGAGACTATTTTGCTGATCTACACCATTGAAATCTATTCACGTCCATGTGTTGTATTCTCGAGTGGAAAGCCCAACCTCTGGATTGCTTTGATATTTGAAAAGATTCTGTTGCCTATGCAATGAGCAATCTCCTCATTGCAGCCTCCTACTCCAGAGACTATTTTATTCACACGGTTTTCAGAATCTGAGATATTCACTGTGTCACACAATGACCAATCTGTAGAAACGGGTCAATTTTGTGGGCCTTGAAGAGGATTATGAACTCGACATTGAACGGGATGCAATCGTCAGAGAGGCGCCTGCACTTGAAGATTTAGACTGACCAACCCTTCCATCAAACGTGGTCGCAATTGACATATCCAGAAATGACAGCAGTCCACAAAAAGACAGTTTTGGTTTTACATGGCAAGAAGTTAAAAGCCTGTACAACAGCCAGAAGGTCACCACAGCTGATCAATATGGTGATGTAATTCTCATGAATTGATGTTCTTATGTCCTTCTGATAGGCATAGAGGTGTTAGTAGATGAGCTTCACCTGGGAGAGAGACTTTTCTTTGTGGCAAAGGCGAAGGAGGAGCCAGTAGGCATCGTGCAAAATCCTTCCAAAGCATCTTCACAACAAAAGGTCGATTTGAAGTGCCAGCTCTGCAAGATTACAACTTGATGCATGTGATGTGATCTCAATGCAAACATTAACTCTGCTGTTTGTAGAATTGGGACCAGCACAAACATGACAGGTTTGTGGACTTTCAAAAGCCCTCTAGGTATCCATGTGGAACTTGCTGGGACTTAGAAGCAACAACTACAGACAAGGCCTAGACCAGGCCTGTTTGTCAAGGCCAATCCTCAAACTCAACACTCTACAAGACAATACTGCACTCTGCATTGATGTATTTACATAAAGTTGACTCAAACCATTATGAAAATCCATATAGATCAGAAGCATTCATGACGAAGATGTAGGCTTTCGAAAAGATACTATATGACTTTGTAACATGAAAGCCTGAAAGCACTCTGAGACATAAATATCCTGCATGTTCAGCTGTTTAAGGTTTTTAGCATACTCAGGAGTATGAACTAGATCCCAGATGACAGCGATGCCGCCTGGCCTCAATAAACGAACAATCTCCTGCAACCCCTTAAGCCTCTCAATAGCTTTTTGACCAATGCTTCAGAAACTGATGAATTAGGTAGCTGTTTCGAAGGATTTCTCTTCCCCCGGCGGTGTCGTCTTCACTCCTCTTCCCATGAATCTTCTCTCCTTGCCGCACTGTTTTTCCTGTCCCCTGGATGAATTCCTTGATCAGCTTCCCGAGACCAGGTAGTTATGCCTCTCAAAATTCTTGTGATGGCTAATTCTCAACGGCAGTTCAATCAACAGCACAGTGATTTGCGCCGGTGATGATGATGACGGAGTGTCCAGAACCTGCTTTTGCCATTTGTTTCAGAAGTTTCCTGTTGGAAGGAACAGGAGAAGCACAGCCGGCCATGTAAATTCCCTATATTCTGAGTGAAAAAATCTGCTAAGATAAGAACAAGCTCCCCATCGGGCATCGTCATGATCGCCCCAAAAACGACCTGCTTTCCTCTTGCTTTTTCCCTCGAAAAGCGGTTCAAAACCCCCAAATGAGTTTCTCCCTCTTATGAATAAGTAAAACACAAATAGTGAAGTGCATCCATCTCTCGAATGTGTGATTGCATATATACATGAGACCCAAACCATGAAATCCAAAACAGAGACCAATAATTACAACACTTTAAGCTGTCCCACAGTAGCCATAACCAGTCCTGTGCCTATGAAGCCATTACTCGCTCTGATTGCTTCACCATAACCATCCCTTCTACAAACGTATACTGGACAAGATTTAAGCACCAGCATTGATTTAGACTTTGAGGTTTATCTTTGAAGTCATGCATTGCCCCTTTGTCAGTCAGCTTTACAATGAGTAATCTGCGCATAAACTTCGACTTCGGCCTTGAAGATTGGATGGCAAAATACTCCCTCGATGCTTCACTAGCGCTTTGCTCGCTTCAGCAACTTTTGAGAGACTTCCTTGAACTCTATGTCATGGGAACTTTTGAACTTAGATGATCGCTTCCACAAAACTTCCTTTGGTTCCATAATTCCCTGCACTTTTCTTAGAGATCATCATTGAAATTATCAGCTTGATAATGTCATTTGGCATCAGTTTTTCATATTTTTCTAACACACACACATCATGCATCCAAACAAAATCATACACATGCACTAAGGGAATATATACATTGGATGCGGATTATCGTAATGCATCACACACACAATGAATCACACGTAGAAAATAACACAAATGCACAACAAAAGAAATGGAGGTGTATATGACTCGGATGCGCAGAAGCACGACAGCGATGGATTGTTTCCTCTTAGTGTTGAAGCAGTAGAAACTTGCATCTTGGCGGCAAATTGTTTTGAAACAAACTGAAGAGCAGAAATAGAGAGAATGACCATCCATGGAAGATTTGGCATTCATTGAGAAGTTTCCAAACATCATCAAGTGGGAGATCGTGAAGAAGCTTTAGGAGTTGTGGTTTGTGGAGGTTCACGAAATCAAGAAGGAAAAAAGTTGGAATTTGTTCGTGGATGCTCAACAATAATATACGTGAGATGCTTGGTGCACTGATAATCTTTTATTTGTCCAATTGGCAACCCACTAGAAGTTGGTAGACAAAGTGTTTTTCACAACATACACTGTTGAAACCCTCAGAAGCTGGCATTATTATAATGAAAAAACAATGATCCTAAGAAGAATGAGTTTTGATACTTTCAGAATGAAATATCTCCCCCTCTGTAGTGGTTTGAAAGCCAAATTCAGAGATGTTGAAACGAAAGAGGTAGAAGAGATGTTGGCCAGAGAATCTCTTAGAGACTGAAGCCCTCTCTGATACTATCTTGTTGAGTATAGACCAACTAGTTGGAGCCAACCCCCTAATGAATGACGCAATCAAGAGGCAAGTGTTAGAACCAGTCGAGAGGTATGTAAGAAGAGAGAAGGCAAAAATCAAAGTTGAGAACGACCTCACAGTAGAAGCTTCCTTTGACGCCCTAAAAGCACTCTTTACAGAAGTCCCCATGGTGACTTAAGGTCCCCTTCCTAGTCAAATTCGTCCTGAAAATATTGATGACGGGCCAACAAATGTAGTCCGATTGCCAGTTTCTAAGGGAGAGTACAATGAAGACCCTGATATTCATGTAGTTGAATTCATGGTAGCATGTGTGGCTAACAATGGCAGAACCCCTGAGCATTGGTTAGCGATATTCTCCACCACTTTCAAAGGCGCGGAATTTCAGTGGTATGAGATACAAGGAGTAAGAACTTTTGGCACATGGGACAACCTGAAGTTGGCCTTCCTCAATAAATTCAAGCATGACGGTTTTGAAGAGCGGATGCGAGAGGAGTTCATGAACCTAAGTTAGGCATTAAGATTTTGAAGAGTGGATACGAGAGGAGTTCATGAACCTAAGTCAGTCCTCTGGAGAAAGAGTAGAAGCTTATGTCTCGCAAATGGAATTTATCTGGAAGAGATGACCTAACCATCATTTGGATGAAGGTATTCAGAAAGGAGTGTTTCTTAGTGGCCTATAACCAGAAGTTCGCAAGTTTATGGAATTGAGAAGACCAGTCAATCTGCAAGCTGTAGTGGAAGGTGCAAAATTATATGACGAAGTTGAAGCAAGGTTGTCAATGACTCTAGGAAGAGGAGTCTTACCTCCCTCTATGCCAGGAATGGTATACCCAGCAAATGCAATCCCAGGGACAGTTCCCTACCCCTATCCCCAGATGCAAACAGTGTCGCAGTATAATGCACCTAATCCAGTTTTGTCACCACAAACGACAGTGCCTCAAATGATGATTCAACCACAACAACAGTGGCCTCAAACTGTTCCTCCAATGGCGACTCAACAACACTGGAACCCTACCAACTCGAATCAACAACCCCAAGTCTCAACAAGAGCTCTAAATCAGAACCAGAACAAAGGATCCTCTGGATCAACCCAACCAGTGTATGCAGTAATTAGAGAAGCTTCCCAAAATCCTACTACAAGTACTTTAGGAGGTGAAAATCTGAAGGATTACTTATCCAACTCAGTTGCAAGTATTAAAAAAGAGCTTATGGATGTGATTACAGAGTAGCTACAGACACTAAAGGTGAATACTGCCCATATATCCACTCCTACGGAAGCTACAAGAGATGTGATGCACTCTAATACATGGTGGAGAAAGTGTCATCAAGCGAGAGATTTAGCCACTGAATGTACCCGAAAACCAACCATTCCTTGAGCCTTCTGTTCCTACTATTTGAGGAAGAACCATACAGAGGATATTTGCTCTCTAAAAGAGATGCACGAACAAAGACAGAAGGATGAAAATGCAAGATTTAACTTGCTAGAGTCCAAAATGACAACACTGGATATTGGACCAAAGCCTAGGGAGTTTGGTCCTAATTTTGGTCCAAGGAGGTTTCCGTCTCAAAGTTACAGAGAACGACAGTCTTGCAGTGGTGAGAGATCAGAGGGTGGAATGTTATAGATGTGGAGAAAAGGGTCATATCTTCTCGAATTGTCCAAAACCTAGATGATCTGTGGATTACAAGCCCTTATGTAGTCCATACAAAGGTGAAGGCCACACTGCAAAGGATTGTCCAAGTCCAACCCCTGTAAAGGCCACTGCCACTGATAGCCAACAGAAGGTACAAGAGCCTGCCTCCAATTTGGTAGCATAGCTTCTTGCCATTGATCCCTTTGAGACAAATTGATAGCTTCCATATACGATATTGGATCCTCTTGGACATACATAGCATCATCAAAGACATCATATTCAATAGAATAGAATCCATGCTCTATCTCAATAGGAAGATCGACATAGATCTCCGAATTTTCATCAATCTTCTTTGGAGGTGAAGGAGGTTTATGATCATTAGAATTAGTAGAATCACAAAGCAAGTAAGGAAATGCACTAAGCAAAGAGTGTGTATCATTTGAAACATCTGACGACCATGTGCCACCCATAGTCTTCTCATCAAATATAGCATCACGACTAATGATAACCTTTTGAGTAGAAGGACCATAAAATTTGTAACCTTTGGAATGATCTGAATAACCAAGAAAAATAAGCTTCAAACCTGGAGGATCCAACTTATGTACCAATAGAGGGACGGAGCAGTACAGAATAGAACAGTGCAGTAGAGAGCACTGTAGTGCCACAGAGCGTCACAAAGACAGTCCTAGAGACAGAACCAGAGGTCTAGGAGATAGATGATATAGAATCACCTCCAAAAACAAAGGAAGTTACGATGCTACCATTGTTAGAGGAAAAAGGAAAGATGAAAATGGGTGTAGCTCCATTCCCTAGCCGGCTAGAGAAGCCTATCAAAGATTATGACTTGGTAAAAGACCTAGACAGTTTTAAACCAAACTTGACATCCCGGCAGTTACTGATACTATCTTCAAGCTGCCGAAAGAAATTCAAAAGCAACTTGACAAGAAGACGTGGACTAAGGATCGCTCCTTCAACACTGACCAAGACCAATAAGGCCCTGGATCATGTAAAGGAAGTAGATGTGGCTAACGCCTTTCTAGATCCTGGAATCCCAGAGATTAGTGTGTGGATAGAAGGATGCTTTCTTTCAGATGCATTGATTGATGGAGGCTCATTAGTAAACATAATGATGGATGTGACAATGAAGGACTTAGGGTTGCGAGGAATTCAACCTACACAATGGCTTATGAGATTGGCAAACCAAAGCAGAATCAACCATTGGGCATCCTCCCATGTGTAAAAACAACCCTTGCAGGAAGAGACTATTGGCTGACATATTTGGTGGTCAAACCAAATTCTTATGGGACCTCATGCCCTCTGTTATTGGAAAGACCTTGGCTTTTTGTAGCAAGAGCTAGGATGGATTGGTTCAAAGGAATCCTAACCCTAGGCAGAGGACCCAACAAAGGGGTGTTGAAGTTGTATGGATCGCAAAAAGGCAATGGATCCACATCCATCAAAGTCATAACTGACTCCTCCAACAAGGTAATAGATGGTATATCAGGAAATGAAGAGGCTGTTAAACAGATCTTTCCCAAGAAAATAGAGGCACAGTCCCTAACAGTGGGCACTGTAAGCCAACTGCCAAGGGAAGTAAAGTCCTTGTCCATGGGAGAATACCTCCTGCCTCAACTTGAATTGACTTCTAAAATCACCTCTGACAGTGAAATAGAAGCATGGATGTACTGTTCTCCCTATTACATGACAGTCGTAGAGACAAAACACAGACAAAACTGATACAGATCACTAACAAATACAGAGACAGAGCAGATGTAGAATAGAGGCAGAGCAGAAGCAGAGTCAGAGAACAGAACAAGAGATAGCCACAGAGACAATGATTGTAACAGAAGCAGAAGCAGATGCAGAAGCAAAATATCTATTCTTCTCCTATAGAGCCTCTACAGAAGCAAAGATAAAGCCTCCAGAGGAAGAGAATGAAAATGATGAGGAAGAAAACGAAGCAAGTTATGAAAGTGCAGATGAAGAATTTCATCTGATAGCGGATGATCTTGTTGATGTCCCTATAGAGACCTCAAAGGCCGAAGATCTCAAGGTGCTGGATGGAATGACCATGGTTCCATTTGGGTTGACCAATGGACCACAAAGTACGCAGAATCTGTATAAGCAATGGATTAAAAGGATAAAAATTAAGTTCACCAGTGGCTCTTATTGCTGTGACCGTTCCGTCCAAAGAAAAGATGATGATGATGCATACTGCCAACAGAAGCTAGAGCTATCAAAGCCTCGGCTTCTAGAAGGTCAGTGCTATGTGACATTCCTAGATGCATCCTTTGAAGATGAATCCCTAAGTTTGGAAGAAATCACCACTCACACAGAAGCAAACAAAGCTCGCATATCCTTCCAACAACCTCAACAAACAAATGAGTCATCTATTCAGAAGGAGGACACAAGTTCTAGTGGAACATCAGACGAGGACACTACTCCCTTGAAAGAGTCAATTCTCTATCCAGAAGCAATCCGTGGGACATTCATCTGTGAAGTGGAAGGTGAAAGACAAGTGATATTCCTGGATACTGACGGTACTGAATGTCACCTGAAAGTGGGTCTCAATCTTCCAGAGAGAAACTAGTGGTCCTACGAGACTTATTAAAGGAGAACTTAGACGTGTTTGCTTGGTCATATAAATATCTAAAGGGAATTTATCCCACAGTATGCCAGTATCACATTGACCTAGAGCCTGATGCTAAACCTGTAAGGCAAAGACAAAGGCGTATGAATCCTAATTATTCTGCTCTGATGAAGGCTGAATTATTAAAATTTCTTGAAGCCGAGTTCATTTATATCGTGGCTAACAGTGAATGGGTTTCGCCCATTGTGGTTGTACCCAAGAAGAATGGGAAACTTTGAATATGTGTCGACCTCGGGAAGATGAATTCGAAGACAAAGAAGGATCATTTCCCTATCCCTTTTACAGACCAACTGTTGGACAGAGTGGCATGCACCGTGAGCTCTATTCCCTCTTGGATGGATTCAGCGGATATAACCAAGTCCAAATCGCAGAAGAGGACCAATCCAAAACAACCTTCACCACAGAATGGGGGACTTATGCCTATAGAGTGATGCCATTTGGGCTCTGTAATGCTCCTGCCAATTTCCAATGAGCAATGATGGCTACCTTCCAGAATCATTTGCATGATTTCATTGAGGTGTATCTTGATGACTTCTATGTCTATATCTTAATCCGTGAGCATTAGGGACATCTAGAGCAATGTTTTGACAGATGCCGAGAGTATGGGATTTCTCTCATCCCCGACAAATGTGTGTTTGGCATCTCCTCAGGAGTTCTTTTGAGCCATATTGTCTTTGCACAAGGGATTGCAACAGACCCGGCAAAGATTGAAAAGATTGCCGTCTTGATAGCACCAACAAACCTCAAGCAATTGAAATGATTTCTTGGCCATGTGGGCTACTACAGAAGATTTATTGCACATTTTACAACCAAGGCGGCCTCTCTGCATAAGCTCCTAAGGAAAGATACTGATTTTCTTTGGACTGATGATTGTGAAGAAGCCTTTAATATCCTAAAGCAGTGCCTTATCCAAGCACCTATCTTGCAACCTCCTGACTGGATGAAGGAGTTCCATGTGCACGCAGATGCATAAGTTGAAGGGCTAGGTGCTATTCTATGTCAAAAGGGCCTCTCTAAATTAGATCAACGAATATATTATGCAAGCCGAAAGGTCACTGATAGGAAACGGAACTACACAGTGATAGAGCTTGAATGCTTAACAATGGTGTTTGCATTGAAGAAGTTTAGACACTATCTACTGTCAACGTATTTCAAGTTCTACGTGGATCATGAAGCCCTGTCCTTCCTAATGAACAAAGCAGATGTTAAAGGACGATTGATGAGATGGTTGCTCCTATTCCAAGAGTTTGATTTTGAAGTGGTCACTAAGCCTGGCTGTTCCCATGTCCTAGCCGATCATCTATAATGGATCCCTCAAACTGAAGAAGAGGAACAGGATGATCCTGACCTTCTTGATGCTTCGTTGTTTCTAGTTGAAACAGTTATTCCCTGGTATGCAGACATAGCCAACCTCCTGGCAACTCAACACTATCCTCTTGGCATCTCAAGCCTTGAGAAGAAGCTTCTGTTAGAATCAACCCCCTACACTTTGCTAGGCATTGCACTGTACAAGAGAGGCAAAGATGAAGTATTGCGAAGATATGTTGTAGGGGATGAAATCAGCATAGTATTGAAAGCATGCCATGATGAACCATGTGGTGGACACTTCGTAGGAGAAGTGACAGCCCGGAAAGCTTTGTTGGTAGGATATTGGTGGCCGACCCTCCATAAGGATACATATAATTACTACAAGAGATGTGATGCTTGTCAGCGAATGGGGAAACCCACCAAAACAAGTGCCATGCCACTGCAACCCATTCTTCCCCTGAAGCCATTCGAGAAGTGGGGGATTGATTTTGTGGGTCCCATTGATCCACCCACCAGACCGAAACAGGACAGATACATCTTAGTATGTACGGATTATGTCACAAAGTGGTGTGAAGCTAAAGCCTTGAAGCGGGACGATGGTAATAGCGTAGCCCTATTCATGTACGAAAATATTATTACCTGTTTTGGAAGTCCCCTTGAGCTAGTAAGTGACATAGGTACTCATTTCCTTAACAAAATCATGGAGGAGCTGACAGAGTTGTATAAGATCCGCCATCATAAGTCAACTCCCTACTACCCCAGAGCCAATGGACAAATTGAAGTCACCAATCTCATCCTTTGCTCAATTCTGACAAGAACGATTGTTGCACACCGTCACGATTGGGGCGATCGACTTATAGAGGTCCTCTGGGCATACCGAACCTCCCATAAGGCAGCTACACGACAAACCCCTTTCTAGCTAGTGTATGGTATAGAAGTCGTCTTCCCAGTTGAACTGGATTTGCCCTCTTTGCGAGTGGCAATCAAAGAACACTTGGGAGATAATGATTCACTGCAACGCCGTCTTCTACACTTGGAATGCTTGGATGAGATACGGTTGATGGCCCTACAATGCATGGAAACCACTCAAGCATGACGCAAGGCCTATCATGACAGTTTCATCAAGCACAAGGAGCTCAAAGAAGATAATCTTGTTCTGGCCGCCTATGATTTGAGATTTGGCAAGTTTCCTGGCAAGCTTCAACAACGGTGGATGGACCCCTACAAGGTACTTGCTATCAATCCTAATGGCTCTGTTTAGGTGCAGATTGTCGATGCCTCTGATGATCCCTTCCTAATCAATGGCTATCGTCTGAAGATGTACTTCACTCCCGCGGGGATCTTGACAATCACAGTTGACCTACCCTCTCCCTTTTGGGCATCGCACTATCCTTCTCGTCATGCTTCTGATAGCCCTTATGATCTTCCTCATGAGGTGGTCTCATTCTACTAACCCCTTACAGATACATCTCCATCCGACCTTGTTCTCTTCTTATCAGATCCAACAATGGTGGCGAGGCTGGTCCTGACACATGGTATTTCTACCATTCTCTTTCTTAATGAAAAAAAAGAAAAGAAAAAAAAAGAAACAACAACAAAGGAAAAGAAAAAGGAAAACAAACAAAACTTTTATGGGAGAAAATGAAGAAATTTTCTTTCATAACAGGCCTCATTCCAAGAAAAGGTGGAAACACCCTTGGGTGAAAAGCTGACTGTGGAAATGATGGTAGTGCCCCACAATTCAGGATAGTCGATTAATCAGAAGAACCTTTTCAATAAGTAATATCAGTCCATCTGTCCTTCTTAACAGACGACCTTTCTTACAAATCATGGGTACGCCTCATCTTCAAGATCTTGATGACAGCAATCACTGACATGATCTTCATCACCAACCCCTTTAGTGATGTGAGCTTTCACCCTACCAGGATAGGGACGTGAGTATGGGCTATCCTCTATATCTATCAGAGAGTGATTAGAGGGTGGGTTGAGTGACCAGTCTTTCCTTTCAAATCAAATGAGAGGTGAGATGTGTGAATGGAGTGTTGCACGCACGCGATGGGCCTTTCAATGCACAAAGCACGATCTGTTCCTATGCACTACACCATAAGGCTCCCTGGCCTTCCTTCTTGCACTGTATGTTGGCATAGGGCAGGATGCACAGTTGAACCATTCAATGCGCACAAGGCATACAACCTCTGCATAAGTGACAGTGAGGATTACATCAATGGGTTTCAGGAATGGGCCGCTCTCTGTATCTTTCAACAGAGTATGAGATAGAGGGTGGGCTGAGTGTGACTAGTGTTTTTTTAATCAATTATTGAGAGGTGAGGATTGAGGGATGTTCCGACCATTGGAGTCAGGTACATTTTTATTTCCCTCTGCACGTACGGGATGGGTCTCTGCCATCAACACGGGACACGTCACTCTGTTCTGTACACTGCACTACAAGGCTCCCTGGCCTTTCTCCTTAAACTATGTCAGACGGGGTTGGATGCACTAATGTACCATTCATTGTGCACCCTGGTATACTCTCTCTACACCATTTCTTTGTCGATTCCTAAACCAGGTGTGAGCTTTGGGTTTTCATTATTATTTCCTCGAGTGATATTAGTAATGGAGCGAGTGACTGTTCTTTCATTCCATTTGAGTGATCATGAGTTGAGTGTAATATCCCTCGTCATCGACAAATTTCCTATGATTCCTTCAATCAGCTACCTCCCTGGGTGTTGTCGTGTGGTCCCTGCCACGAAGGACATGTGTTGTGAAGACACCTTGATACCTCCTGCAACCGACAACGATACAAGATGCAACCTTGATAGTCGATATTACTTCTTGGCAATATGGGCCAAGTTTTCTAACCCTACACCTTCTGTTTCTTAGTGACGATCATGTCTTAAGTGTGGGGACGTTTGTGGTTGGTTTGATGTGTGGTACTAGGTCCTTATTGTTCGGTTTACCCTTCCTGTTAAGGTTTAAATTGTGGGGACGCATCCCTGCGCGTCTATGTTGCATACCTCCATGCATATACCATGTTATGATCATGCATCTATGCGATGAATTCATTTTACCTGATGGGGTCCCTTCCCCACTCCTTCGTTCTATTTTACCCTATCTCCGAGGTTGTTCCTTGACTATTTGCCTTTATTCTTTGTTTTGTGATTTTTTCATACGAATGCACTCTACGTTCACTAAGAACCACATCCAATCTTATAGTTGTGTTTTTCCCTTTGAACTGCCCATTTTTCCTTTTTACCAACCCCTGTTCCGATAGACGGTTCTAAAGTTATTAATTTTTGAAGCAATTCCCGTAAATTAGACGGTTTTCCATGTGACCAGGTCTTTATTACTTCGGAACCCTGATTTGATATGCCAGCCCTGTCCTACCCATTCCCCCTGATATTTTCCCTTTTTATGCCCTATCATTCCAATGCACGGTTTATCCATTATTAATTTTTACGGGTTTTCGGGCCATTTTTCGTGCCTATTTTTCACATTTTTTCATGTGAACATGCCCTATTTGCACCGAAATTCCAGTTTAATTTGACAATCGTGTCCCACCAGCCTTTCCCCCCCTTTTTCCTTTTACCTCACCTCTCTTTCGACTGTCGAATTTTTAATTATTAAAATTTCTGAGTGTTTTTTGCCTTGTTTTTTGTGTTTTTTCCATGTAAATACCCCAATTTTGCCCCAGAACTCGTGTTACATTTTTCTATCATCTTGCCCTTGTCTCTGTCATGTTTTTCCTTTTTACGGTTTTTCGATCCGATGTACGGTTTGGGTTTTATTGATTTTTCTTCCTTTTTTCCATGTGACTGCGTTTCTCGTGTCGCTCATGAATGCACTTGTTTTTGGTTTTACGTGCTTCTGGACACCCCCGTCGCCTCGATGCCTCGTGCATCAATATCCTTGCACCGTTTGATCTCGTCGATGCAAAATTTCTTACTCCCGCCCTGCGCATGCGCACGGGACCGGGGTGCGCTCCTTTTTCACACCCCTTACCAATTTATCTTTTTAAAAAAACACAAAAAAAACCCAAAAAAAACACAAACACACCAAACAACAGACAACATTAAAAAAAAAACCACAAACACCCACCTACACACAACAATAAATTTAAAATTAAAAAAAAACATAAATACCCACAGAAATTATAGCAAAACAAACATGACATTACACCACCCACATCAAACACATAAAAAGCAAAAAAAACAAATAATAATAATAATAATAATAACTAATACTACCAAAAACATAAACCCCAAAAGAACACCATTTAAAAAAAACACAAAAAAACAAAAGAAAAAAGAAAAAAAAACCAAACAAAAAAAACCCCTAGAAAGAGCAAAACACAAATGAAATTAAAAAGTAAAACAAAACCACAAAATTATTAAACAGAAAAAAAACCCAACGAATCAGTTCATAAAACACCAACGAAAAAAAAGAGAGAAAAAAAACCCAAAATCGATGTACCTTTTTTGGTGCGCGCTCGTTCCTCCCTCCCTCCTACCTTCCTCTCTTGCCTACAACGTCCTGCGCGGCCCTCTCCACCTTTGCCCGCTCTCTGTCAAAAAGAGAACTGGGAGAGAGAAGACTACAGAGAAGAATAAGAAGAAGAGCAGAAGAGAGAGAAAGATAGTTACGAGGAGAGAGAAAGACAAGAAATAGAGAGAGAAAGACTAGAAGAGAGAGGGAAGGAAGACATGGAAGCTTGGACAGCAAGGTGAAGGAGAAAGAAGACTTGTATATTTATCGGATAATGAAAAATTAAGTCTCTCTCACCTTATATAACAGCCAGTGTAGCTAGTGTTTCCCCGTTATTAAATCCCCCTCTCTTACATTCCATCCCCACTCCAAGGTTTTTGCCCTCAAAAACAATTTGGGCACGTGTGGTAACTAGGAGGGGCCGATCAGAGTACTACTCCGTGGCATTATTACAAGGGTACATGCAGAAATAGGAATGCTAAATTAGCAATTGTTTTAGAGCTTTTAGATGATGAGAACAATGAAGAGGTATTATTGTGTATGATGGGCCATGGGGTATGTATGATACATGGGCCTTATTGGGGAGTTATAATCATGAGTTTCGACCCAAATATCTAGAGTAAATGCGGGGTGCAGACAGTGGACAACATGTTGTTTACTACAGGGCCCTGCTATAGTAAATTTGTCATAACTTTCTGTGGGAGACTCCGAACGGGGTGTGCTATATATCAAAACGGAGCTCTCGAGAAGTAATTTCAGCCCATGTATGGTGTGCATTGCTATCCCTAGTGTAGAAAAAAATATGCTTTAAAACAAAGTGTCGTTTGTAGTCTGTTTGGGGGAAAATAGGGCCATAAGTAGCTCGATTTCAGCCAAAATCTGCTTCTAAAAGGTATGGGAACTCTTCCAAAATTGAAGCTGGCGTCCAAGAAGCTTCCTCAAGTGTTAAACCTTGCCATTTAATCAAGTATTCCATGATCGAGCGAGAGTGAAGCTTCATTTGATCTTGGGTTCTCTTCAATAAGTTAGCTTTACACTGCTGAAGTAAGGCCTGCATTCTCTCCAATTCTTCCTTGCTTTGTGGATTTATTTTATCATTGAAGATAACCATAGGAAGGGGCACCTTGTAGCCATACAAGGTCTCGAAAGGTGAAACTCCAATGCTAGCATATGTAGAGTTATTATAGGCAAACTCAGCCAAGTGCAACCATGAGTCCCAAGGATGTTGCACATCATGACAGAAATGCCTCAAGTAAGTTTCCAGCCATTTGTTGACCCTTTTTGTTTGACCATCTGTCTGTGGATGGTAAGCAGTGGAAGGGGCTAACTAACTGCCCATAGAGCTGAAAACTGCCCGCCAAAAGTTACTCATAAACTTAGCATCTCGGTCATGCACAATGACCTGTGTTAAGCCATGCAATTTGAAAACATATTCCATGAATTGGCTTGCTACTTGAGAAGCATTATACTGAGTCTTCGTGGGAATGAAATGGGCTACCTTTGTGAGTCTGTCCACAACTACATAGATGATGTCCCAACCTTTCTTGGTCATCAGTAGGCCGGTAATGAAGTCCATAGTGATGTGTATCCACTTGCCTTCAGGAATAGGCAATGGCTGAAGTAAACCAACTAGTTTTAAGGTGCTGTCCTTGTTTTGCTGACAAGGCGCGCAGCCCAAGACAAATTCTTTCACATCTTTCCATAGGCCCTTCCAGTAAAAGCTTTTAGAAATTTTGTCATAGGTCTTAAAGACTCCCAAATGACTAGCTATAGGGGCTGAATGCATCTCTTGCATGATTTTCTGCTTGAATGGGAAGGTATGAGGGATGGCAATTCGGCCATTATACCATAAAAGCCCATTTTTCTGCTGATAGAAGAGTTTTCCACACATTGTCGTTGCTCTAATTTCTAAAATTCATTGTTGAAATCAACGTCTAGTAGGTAAGCCTCCTGAAGCTCATGTATCCAATCATTGTGTAATTCTATGATAGCAGAGACTTTACATCCCACATCCTAGACAGGGAATCAGCCACTACATTGTCCTTCCCACGAGTGTAGGTGACCTCAAAGTCATAGTTCTATAAGGTGGCTACCCATCTCCTTTGCCTCGGAGTCAGATTCGACTGAGACAAGAAGTACTTGAGTACTCTATGGTCACTTTTCACTCTAAATCCGCAACCATACAAATAGTGATGCCATTTCTTGATGGCATGAAGGATGGCCAGCATTTCCTGATCATAGACATTCATAACCCTCTCATTTTCAACTAGCTTTCAGCTCTCAAACGCTATGACCCCATTGTCTTGCAGCAAGAGTGCACCGATTCCTCTCCCACTGGCATCACACTGAATTGTGAATTCCTTAGAAAAATCAGGGCATACCAAGATAAGGGCTGAAGTAAGAAAATCTTTCAGTTGATTAAAGCTTCTATCTACCAATGCATCCCAGAAAAATGCTTATTTCTTCAGCCTATCAGTGAGAGGGGCTGCAATAGTGGCATAGTGCCGAATGAATCTGTAGTAAAATCAGCAGAGACCCAAGAATCCTTTCAAGGAGGTAGTATTTGTAGGTGTGGGCCAATCTTTGACATACTGCACTTTCTTTGGGTTAGCTCTAATGCCTGCTTCACTGACAATGTGTCCCAAGTACTCAACCTCAGTCTGCATGAACGAACACTTTGTCTCCTTAGCAAAGAGTCTATGGTGTCTAAGTATATCAAATATCTGCCTCATGTGCATAAGGTGAGCTTCCTTTGAGCGACTATAAATGAGGATGTCATCGAAAAATACCAACACAAATTTGAATAAGTAAGGCTGAAGTATTTTGTTCATGAGGCTCTCAAACGTGGCTGGTGCATTAGTCAAACCAAAGGGCATGACTAAGAAGTGGTAGAGCCCACGATCGGTCCTGAATGCAGTCTTTATCTCATCCCCTTCACGCATGCGTATCTGATGGTAGCCAAATCTCATATCAATCTTTGTGAAATACTTAGCTCCCTTCAACTCATCTAACAGGTCATCCACCCTAGGAATAGGGTATCTATTCTTGATAGTGATCGTTTTCAGATCTCTATAATCAATGCACATCCTAAAAGTGCCATCTTTCTTTTTGACCAGCAAGACAAGTGATGCAAAAGGGGATGAGCTAGGCTCAATGACTCCCATATCTACTAAATCTTTGACCTGCTTGGCCACTTCTTCTCTTTCACATTTGGACAACCTATAAGGGGGTTTATTGACCGGCTTGGAATGGGGCTCCAAATCAATGGGATGATCAACGGCTCTATTGGGAGGTAATGCTGTAGGTAACTAAAGCAAGTCACCATACTCCGCAAGTAGAGCCTTAAGGGCTGAATTATCATGCATTTTTCGGGACTGATTTTGCATTTTCCTTGTTTAATTGCAGCACAAAAATCTGGGAGCGTTTCTTGAACTCTTTCTTGAGCTGCTTGGTTGTAATAAGCTGAAATTCACTGTTGTTTTTAATTCCCTGCACATGAACAAGTTGTCCAGCCCTGAAAAACTGCATGTACAGCAAAGAAAAATCCATGGAAATGGTGCCCAGAGTTTTCAGCCAATCGCAGCCCAACACAACGGGCCCATATTGAGTGCAATCAAATCCACTTTCTGCTCATAATTTTCAGCAAGCTTAATAGGTACAACTGGGCATACATGAGTACTAATTTCCTCACTCCCATTGGCCACTTGCACCCTCATTGGTTGCTGTAAATCACAGACAAAACATTTCAGCTTGTCCATGACTACTCTATTTATGAAACTGTGTGCTACCACTATCTACCAAGACAAATATATCTTTCCCGTGAATCTTGCCTTGAAGACGAAGAGTGTTGGGGCTCTTAGATCCTGTCCAAGCATCTAGGGAGATAGTACAACAGTGGCAGCAGCATGTGAGTCATTCTTATCACCCATATTTACATCCACATGACCGTCGTGGTCAAATGGAAAGGTGTCAGTCGGGTCAAAGAATTCTTCTTTCCCACATTCCACTTGTAAGGGATAGGACACAAGAGAGAGAAAGAAGAGAGAGAGGGACTGCAGAAGAGAGAGAAGAGGTGTAGGAAGAGAGAGAAATACTGCAGAGAGGAGAGAGGAGAGAGAAAGAAAGTGACAAGGAGAGAGAAAGACTAGGAGTAGAGAGAGAAAGACAAGAAGAGGAGAGAGAAATGGCTGGCAGCCATGGAAGGACAGGGAAGAAGGTGAAAGGGCAATGTCCTTCACACCTTTTATACCTAGGTCAATGTGACACTAGGTATTTCCCTCCATTACACCCTCGCTGGGCCTCCTCCTCTCCGCCCTGTCTCTCCCTCGCTGGGCCTCCTCCTCTCCGCCCTCTCTCACCCTTGCTAGGCCTCCTCCTCTCCCCCTTGTCCCGCCCTCGCTAGGCCTCCTCCTCTCCGCCCTCTCCCGCCTGCCTTCTCCTCGCTGGGCCACCACCTCCTCATCCTCCCCTCCACCACCTCTTCCTTATGCCTCCTCCTCTCCTCCCCCCCACCCTCCTGCCCGCTTGGCCCCTCCACTTTTGGGCCCCCTCCCTCCAAACTTGGGCCCTCCCACCAAATTAGCCCCCTCCCTCCAAACAACTTGGGGCCTTCCACCAAATTACCCCCCTCTAATTTTACCCCCACTCCACCAAATTACCCCCCCTCCAATTTTACCCCCACTCCACCAAATTACCCCTTCTATATTTTTAGCCCTCCCCTCCCGATTTACTCACTCCCCCCCACTAACTTTACCTCCCCTTAGCCGTGGTTACCCTACCCCTAATCCACCCCCTAAACTACAGTTACCCTAACCCTAGTTACCCCTACCCAAGTCCCCTTTCCCACCCCTTCTCACTTCTCCCCCTCATAGCCCCTCTTCCCATCCACCCTCCTCTTCACCCGCAAAAACCCTCCCATCTCCCTCCCCTGTTCCCACACTATGCGCCCCTCTCGGTGTGCGTGAGTGTACGGGTGTGGCTAGCGGGCGATCACGCACGAGGACACGCCTTCGACTTGTCAGTGCGGTGGTGTGTTGCAGTCAATCATTCACATGCACTCATCCTCCGCTATTTACATGCAGCTTGGGTACCGTCTTTTAATTTCCAAACGCGAAAAATATATAAAAATACACATAAAACACCAAAAAACTTCAAAAATTTATTAAAATTTAAAAAATTTGCAAAAAAATCCTAAAAATTTTCCAACATTTTTGAAATCATTTGCAATATTTTCTAAAGTGGAAATTCAAGAAAATAAATTGCAAAAATTTCAAAAATTCAATTTTTTTAAGAATACATAAAAAATGAGTAAAATTCTGAAATATTTTTAGAAAAATTTCAAAAAATTTTACAAACCCCCTTGCTCATTTTTCCAATAATTTCTCAATTGAAAATGCTTCCATAAATGGCCAAAGTATTATTTAAAGTCAAAGCCCTAGATTTAATACCTCTCCTCATGAAAATTCATTTTAAATTCCAAAAATCAGTTGAAAAATCATGGATAAATTCAAACACATTGTTGTGACACTTGTTGGATTGCTAAAATTCCACCATTATACTTCACAACATATTCATGTATCCTATATCCCGTTTTAATTATTAAAAAAAAAACCAAACACTATACACAATACAAACACACTTAAAAATATAACTTTAAAAATAAATAAATAAATAAATAAACAAAATAAAACAAACACACTAAGGTGTTTTATTTTTTCGAGTAAGTGGTTTTTGCTTTTTTGATTGGATTCCTTGCATTTGGGACTACTCCGTGCGTCTTCAGTCTATTGCATACACACTCTATCAGGTATTTATTTTTTGAGCTTTATTCATTTTCATTATCCCTTAACCACAGTTAATTGTTAAAAGAAACTTTATTCACCCACTTTTGCCCGTGCGCTCCCGCTCAACACACAGTTTCTAATAATTTAAAATCAATAAGTTGTTCACTTTGCATACGCTACATGCGCTTCAGAGGCACTTTGATTTTTAATTAAAAATAAACCAGCCGTCACAAAAAAGCATGTGCTGGCAAAAAAGCGCTCCACAACACCATTAATTTCTAATTAATAAATTTACATTTAGAGATCCCAGTCTGGGTATCGCAGTCTGGGTTTCGTTAAAGTACCGCTTCACCCTAATAAATTATAATTAAAATTTTAAGAATGAACCACCATTTTCTTATTAAGGTTTATAATTTAATAAAATGTCAACCATTGTTAATAATTTCTTAAAATGAACCCTTCATTAAAACCATTTCTCCTCAATGCACTTTTTTTCCTTTTTTAAAAAATAAACACACTTTATGGGATGGGCACGTAAAGTCCTCTTAACTGAAATTGTTGGTTTTTATGGTATTATGGTTTGCTTATGTGCTACGATTACGAGTGCAGTTTGTAGTTTTTCTTTCTTTCTTGCCTAATACGGGGTCTTGGATGCCTGTTTGTTGCATCGCATGAAGTTTTCGGTCGCATATGTGTAGAGGTCATGCCGAATTTTTTCTAGGATATGGGTTGTTTGGGGTGGCCAATTGGTTAGTTACGTCTGTGTGTGTACTTCTTTTGATCGATTTCTTTTTGATAGCTCTTTGGTTGTTTTGCATGCATTCTTTGTTATTGTTTGTGTTGTGGTGTGTGTGTTTTCCATCTGAATGGCGCCTCACGCTTCTCTTCCTATCTAGTATGTCCTGTTGATCAGTAGGGATTATTCTTCCCTACTGGCTTTTGAGCCTATAGCTAAAGCAGGACTTGCAACTTTCGTGGCTGCTTCACTCCCATTGATTCCAGATGATCCATCCCTGTGTGATGAGTTTCTTGCATCATACAGTAAGAAATCGGGCCTAGTTCGTGGTGCTTCCATGCTATTGACACCCCGAGGGTTAGGGAAGGCTTTGTCTCTTCCCTACAAAGAAGAACCCTTTGTTACAGCCATACAATTATTTTCCAATGATGAGATTTTCAAGCTGTTATAGAAGCAGACGAAAGAGGTTCTGCATGTCAAGAAAGTGATTAACACTTCAGGAGTATCTTTTTCCATAATCACTGATCCTCTTTGGAAGATAGTCTACCAATTCCTCCAAGACAGGTTTATGCTTGCCAAAACACCATCCCATTATTTGTCCAAAGAGCTCTTCATAGCTTCTAGGATGGTGTTAAAAGGGGTGGCCATTGATTGGAGTACTTACCTGCTTTCGAAGATGGACCAACATTTTGTCAACGTGACCAGAGGGAATGTCCAAAATGTCACTTATGGTTCTTACTTATATGCTTTCTTGACATACTCAAGCCTTAAGAAGTGTGTGCTACCACCTCCTCCATCTGATCCAGTACCTCTCCCTCCACCTTTAGACGAGTCAAAACCTATTGACATAGAGGATCTTGATTCCCCTCCTCCCTTGGTTATTCAGCGGAAGTGCTTGAAGTGTGTGGCAGATAAAACTCCCTTAGTACTTTCTTCAGTCATCATAGTTCCTACTACATCTGGTAGTGACCTCCCAGTCTACCTCACATGCAATAATTTGTTCAGGGCACATAGAGAGGGTTCTTTGGAAATATCAGTCCATTCACTGAATAGTTTAGCGTCAGGAGATGCTATTCCATTCCTTTGTAATGACATCCAGAGTTCGATTGAACTTTCAGTGACAGCATGTGTTCAACAGCTGTATGCTTCTTTCTATGAAGAATTGATGCAATCCAAAGGCCAGTTGCATAGGGAAACCTCAGAGTTAGCCTCTGCTAAAGACACACTTCCTGATCTGTTTAAGCAGATGGAGCAACAGACCCAAATGAGTGAGACCCAGAGAGAAGAAATATCTTCTTTGAAGAAGTGGTAGCAAAGTAGCCTTTCCTTTCTGTGCATATGGGATTCAGTTTGTGTGCATGTCCTAATCCCAGAACTACCTAGGTGTGATTGCAAATATCTCAACACTTTCTATGGGGCATGTTGTAAACCTTATGATTCGAATGATTTTTGTTCCATCAGTCAAAATCGTGCCGCATTCGGCCTGTCCGAGCAATGGCAATCTTGGGCCAAGTGTTAGAATCAATCCTTGGCCCTCGTGTATTCGTCTATTGGGCCCGCTATCATTCAGATGCCCACTACTCAACCTACTTGAATCGATTATCCGAATTGACCATTTGGACCAATTTGGCATTTGGCCCACTTGACTCGGCCATTTGTCAATCGGCGATTCCGCCCTTGGACAATGAAGCTTGGATAGTTTGAATGGACATTCCACCCAGTTGCATTCGACCCATTCTCATTCGGCCCTTGTCAACTCAGAATCAGCCATTTGGCCCCTACAATTTGAACTTGTTGGGTTGAATCTCAATTTTTTCAATTTTTTGCCTAAAGACCCTGGCTGACCCAGACCATTTCCGTATGAACCTGCAAAGGCCATATAGATGCTTAGAACACCTTTTTGGCACAAGAAGTAGGTAGATCAGTGAAACATGGACTTAGAAGCAACTCTAGCCAACCAACTAGCAGTTGAAGCCACTAAGTAGCACGAAATGGAGTCATTGATCCGCAAACGAGAGCTGAACGATGCAACACAGATACTAGGACCAGTAAGAATGGCCAAAGACCCCAAACGCAGAGCTTAGTTTATTAGGCCAAATCGTAAATAAGAGTGTGAGAGTTGCATAGTCACATTGCCTTCACGCTTGTACTATTTTCCGCCACTTGAAGTACACCTAAAAAAAGCCAAAAGCCTGATTACACATAGTTCATGGAAAAGATTATACACATACACACCGAGGGATTGTAAATTGAGGATTGTTTGTTATTAACAAGGAATGCACTTAGACGTAACCGAAAGAATGAACCCACCAATAAGAGAAGACATGGAGACATAGTCGGATGATTGAAACCCCAAACATAGAACCAAGCGAAAGATGCAATAGGGAAGCCAGGAGGGACAAAAACCATTGGAGGAGTGGATCCACCCAATCTAATCAATCTCATCGAAAACTTGGTGGAGAGAGAGACCATAGACATGGTAGAGAAAAGCACTAACCACGGATGGGATAAGGAGCTCCATCTAGGTAGTCTCTTGACTGAGATCTAGCGGCTAGTCGCCAATTACGACCTACATGCCCGGATAGATCATCAATCAGGACATCCGAGGATGTCATAGAAAACCAAGGAGATGAGAGGAGACTAGTGCGCAAAGCTTTGGGAAGCCTAGTGACCTACAATCAGGAGTAGCATGCCAGGAGCTTGCGGCAGAGCATGAAGGGGTGTGAAATTCAGCGAGTGCTAGCACTAGCAAACATGAATAGGACAGGCCCTGATGCCGAGAGGGAAAGAGCACTAGAAGGAGATCTTACACTGAGTGACCTTCTCATGAAGCGACTCCTAGACAACACTTCCCTCAAGTGAAGCACCACTGCAATGGAAACCTTGTTGCTTGTCAGGATTAGAGGTTAGTTATGGCTCCAAGAGTGAGTCTAAAATCCCTGTAGTCACAAAGTATCTAGATAAATACCAGCCAGATGACGACCCTTACAACTTAGTGGGGCGGTTCGAGCATGTCTCTGAAGCCAACGTCCTCACCAATCTCGCTCAACGATTGCAAGCCTTCAGCATATTCTTAGGCAATAAGGGAAGGACTTGGTACACCAGCCTAGATGCCACAGAGTGCAATAACTTCAATAACCTCAAGAATCTCTTCATTAAGAGATGCGCAGAGGCTAGGTACTCAGAAAACCTGATTGTAGGACTCATGAATGTGAAATAGAGAGATAAGAAAGACATTAGGGATTATGTGATCCATGTGAGGAGTCTCTTTAAGAGAATCACAATAAATGAACGACTCACGTAGAGAGAGGTGTCTACAATCTTTATCAATGGGATACAGGGAGAAGAACTCTATAAGGCCTTGGCAGGTAACTGAAGATTGCAGGGAGACACACTAACCAAGGTCTTTAAAGAGGCCATTAGAGTGGATGACTAGCTTATGAGAAGACCAACACGCCCTCATGTTCAATATGTGTATTATGACGGAAACCACTTGCCAGGAAGGTGCTAGGACCCTCAACCCCCCGACCTTGCCCAAATTAGAGTAGGTTTGGCCATGATGCCATGCATTGCCAAATGGAAAGGAGACTTCCATATTTGCAACCTTACACTCAGCCTTACCTAGCAAATAGGCTGCTAAACGTCGTCAGGAGAGGAGTCCCATTGGGTCTCTTGGCACCCAACGACACTAAACCAGCCATTTCTAGGATGGAGATAAACCCCACAAGAATACCCAGACCACCTAGACCTTATGTAACCCATCCACCGAGAGTGATACTCCAGTCCACTATGTGGAGGAGCAAAACGATGAGGAACCTTACGTGAACCCTTAGGTCTCATATGACAAAGAGGGTAATCGGATCCTTATGGATTAGAGACCAATATCAGTGATAGCGTTAAGTAGAGGTATATGAAGAGGCATAGGAGGGCAGAGCCAAGAGCCGATAGCCACCCAAGACACATCTCCTCACATTGTCCCAAGAGGGAGCATGCCAACTAGGATAAGGAACATCTTAGA
The DNA here is from genome assembly GCF_053477565.2 of Lygodium microphyllum. NCBI lineage: Eukaryota > Viridiplantae > Streptophyta > Polypodiopsida > Schizaeales > Lygodiaceae > Lygodium > Lygodium microphyllum. The sequence goes on from NC_141155.1 coordinate 35,399,704, forward strand.
TGCAGTAACTATGGAATCACTCATCTCTTTGCTGATTGCTATAGATGGAAACCATCCTTTAGCTTTTGCAATCCTGCCATCAGTATCGTTAAGATTATTTGGTGTCGAGACACTCAACGTGGAGGCCACACCCATCTTGTTGCATGTCATGACCTACGCACAAATGAAGCAAGCCATCATATCATTGCCAAGGCCTAGCAACTTAGACACAGCTTCAATTTAAAAAAAAAAGAGTCATAGACAAAGGAAAAGAAAACCAAATGAAAAGGTCGTGCCAAAAACAGAGAGTGGCATGACACTGCTTGTTGGAAAAAAGGTGCCATGACATTGCCCTAAGGCTGCTGAGAATGGAAGTATGAAGTTTGGGGAATACCCCAATCCAAAGCGCCAACTCGAAGCCATTAAGAAAATGAAGGAGTGAGTGAAAGAGGTCCAAGAACATCTAAATGATGCTAAACCCATATATTAGAAGATGAGATCGATGATCTCTCAAGCATAAGCACACCAATCTCACCACCATGATCGAAATTGAGAGATTCGACTGCACCACAAGTAGTGTCACTTAGACAGAGCTTGAATGCTATGGGCTAGTGAATCAGTCATCAAGGATCTTGGCCTAGAGACATAAGATTTGGAGAAAAGTAAGTAGCTAGCAACCTTGTCACCACACTAGTAACCACCCTTGTGACACTAAGCCTAGGAAGCTTACTTAGGTAGCACTCCACACTGTGGCAAGAGCTGAAATAGGGGGTTGAAGGTTCCATGGAGCAAGCTATAGCAGACATGCATGGACATGATGTAGAAATGCAAATACCAAGTCTGACGCTGCACTCAATGCCCAAATCCTTGCACGTTGTCACATGGGATTCACTCAAGGGTTTGTGAAAATTGCTCATCGCCGCAGGGACACTTTGTGAGATGGGAGTAGGGCGTTCCAAGCAAGATTACAAAATCCAAATCTCAATCAGGAGAGTTACAAGGAATAGATACCAAACCAGGTGTTCATACATCAATCATGAAGAGAAATATGGCCAGTTTGTTTGGATATCAATGTCAATATGATAAAGAATACTTATACATGGCATGATAGCTCCATCTCTTTCATAATTTTAAGTAGCTTCTTCTTTAGAATGGCATCTTTGTTCCCATGTGATTGTTTCATCCATGCGAGTACCACGTGACTTCTTTTCCAAAGCTTTAAGATTTTAGTAGTGTTGATACTAAGGTACCAGAAAGTGTCCATTCTTTGTAAACTCTCAATAAGGTACCACTCCATGTCATGGAAATTTAAAACTTTAGCCTTTCACAAGAGATAATAGATGATCACACAAAAGAGATAATAGATGAGCTCATAATAACTTGTTTTCCATTGAGTCATTTGGAGAGGAGGGGCCTCCACATTATCATCATATTTAAATACATTAATGCTATCCTCTTCAAGATAGGATGATTGTTGCATCTCAGCTGAACTACAATCAACAATAATAAGCAATGGTGAACTTAAGCTATATGATCAATTTCCTCTAGCAAAGGTATACTCATTTCTCAATGCCATCTTCTTGCATACAATGATAAACTCCTAATGCATTAACACCATGACAACAAGCAGTGTATGCTGAAATTAGGGCCAGGAAAGAAAAATATGGTAAGCCTCTTTAAGGGAACCACACTTGTCCAAAGCTACACAAAGATGCTCGTGAATGATAGGATAATGCTCGAGAACACCACCCCTCTAGAGAAGGGTGTGATTTTGGAGGGAGAGCTATGGCGCAATAAGCAATAAGTTAATAATTAAATTGTAATTTCCCAGGAAACTCCCTGGACATCTTTTACACCTAACTGATGAGCAACCACTGTCTCCTATGTCTTACTTAGGCCCGGTTCAGACTGTGCGGACGGCCACATAAGTGGAGGCTCGTGATGCTGATGTGTTGATAAGGGATTCATCAAGATGATTTCCACGCGAAGATATACATGTTTGATCTTAATGTACCGGAAAAGGCCCATTACCTTTTCGGAATAAAAAGGAGCCATGAGATTTGAACCCCTGCCAAGATCGTGTGGACTCTATCTAGCCACGTAAACCAACAATCCAAGCAAGAACTTGTGATACTTATGGCCAGCCGTTAGATATATTCACATACAGTGCAAAAAAAGTGTGCATCCGTCCGCCATTGTCTGAACCGGGCCTTCAACTGCCCTTGGCATTCGAAATAATACAACTCATTCTTGCCTCTCTCACAAGTCGCTCCTATGCCTGTGCATGCCTGTTTCACAAAATGGTATCACTATAGAGCACACCTAGAACCTCCCACCCTTCTCTTCTCTTGTGCACGCTGTTCTTGCCTGAGTGTGCTTGTTGATCCAGACAACCAGCATGTCTCAGCAAGCACAAGCCCCTGCCTCCCTCATTCCCTCCACAGTGAGGAGCTATCACCTTGATAAGCTCACATGTCCCAATTACCTCACATGGGCCACCAGAGTAACCTTATTGCTTAAACGAGCATACCTCTAGGATATTGTGAGTGGTGCTACTCCCCAGCCCGCACCTCCTCGCACTGATTGGACAGCCAATGACTTACAAGCCCAAGCTGAACTAATGCTGCACCTGGTTGATCGACAGGTCCAGATGGTCAGGCGCTACAACTCTTCAGCCGAGATTTAGAACTTCCTGCGTGCAGCCTACCATCGCGAGGATCTGATGATTGTTGGTGTAAATACACCTGAAAGCCTCCAGAACTGAAAAGGCATGACATCCTTTCATATCATGCAAAGCAGTTTCTATTCATGTATGCAATACTTTGATAAATTGATCATCTACCTCGACTAATTCTGTGTGCCTATTCTCTCTTCAAAGTTCTGCACCCTGTCTCTGATATACCTCTCAATCATGCTTTCTCTGCTTGTCTCTGATAGTGGGAGGCCTCCTGACTTCCCACATGGTATCAGAGGCCTCAGTACGGCCTGGGGCCTGTTTCCCACCACCCACAGTGAGGAAGATGAAGTAGCCAAGCCTGCAGAGGAATATGAGATTCCTGTAGCAAGTCATGGCGCCCTCATACCCCTTGATCATACAGATGATGAGGAGATTATCAACACATTTCTTGGTACATTAAAGCATGGTTTTCATGATGACGCTCTAGCCAGAGAGGCCGCGACTCTCATGCCCATCCCTACTCTCATGCCCCTTCCTATTCTGTTGAGAGAGGTCATTCCTCTCAATCCCACCCACAGCAAGGGTGATGCCAACTATGATGCACACGATCTAAAATCTCCTGCAAATGAAGGGGGAGAAGTGAATGGAACCCACAACACCAATTTTGTGTGCCCTGACAAAGGCACAGCACGCGCACTAGCAGATGATGAGGCCTTGGCAAGTTTTTCGGCAGATGATACTATTCTTGCCCCAGAATTCTTTACTTCAGGAACTTATATCTCTGAGTGGTTTAAAAACGAAGGAAGAGCAGGAGAAGATGAAGCTTTGGCTATCATGCCTCTCAAATTAATCAATATGCTACTTGATCAGGAGGTCGCCACTCTCGTAGCTTGCAGATGTGATAAAGCCACATCCATAGATGTTTTGCCTCCGCTACCCACCACATGTCTGGTGGATGCCGACCCTAAGCATATGGTCGAAGTCAAAGAAGCCAAAGTAGCGCCATTAGCAATCTTTGCTGCAACACATTTGTTTTCTGTCAGTGTAGACCAAGCAATCAACGAACTAAATGAAGAAGAACAAAATGATTTCTCTCCAATATCTGATGTAACTGCAACAAACGAAGCAGAAGACATATATGATAATGATCAACATGGCGATGCTGATGTTGCACTTGCAGCCCTGACGATTGTTGCCATTTTTTTGCTAGAAGCTGATACGAATCTTCGAGCCCCTTACTCTGTCCTAATTGATACTATCAATATTCATAAGGATGATGTCAATGTTACTGTTGTCCTGAATGTTGCTTCTCAGGCTGATCATGATTACAGCGTCTCTGTTCCTGCTGATGTGGCTTCCCTCATCAATCTCACCTTTCATGTAGCAGTGGCTGTTCGTTATGCTACTCCACTTGTGGAATTGGCATACATCTTCTCCCTGATGGTGATCACTTTTGACAACCCTTCCCAAATGAATTCTTCTACATGCAGCCATTCATTCTTCTCATGTCAAGGTCGAAAGGGGGGAAGATTTGCTGATGTTGCTGATGCAAAAGTTCGACCTCGACATTCGACAATGATCATCAAGTCATGCGCATACGACATGAAGCCACACTTCAAAATGAAGAGCTTACAACAACTCACAACATTCCATCATTTTCTTATCGATCCCGGCTAATCGATGTAAAGTCATAGCTATCTCGTATAAAGCTATCGACTATAATACTTTTCTTTTCGCACCTTTGCTATTTAGCAGAAAAAAAAAGAGAGCACATTTCAATACCATATAGGCACAACCATGCACTTGTAATAGGCTCAAACTAATGAAATAAAATCCTCTCTCGGCATTCAGCTGAGGGGAGATGTTGGTGTAAATACACCTGAAAGCCTCGAGAACTGAAAAGGCATGACATCCTTTCATATCATGCAAAGCAGTTTCTATTTATGTATGCAATACTTTGATAAATTGATCATCTACCTCGACTAATTCTGTGTGCCTATTCTCTCTTCAAAGTTCTGCACCCTGTCTCTGATATACCTCTCAATCATGCTTTCTCTGCTTGTCTCTGATAGTGGGAGGCCTCCTGGCTTCCCACAATGATAACCCATATCACAGCACTTAAGAAACTTCTTCTTATAGTCCTTTTTGAACAGGAGGACGTTTCCCAGTTTCTTGATGACTTGCGCACACTCCTAGATAATGCCCTCCTTTCTGGTTTTCAATTAGATGACAGTTTTTAGGTTATGCTACTCCTCGCTACGTTGCTTTCATCTTGGCGACCCTTCATCACAACTCAACCTTCGACCATAGGACTCACTGTTGAAACCCTTATTTCTCGCATCCTTCAAGAAGATGCGATGCGCGGCGGTTCGAGTGTGTCCTTGCACCTTCCATACCCACCACACAATTTGTGCAGCGCAAATCCAACTTCAGAAGAAGGCCCTTCAATCACCGCTTTAGCAATACCAGACCCACATCAACTAACTTCTCTCCAGCCAAGATCTGCAGCCACTATGGCCACCATGGCCATCTTGTTCATGAATGCAGAACCAAGCGACATGAACAAGAATGAAACGGTCGTCGTCCACGACCACAATTACAACAGGTTCAAGGACCTGCTATCAACCAGTATGGTATGGAAACCCTTCAACTTTTTACTTCTCACATTAACTATGTTGGTTTTCTGGCCTCAGAAGTTGCTGCCACAGATTGGCTCCTTGACACCGGCGCAACACACCATATGACGCCGCATAGTCATTTACTTTGCGACTACAAGGACCTTCCTCATCAGGTTCAGGTTTATCTTGGAGAAAATCATAGCCTCAATGCAGTGCAATCTCCGTATCACCTTACCCAGTGGGACTCCTGTCATCATACGTGACATCTACCACATACCTGGCCTTCTGCGCAACTTCCTTTCAGTTACTATAGCCACATCTACAGGGTCTTCCATTGAGTTCTTCCATAATTTCTGCATCATTCATTTCCAACTCCCTAATGGCCAATTTGAGATACTCAAGCTCCCGCAACAAAATCACTTGTATCCGATTTCAATCACCCAAGCTGGCCGTGATGCTATGGTAGCTTCGACTTCAACTATCTCCCTCTTCTTAATCAAAGCAGCCTCTATCCTCATGTGGCATTACCGGCTTTGGCATATCAATACTCCCACACTCCACTGCATGGCCAAGTATAATCTTTGCTCAGGACTACCAGCAAACATGTCAACTATAGATCTCTGTGAAGGATGCCTCTTGGGTAAAGAAAGCCACAAGCCCTTCCCTCGTTCTCAGTCCGCGAACCTCTCAGCTGAATGAGTTGGTTCATAGTGATTTATGTGAACCCATGGAACCAACCTCGCTTATAGGTTCTGTGTACTTTTTAACCTTTATTGATGACTTCAGCAAGTACACAACAGTATATTTCTTGAAGCAAAAGTCCTAGGTCCTTTCAAGTTTCAAAGAGTATTGCAGCTTGGTGGTGCGCCAGCATGATCTACCTGTGCAGTCACTTCACTCGAATAATGGAAGGGAGTATGTAACCAATGCATTAATTTTTTTTTGCATTGACGAGGGCATACAACAGCAATATACAGTTCCCTACATGCCTCAGCAAAATGGGGTCTCTGAAAGGAAGAATTGCACCCTAGTTGCCGCTTCTCGTGCCATGCTACTAATAGCTGGACTATCCAAAGCATACTGAGAAGCAGCCATTGCTACTGTTGCCTACCTCCGAAATCAAATCCCGCATGCAGTGGATCCTCAGCACACTCCATATTACCACTGGTTTGGTCAAATTCCTAATCTATAGCACCTACGTGTCTTCGGGTGTTCAGCCTACCCTGTGAAAGCCCATTCTCAGCATCACAAGTTTGATCCTATGAGCACAAGGATGGTGTTCGTGGGCTATGATGATCACCTTGGTGTCAAAGCCTATAGGTTATACAACCCTTAGCAGAAGAAATTTCAATTTTCTCGTTCCGTCTACTTTGATGAATTTGCCGTGATTGGTCCCTAGTAGGGAGATGCAATAACTCCTATGCTTACCCTCCAATTAGCATCCAAAACATTAGCCACTTCCAACTCAAGTGCACCACAAAGTGACTGGGAGGAAGTAGATGTTTGGATACCACTGCAGTAGCTACATGTCCCTCCCATACCATAGGTGCCTCCTTCTCCAACTCCCATTGGTATACCACTACCTCGAAGTGCTCCTCCTTGGTCTCTTGGGAGCAAGACCAATCCCTTCCTATTTTCCAAATCTGCAAACCCTTTCTTCCCTAGTAAAAATACACCAGTTGATGTTGGAAGGCGATTGCTGATGCCTTCTCCACCTCGACAACCTATTTCTCATGTGATTGAAAATCTATCTATCCAAGTTCCTTTGGTGGATGATATAACTCCTCCAGCTGGCCCGACTCCAAGGATTTCAAGTCCTTCATCCAACAATAGGGACCTCTGCCTATCTATACCCTTGGAGCCCATCCACCAGCCCTCCTTGCGCGGCCCAGCGAGAGGTCCTATCCCAACCTCTCGACCTTCCAAGTCTTCGAAGGTTAGATCTCTCAAGGAGATCTACGAAAAGGCGAACCATGCCTTGCTCTTGGATTCCCTAGATCAGCCCACTCAAATCCTTCGTGAAACCCCTAGCCACCTCCATCCAGTTGAAGTCATCTATCTCCAAATGCTCCATGCCTCCCCAGATGAACTTGATGCGCTTCATTTGGTTGCTGAATCCATTGATGAAATATCTTTGGATGAGGCTTTGTCTGGACGTGAGGCCACAGCTTGGTGGCAAGCAATGGAGTCGGAATACCAATCTCTGATAGACAATGGCACATGGTAGTTGGTTCCTCCCCCATCTAACAGGAAATTAGTGACCTGTAAATGGTTACTACGCAAAAAGCTCAAAGTTGATAGTACTGTCTCACGCTACAAAGCTTGTCTGGTGGCACGAGGATTCACTCAGGTACCTGGCATGGATTTCACTGAAACCTTTTCTCCCATGCTTCGCATCACTTCTTTTTGAGTTCTGATTACCATAGTTGCACTCTTTGGTTTTCATCTCTATCAAATGGATTGCGCACTGCCTTTTTATATGGTGATCTACAGGAGGAAATCTACATGGAATAGCCCGCTAGCTATATCTTAGTGCAGCACCCGAATCATGTATGCAGGCTACTTAAGGCCCTTTATGGATTGAAGCAATCCCCCGAGCAATGGTACCAGCGGTTCCATCAGTGCATGGTAACTCTAGGATATACACGGTTTCACTCTGATGCCAATGTTTACAGTCGTCCTACTACTGTGTTGCAGGATCCTTCAAAGGGCTTCATCCGAATTAGGCAAGAGTCTTACACTCTCTCCTTACTCAAGAAATTCAACATGTCTTCATGCAAAGGATTGGAAACCCCTCTCCCAACCTCACTCAAGCTGAAGCAATCTAAATCATCTTCCGCCTTAGCTGCTGATATGGAGTCTTTTCCATTCTCAAATATCCTTCGCGGAGTTTGTTACCTAGTCACTTGTAGTCAGTCAGACATTTGTTTTGCTGCAAATCTTTTATCACGCTACATGAAGGCTCGTGGACTGATTCACATCCAATATGTGAAGCGTCTCATGCACTATCTACAGCATACGAAGGATTATGGCATCTCCTATCATGTTTTTCAGCCTCGGCCAACGCCCTTCCTTGCTGGATACTCTGATGCAGATTGGGGGGGTGATCAAGATACTCTTCAATCCACATCCGATTATGTCTTTCTCTTAGCTGGTGGTGCAATCTCTTGGCAAAGCAAGAAACAGGAAAGAGTCACCTTCTTCGACAGAAGCTGAATATGTAGCAATGACACTTGCCTTGAAAGAAGGCATCTAGCTCAAACACTTTCTGATGCAAACCACCCTCTTCCCGAATCAACCTCTTGTGCTTCATTGTGACAACATGTCCGCTATAATGCTTGCGAAGAACCTTAAGCACTTAGAAAAGACAAAGCACATAGTGATGAAACTACAATTCATCAGGGAGCTCATTCAAGAAGGCAGCATCGAACTCTCCCATGTTCATACAGAACAACAATGGGCAGATTTCCTCACCAAGTCAATTCCAAAGGCTAAACATCTTGAAAGCTGTCAGCAGCATGGAATAAAACCTCTGCAATGGGAATTAGAAACTTAGGGGGGTGTGTGGCGCAATAAGCAATAAGTTAATAATTAAATTGTAAATCCCCAGGAAACTCCCTGGACATCTGTTACACCTAACTGACGGGCAACCACCGTCTCCTATGTCTTACTTAAACTGCCCTTGGCAACCGAAATAATACAACTCATTCTTGCCTCTCTCACGAGTCGCCCCTGTGCCTGTGCGTGCCTGTTTCACAACAAGAGCCCTGGCTTTGCTGCATGTTGCATTCGTTATTACCGATCCTACACTGATACTGACTAGCCAATGACTCCGGCTCGCAGTTCCACTTGAAAAAGGAAATCTAGTAATGCATGGCTTTGCTGTAATCACGTCTGAGAGACCCAGTTCTTCTCGGCTTCTCCGATGAGGTGCTCCGTGTCAGAGAAGCCCATATACGAAGGGGTAATGCGGTTTCCACTAACGTCGTCATGATCTTCCTCCAATCGAGTGTAGGTCATCAGTTAGGTAAGTCATCAAAACACAGGTACATCGGACGAGACTCACGTGGCTGCCACACACAATCGCAGCTCGCAAGCTGGCCCTTTAGAGGGTGTACGGACCATTCAAACGATGTGGAAGAGAAAGCAGCTCATGAAGCTGAATTGGAAGCTGATCATGGGACTACTGTTGTCCCTTCCTTTTTCTGGATCCTGACTGCCCCCTTTTAAAGTTGTTGTCCATGCTGGTTATTGTCGCAAAGCTTGGTGCTTTTTTCCTTGAAGAAAACTTCAGAAAAGCTTTCGATATCTGACGTCAATGATTACGTCAATCATGTCGCCTTTCAGGTAGTTACGAGCCTCGAAAAAGCTTAACAAAAGGTTTTGATATTTTTCTCTGTGTGACATCAAAGATTACGTCGTTGTGCCGCCGTCATCCTGAGCAAGGCTGTAACCAATCAGTGGAACGCATTGCCGTTTTATGGGTTATCGTGCTTGACAATCAAATCATTAACAACGGCCTCCGTTAGTTCTTGCTCTAGCTCTGCAAGGTTCTCAAACAATGTGGATCCTGTGGACCTGAATCTCTTCCTGAAGAACACTCTCAGTGCGCATAGTTCGAGAGTCAGCATCTAGCCCGTAATTAATGGGGTTGTATCATGTCGCCACCCAACCCATGATCTACATCCTCAATCCAGAATGTGATGCCTGTCCTCATTGCATTTTAATATGCCATCTACTACCCGTCTTCAACGTTAAGCCATCTGTCCTTCAATCCTTAGTAGTGAGTCAAGGAACTGCATCTTTTTGACTATTTGCATGGCTAAAGCCAGCAACCTTGATTCTAGCCAGAATTTTCATCTTTTGCGTCAAATTGATTCATTGATTAATGCCACCATCTTTGGCATTTTGTTCTCCTTTACCTCCGTCAATGCATCACAAATAATGCCAATTATCATCACTATTTCTCAAGCTCTCGTTCAAAACTGCGCTCTCCTTAGAAACTTTGTTTCAATCGGTCAACAAATGCTTCACAGTTATCTTCATGCTTTGTTTTTCCCTTCTGCGTCAGCTTCTCTGAAATTGACTTATTTGTAGACTAAACCATTATCTTTAACCTTTATCATGCATTGGCCTTTAAAACTAATCACAATTTCTCGATTTGCTACACAATTCTATGCTTGGCAAGCAACCCTGGAGAACAAATTCCCATAGTCATTGACCAATAACCACCTAAATTGATGATCATTACTTCATGCTCCTCCACTTAGTACCAAAGCACTTTGATGTTCCAAATGTCCCATTTTGGCCTCTCAAGACTACAATAGAAACACAAGACACACCAATCTGTAGCCTAAAATAACCCTAATACTGTAGGACACTTCTTGAATGAATTTACAACCATTATATGCACATAATATTTCCGAAATATACTCAAACATTAAACAAATATCATATTGATGAATGCAGAATTGTTGTCCAGAAAGATATCACACAATTTACTGTCATCACGATCATTCCTGATGAAATAACTTGAAGTAGACAACATTAATATTTAGGCTACAGACAAAGATAGATAGAATCGGCTTCTTGATAGAAAGAATCTTTCATTCCTGATATACTGGACCTCAACAAATACAACTTCCTCACGTTTTTTTACCTGCACCTGCCTTTCAGGTAAAACATTATATGAAAGCTAAGTCACTTTACACATACTAATGCCATAAACCTAAATGCATACAAGTACTAAGGTATGAAATAGTACTAAATAGATGGCATAATCCAAGCCCTAACACCTGGCACAACCCAGTGGATGACTAGGACTGTCATGACTTGAACCCACAAGCATACAACTAAATGATATGTAAACAAACCCAAATAATATAGTTATACCTTGCCAGAGGCCTTGCACCTCTTGACAAGCCACACTAACACTACAACAAAAAGGCTCCATAGACGCGCTTGTAGACGCAATATTTGAATTGTGAAAAAAAATGTCGAGCACGTTTATTACCACGTCTATTTCTACGTCTACCGTATCACATCTAAAAGCGCGCTTATAGTCAGAGTTACATGCCCACTTAGACGCGCATATAGACGCACGTATTGACGCGCTACGTAAATATATAATCATATTTATAAAAAGTGGACATATTCATATTGTGTGTCTATACACACGTGTATCTACGCGTCTAAAACCGTGTTTACTCTACAAGTTTTTGACGAGAATAGACGCACATTTATCCTGCAATTTAGACGCATTGATAGACGCGCAAAACAGAGGTATGAAAAAAAAACCAGAGAGCATGTCTGGTTTTTTTCCCCCATCAACATCAAATTGTATGCTTAGGGAAAACAGAGAAAGATTATTTCGAAGATTGGATACTGAAAATAAAACAATGTATGTAGAACATGAAATTTCATATATATAGATGAAATGTTTTTACATTATGAGTTCTAGTGCTTGTGACGTCATGGTCGCAAGCACTAGCTGAAAGTAATACATATCAAAAATGAAAATTACAAGCCAAGGGGAGGCATGCATGCATGGGGCTCCTCTATATCTCCTCAGAAGAGGCATCATCATCGCTACCACCACCACTACCTGTGCCGCTGCCGTTGCCGCCACCGCTACTGCTAGTCCCCCCTTCGCTATCCTCAATTGCATCAGGGTTCGCCTACACAAAGGATTAAGGTATATAAATACCATTACAAACAATAAATTAGAGTTATCTATACTTTTCATGTAAAAAATAAAACATACCTCTTCTGGTGGTGGAATCCTCATGGCACGATTATATTGCTCCTCCGTGATGAGTCCCTCCTCGTAGAAATGCTGCCAAGTGGACGCCCGGTTATGACCTCGATGGTAGCCTACCTCTCTAGGAGTAGGCATCCTACCAACGATATGATACTACAAAACAATTTGAACATACAACATATTAAAACACACTACATAATGAAGTGAAACAAATTACAAAATTAAATTTAAAAAAATAAATCAAATAATACTTACAAACTCAGCCTCCCATGACTCCGTGCCACCTGATCCATAATGCGACGATCCCATGGTTGCCATCTGGATACGTCGGCCTCTGCATGCTGGCGACTTGTCATTTTCTCCACTGCTCTCTTCTTGGCCTCTTTCCACTCCTTGCGGTGGCAATTGGGTGGTTGGCCATATCCAGGGCTCCCCTGCTCTTGTCTCCGCAATGACTCCTTGGCGCGCGTCATAAGGTGAGACCTCTTGTTATGAAGCGCGTCTCTCACCTTTGACCGTCCCCAATCATTTGAGAATCGTGAATTCTCGGGATTAGGGTACCTTTTATGTATTGCCCGCAGCACCTCTTGCCACAAACCATTTTTTTGGTGCTTGAAGGGAATCATGCAATCTTTGTATGTGGCATGCACGACACTCCTCAGGTAGGCTATCACTTCCCTCCCCTCAAAGTCATGCAAGATACCACCAATATCAGTGATAGAGTAGTACATTTCTGGAGGCTCACCTCTCTCATTTTTCGGTGAGGGTGATCGAGAGCCACCACCTAGGCAACCTCCACAAAGCCCTCGATCTCCTCGCCCTCCCGTACGACTCTCCCTCCTCCCTCGACTTGCACTACCCTCTACCTCACTCGATACACGTGCTTCTGCAGATGCACGTGCTTCGGCCGATCCATGTATCTTAGCTGATCCTTGTGTAGGCAAAGATGTGATTGGTGTCCTAGACATCACACTGAAAACCTCCTCTGCAGTGGGAGGGCGACCAAGATAATTAGTCATCTCCCCCATGAATTGCTCCTTGTTGAATGGGGTGCTGGAGGATCCAGGATTCCACATCTACACAAGAAAAACCATATTACCCTGTGCAGCTAAAACATATTACATGCAACATCTATACATGCGTATCTGTGCGTGTCTATATCTGCGTCTCTATGGGCGTCTGTCAGCGCGTCTATACCTGCGTCTACACTGTCATCTGGACGCGCTGACAGACGCGCATAGTCGGACCATTTCTTTTCAAACTTGCTTAAAAAACGTGCAAAAAAACCTCCATAGATGACAAGATCCAGCATGTGAAGAGAGAGAAGAGAGAGACAAACAAATAGAGAAAGCAAACAAGATTGAGAGAGAGAAGAAGAACTCACCTTCTTTGTTTGTTCCAATGGGTGGCGGCTAAGTTGCAAGCTCCTTGTTCTCCTTCTCCCTTCCCTTGGTAAGTTGCTTGAACCTTCTTCTCTTCCTTGTTGTTTGGCTCTTGTTCTTTACTCTTTGGCTCTTCTTTCCTCCTGTCCTCTTTTTACTCTTATTTCCTTGCCTCATTGTCTTCATGAAGTGATAGATAGACACGAGTAGTGATGTCGAGCTCGAACTGTAGAAAACGCGCAAAAAACACAGGAAAGCACATGTTTGAAAAGAAAGCCACAACTTTTTTAAATTTTTCTATACCTGCGTGGCACGTGTGTAAGTGCATGTAATTGCGCGTGTATATACGCAGATAATTCCTATTACACGCGCTCACAAACGCGCAGGAACAATTTAGGGAATCAATGCATGCATTTAGGGAATCAATTGACCTATGTGGTGACATATATAACAAAGCTTGAGGATAAGAGATAACACATTGGCAAGTCAATTGGCACATATATAGTGACTTACTAGACCATCCCACTTACAATTGAATGCAAGTATCAATAGGTGGATAAAGCACAAATGGTTTTTAGCTAGAGAGAGATAATGCAATGAAGGTGTACACGAAAGAGATAGAGAAAGGCATATTATCCATCAATCAATCAAAGATATGCACATGAAGTGACTTGATATAGTAATTAAAGTATCGTCATTTTTAGGATGCTCCATTGACTTCTGTAAGTTCCTATAACCTTAAAGTAGAATATAGCCAACCACACTATCCATGAAAGGAAAACTTGGCCTCATCAAATTAACCAAGTTAATTTACTTATACCTTTCATAGATAAGAGATTTGTAGTTGGCTTGTTGGTATTAGTCACGAACAAGTGGACACACTGGCTAAAGATGATGAAAAGAGGACATGTGCACATTGGCTACATGTGGTCCATCTTATCTAAAATTATATGTGAGCTATAAGTGCACCTTGACATGATTGGAATAGCTTGCACATGCACAAGCCAACTGATTTACATCAATCTACTCATGCTATGAATTGGCATGCATGGCTAGGTTAAGTGCACAACAAATGAGACATGTGAGTGTATTGATCAGTTCTCTCTCTCTCTCTCTCTCTCTCTATATATATATATATATATATATAGATTGCAAATGCACAAGTCAACCTTTGATCTATATATACATCCAATCATCATGCCCTATCCAATCACATTTGTATAGGGCATGATTGGATGTATATAGGGCATGAAATCACATATATGTAATTAGCTTTGAATGATTGGATGTATATTTGTAATACTCAGAAAGAAGTAAAGTTGGTAATGTATATTATGTCCTATGCATGTATATGTCCTATACATGTATATCATGTCCTATGCATGTATATGCCCTATACATGTATATCATGTCGTATATACATGTATATCATGTCCGTATGATCCTATACATGTATATCATGCGCTAGCGTATGATCCAGGTGTAATTATGTCATATATACATCCAATCATACCCTATTCAAACAAATACTAGTTGTTAAGAGGTTTGGTCATATTCAGGGACTTTATAAGAAATGAAAAATATGTGCGTTTATTTTCGCATCTATAAGTGCGTTTATCAGCGCGGATATATAGACGCGTTTTTTATACTAGCATGAATAGATGTGTTGATACACGCGCTTATAAATGCGCCCGCTTTTTCGCGTGTACAGTGCATGTCTATAGGGCCTTTCTCTTGTAGTGTAAGCAGCAATGAGTAGAGCCCTTCTAGGATACTCAAATCTCTTTGCTGCAGTTGCATAATGAACCCTAAGTGTTAGTAAAGTTAAAACAGTAACTAATCCCTTAATGCAAAGTGAAATACACTACAACCATTTCAAGGCAACATGCCAGTAGTGGAAACCAATCAAGTACAATGACATCCATACTATATCATAGAGAACCAAGATATAGAACCATGACTGAATCAATGAGTCACTACTCGAATGGCAAAGAGTAAAAACTTTGATAATAAAATATTTCAATGACACTCGAGCATCTGCATAAGAAATATGTCAATGACACTCGAATGGCAAAGAGTAGAAACTTTGATAAGAAAATATGTCAATGACACTCGAGCATCTGCATAAGATATATATGGCAATAATACCATACCACTTAAATCTCAAACATGAAACTACATCTCCAAAGAAATATGCAAGATAATCCAAAAAAACATGTAAAAGAAAACAATAAAAAATTGCATCTGCATCTACATCATACTCATCCATAGATTCAATGTGCACTATATCAGCAAAAAAATATTGCTTTGCATTAATCCAAACTGATAAAACCTGTACGTGCTGAATTTCTAGTTTATTTTCAGGTTTCAGAAACTCCTGATCTTCAAGTCACTGCTGTAACTTACTGTTTTTCAGCTTGCTGCAGTAATTCTTGCTGCATTTCTTTCTTTTTAAGCTGCTGACATACCATTTCTTGATGTAGGAAATTAGGTTGATGTTGTAAGAATTCAAGTTGCAAGAATTCTGTTTGTAGGGATTCAAGTTGCCGCAATCCATATTGTAAGTCTGACATTACAAGCAAACCTGAAAAATCATCTTACATGTAAAGAACTTGAACACTTCTTGATAGAGAAAAGTGCAATATACTTCTGGAAACGTCATCCAACTCATCAACAATCATCACTGCTATGCTCAAAAATTGCTTATCATGAATAATATCAACTATTGTAGGTACTTGCATAATTCTATTGGCTTCAACTTCATGTCCAAAATCATTAGAATACTTAAAAAGTTAAAAAAATATCAGGTTGAAATAAAACATTAACATCTTGATCATTGTCTTGATAATCTACATCTTCATTTTCCACTACAAGCTGAAATTCTTCAGTATCCTTATTTCGGGAATTTTCTTGTTGCTCAAGATTAGGGTGCATAGCTCTAAAATTCTAAAATAATTTATCCAATTTATTCCTTGCATTTTCCTGAAGTTTAGATTGCTCCTTCCTTGCCAAAATGTCTTCATGATGCTATCCTCAATAGTCATAAATTGCAATATGACCAATTTGTTGATTTTTGGGTATCCCTTTGAGTTTATTTTCAGGAAAACATCTTCTTGATTCCTGATTTAAGTTATTCTCCTCATTCCTTAACCTCTCCTGAAATTCAAGCTGCCCCCCCAATCTTTAGAAAATTTGCTTGAATGTTGTTCTGATAGATTTTGGCCTATAGAATGAACAATTTGCTATTCCAAAACTGCATTTCCAGCATTGATAGGCTGCTCATGATACCCTTGAATGATGTTGTTCACATCTATTTTGAACACAGTTACCATTGAAGCATTTTCTTAAAGAAATAATTATTCCACATCACCGTCTACTTCATCTACTATATCAATTGTTTGTGCATATAGATCGTCAAGAATAATATCTTGATTTGGAATATGAGAACAAGAAAATTAAGTCTACAAATCAACAATTACATTATCCTTTTGATAAACAACTTCCTCAAGAGCATTAATGACCTGAGAATAATAAGAAACTTTCAAATCCATCGCTGTCTTGACATGAAAAACCTCTTGTTGAAGTCAATTAATGATAAATAAAGCTTCAACTACTGCAATTTTAGCTACATTCCTCTCCTTTTCCAACTCAGAAGAAAGACATTGAATCATCTCAGTTGAAGATTGAGTCATAGGACATAACTCATACAAATCTTCTTGAAAACCATATGAATGGATAGATTTCTACAATTCCCAACTTTTAGCCTGTTATTGTAAATCTGTACCTTTTTGAAAACTATTCATTTATTGTCCTAAAGCTAGTTGAAAACTTATATGTTGTCTTGAACCTTGCTATCCTGAAAACTGCTCATACAAGCAATAAGCATGAAAATTTACAGCAAAAAAAAAGGCTGAATTTCTTCGGGTTGGTTAGTGAAATGACTAAGAATATTATTTAGCATGCTGGAAATATAGGTTTGCTAAAAAAGACATCCAAAATGATGGATTTTACACTACATCTAGTGGAATTTCAAGTGCTTGTAAAGCCTCTTCAATGAAATCTGACTCCCTTGCTGCATAATCTTCCTCAAAACCACTAAGAGAACCAATAAAATAATCCATAATAGCATCTTCATTAAGAAAATCATAATCCTCATGCTTTTCATCCATGACAACATCATCTTCTTGAATATGCAACTAATCTTCTTGATCACTAGACTAATCACCAAATTTATCAACTTCCTTGATGATAACTTCATCGCTTCTTTCTTCTTTAGTAAAACAAATTTGAGACTGATTATAACAGTTGGAAAGACTCCAAAGTATGGAAAATACCTTCAATTTTTTTATGTAAAGTGTGTGATGCTCCACTCTCCCACTGGTGAGCTCCTATGTGGGTTTAGGGTACTTGAGGATTCTTGGCTGATTTGGCTCTTATCCTCTCTCACTCCCTTAGCCTCAATATTTAGCAAAACCATAGGTAAAGGGTAGCAATCATCATCATCACTTGAACTTGAGTCCTGATCCGAATCCAAAACATCATAATACTTCTCCTTGAGCTTCTCAACTGCTCTAAGCAATCTTTGAACCTAGTTCAAACTTGAGCAAGACTTAACCTTCTGGCCTTCATGATCATAATGCCATTCATAAGCATCATCAAGTACAGTCTCAAAAGAAGTTATCTTTTCCCATGCTCTATCCAGTCTTGAACCTAAACCTTTCTTTGTTTGCTGAAGGGAACTTCTTGCGGATACCATTAAACTGCTTACACAAATCAATCATGCAAAAATACTTACAGGAATTCCCTCTTTCACAGGACTCATGAACATATGGACAACACTTTGAAGTATGTCCATGCTCAAAGCATACTTTGCATCTCTTTTCCTTCTTCTTGAATTTACCCATAATGAAGCATATCTAAAGTTTGAAAAGAACTTGCTTTTCTTTGAAACACCCTTCTAACTTCTGCAATGATGGAGTAGTAGATCTTCAGCCTATGATATTCAAGTTATGCCTGAAAACTCCTTTGTTGGCTAGACCTCTCAATTTTATCAAGCTTCCTCCTATCTTTCTTGCAATTCAATTTATGCCTATCATTTTCGTCCTGCAATTTAAGTAATTAGCTTGAAAAACCTGCAAATCAAGTGACTGCTTGAAATTCCAACAGTTCAGGTTACCGTTTTTGTTTGCTAGACTTAGCTTGCTAAACACATCATAATTGACTGGAAAAAACACTTTGTTTTGAATATTAGAGCCCCTTTATTTCTTGAATTGAAATTAGCCATTAACAACAATTGATTTTCAAGAATGACATATAGACATATAGTACACTGCATAATTGTTCACATCAATATGCTGTCCTAAAAATTGCAGATCATATATTTCTTATCCTTCAACTTCACATGACCGCCTTTCTTTATGAATATGCCATCCTAAAATCCTTATATGATGGCTTCATCTTGAAACTCTCAGAATTATTAGAGATCTGAAAATTTCAACTTGAATTAGAAGCAAGAACTTCAAATTGGAAGATGAAACCCTAATGATCTGCCTTAGATCCACATCATTGAAAACTTTTGAAGAGATCAAATTCTTCAAGAATAAGAACTTCAAAATGTCCTCCTTCAACTGGTAGGATTGCCAAAGTGTTTTGGCCTTTCAAGTCCACAACAGAAACATAGGATGCATTGGTGCTTGAAATAACCCTAATATTGTAAGAAACTTCTTGAACGAATTTACAACCATCATACACCTAATAGTTAGGAAATATACCTAAATATGAAACACATATCATATTCATGAATGTAGAATTGTTGTGTAGAAAGATATCACATAGTTTACTATCATCACGACCATTCCTGATGAAATCAACAATCATCTACACACTATGCTCTAAAGAATCTTTCAATTTTGATATACATGATCTCAACAAATATAGCTTCCTCACATTTTTGACATCCTCCCTTTTAGATAAAACATCATATGAAAGATAAAGTCACTTTACACATACTAGTCCCATAAACCTAAATGCATACACATAGTAAGGTATGAAATAGTACTAAATAGATGACAAAATCCATGCCCTAGCATGTCCCTTTATCCCAATCTTGAATTTCCTTCATCTTTCTTCTCTTGCATTCTTTATAAACTTCAATATGGAGTACGCATCCTTGGAATCTTCGAAAGGGTCATTCTCTTCAGATAAACGTGTTCTTCCATGCAATGTGCCCTAACAAAAATATGCTTTGGAATAGAATTTCTTCACTAATCATTCATGTGGTTTGCAAATTAAAATCCATGAAATGCAATCAATCAAACGATGCTCAACACACAAATTGTGAATGCATTGAAAATAATGTGCCCACCCTAACTACATGTGCTCATGCATCATGCAAAATGCAAATAAAAAGATACACAAAATGGAAAACAAATTCTTAATGATGCTGACTAAATGAGTTCAAATTCTCGGGGAAAAACTCTGCCCTCAAGTTCACAGTGGTTGACGTGCAACGTCACAACATTCGCCCCCTCCAAACCTGCACATCCTCTGGATGGGCCACAACTCCCCATCCTCATCACCACCAAGCTGGAGGTCAATGAGATCTCCTCATATTCTAAAAAGTCATCTAAAAAATCCACATCCTCATCAATATCATCTCCTGGTTCAGGTCCATCATAAATCTCATCATCGAACTCCTCAAGTGCATAGGTTGTATAATCTCTTCTCTTGAATAATTTGATTCTCTTTCTTGCAATCAGAATCTGCAAGGCCATTCCATCAAGCTCTACCAAGGAATACGTATCATTGTCATAGACATGCTGCACTAAATAAGGCCCAAACCATTGTCTTGAAACCTTGTGGATAGCACTATACTGGTTGTCTAGACTATTGTCATAAACCAACACCCAATCTCCCTCCTCAATCTCTCTAGGTCTCAATCACTCTCTGCTATCAAATCATTCTTTGCTACAAATTTTCGCCTCTTTGAGCTTCTATACATCTCTCTCAATATATTTAGATCTCCTCTCTAAGTGACGAATACGAAGAGCCAAAAGATCCTCTCTAGTCATCTCTTCCTACTACCATGGTAAAACACTCCAAGTAAGTGTGCAATTCTCTGTAGGCATGACTGGCTTTTTCCCATACATCAATTTGGGCTGGCATATATCCTGTAGTCACACCATGAGTAGTGCGATCAGCCCATAAGGCATAAGGCAACATCTTAGGTCACTCTCTGACCTATCCACTATATGCTTTGGGCAAGGCTTTCACAATTGGCGGATGGCCTCTTTCATTCTTTTTGTTGCCTTCTAGATTATATGCCATAGTTAAAGCAAGTTTAATGCCAAGGAGAGCTAAAAACTCCCTAGCCTTATCAGCATCCAACTCACCTCTATCTGTAGTAATTTTCCCGATGTATCCATACCTGCAAATAACATCCTCTAGCAAAAATTATAAACCACTAAAGTAGACTTTTTCCTCAATGCTCTTCCTTCCACCTGATTTGTGAAATCTTCTCGTGCCAAAACAATGTAACATATCTCCCATAATCCAATAGACATAGTAATCAAATCAAGAACCCACTTGTAGTGAATACATAGCGGGTAAGTAGGATGAAGCTCATCTCTATGCCTCACTGAAGAAAACAAGTGACAATCAATGCATGTCTCAACAAACTTAGAGATATCTCTATACATGCCTTTCCACCAATAGTGCTCTTTTATCTTCCAGTAGGTCACTCAAAGAGATGGATGTCCAACCCAAAGACTTTCATGAAAATTTTTCATGATTCACACCAGTGAAGCTCTGTCACATACAACTCTCAATGGCTATCCTCCTCGCTTTCGTGGATGCTTCCAAAGTAGCCCACTTCACAAGAAGAAGCCATAAGCTTTTCTCTTGATCTTCTTGAAATCTTCTTGAAGTCCACATCAGTCCATCCATCCTGTCTAGACATGGTACTCAAATAATGACCAATCTGTAAATACTCTCATGTATACAAAGACTCATCAAAGCTTCCCAAAGAAAATATATAACAAATATGATCAGTGTGCATGGCTGAAAGATCAGCCCCATCATCAACATCATCAATGCAAGAAAAATCCATGTTATCATACTTTGCTCATGAAAGCATATCGGCTAACTGGGTTGTCTTTACCTACTATGTGCGTGAACTCTGGATTCATGGATTTTATATTACCAATCCACCTAAGCTCCCTCTTAATCTATAGATACCTGCGCTATTGTTCGTTTAAGACTTTTGTCCCAAATCGAATAGCATACATATTCCTATGTGCATTGTCTTGGCCAAAAATCCATCCAATACCGATATGACTAGTATCAATAGTAAGAACAATAGGTCTCCCACACTCATAATCTGCTTTCCAAAGAGTCAGAGTAGATCTCAACAATCTCTTCATTTTTTGCATGGCTTTAGTATGTCTCATATCCCAAGAAAAATGCTGCCCTTTTCTCAAGAGCTGGTAGAGATCATCTCCAATATGAGCAAAATGAGGAATCCAAATAAGATAAAACACACAAGCTCCAAGAAACCTACAAACCTCTAAAGTAGAAGAGCAAGTCTCTACAATCTTCTCTATGGCATCAACTTCGCAGCAAGGGAAGACTTCTTGCCATAATAACCACACATATATCCAACAATCAAAACCTCTCTGGTACCAAGAATAGACTTCAACCCTGACAAGATCAAATTCACTTTTTCTAGCCTGAAAAGAATCCTCTCAACATCTCTAATATGTGCGGCCACAAAGAACGTGCATCTATGATCATCTAAAGTCTCATCCTTCTCTTACTCCAAACAACCTTTAATAGGTAGATCATCAATGATAGTCATGGTAAGCTCTGGAATAAAATCTCGTAAGACCTTGTTCATCCCATTCATCATATGAGCAACGTAATTAGTAGCTCGTGGCAGAAGCATACACAAAGGTGTAAAGGTGTCTTCATCGTAGTCAAATCTCTACTCTCAAGGGCAAGATAGAACTAGTCATAACCATAATAAAGATCTCCAAGTGAATAGATAGGACAACCAGCAAAAGCCTCTACAAACTCATCCATAGTAGGTCTTGCACCAACATTTCAAATAGTGACCTTGTTCACTAGCTCTAAGTCTTGTATGAATCTGAGTGTCTTATTCTTTTTAGGAACTATGAACCATTTATTAGAATATGGAGCTAAATATGGTTCTAGAATCCCCATCTTGATTTGCTCATTTAAAAAACCAATTCGGGCAAGTGAGCCCCTAGGCACACGAATAGGTTGTAGATTCCAAGGGACATGCGGAATGGTGAATATAACCATTGGTGTCACAACCCTAGGATCAACACATCCAATCTCATGCAAAAAAAAAGTAAAAGATTTTCCATGTCTGCATAAAATCTCTTCAAAACATCTAACCTCTAGTGGAAGAAACAAATCTTCAATACCAATCTTCATTTCTTTTAGTGTCTCGGCTGAAAACCTATGTCCAATATCTACAGGATCACGTAAAGTAGGCTGCATAGTGGCTCTCCTAATCATCTCATCACTATCCAAAGGTACCGGTCCTACAATTGGTTTAATCTCTTTGTCAATTGTCTTATATTTTGTTTGTACTCTAGCTTCTTTTCCTCAACTTGCAAATTTCAGCCCTTGTTGTAAATACCCTAGTAAACACAATTTTTTTGTGAGGCAACATCCAAAATTTTTTGAAGCGTGAAATCAAAAATTTCACAATACATCGCCAGAGAATGAACATGTAAGACATATGACAACTCTTGATTTTCAATTTTCAGCAATGTTGAAAGATCCTCCATAGGATTCGAGCATAAAAAACCATCATAGAGACCATCCACCATGTCTTCTTCCCGTAAAACACATGCAAGCTTCAATTCTTTCTCTTTTCTCTTCACATACTCCCTAGCAGCTCTAGGCATGTTTGAAATATGCTAAAAACACAAAGTACTTTGAGTAGATACACCATAAACACATGAGGAAAAACTACTGGTGCCAAGAGGCGAGCGCTTTCCCTATCTCATATCATTGTCATCTCGCAAGGCAGTGGTACCTAAAAAAAATCTGACTCTGCTGCTAGAAGAGAGGAATCCCACAAAGAATCCTTATTTCGTTGATGGTTGACATAAACGGTCATGAACTGGACAGCCCTCTTTCCATCTTTGCTTCAGATCCGTGCATAGGTAGGCCCATCATCCAAAACCTTTGTCTCCATCCGAGACTTAGCAATAAATGGTTTCCCCAAAATAATAGGATAGAAACAAGAATTTTGCACAAAGAAATGATAATACTTATCCACATCACTAATAGAAATCTTCAAGTTGAGACAAGCAGCATACAAATCTCCTATATTGTTGTTGGTCACACACATGTGCCAACCATGATCCACGTCAGCTCGCTATCCACCACAATATCATACAATCTACACACTATAACATTAATCTCGGAGCCATGATCCAAAAGAGCAACACAAGGGGTCTCTGTCTCACCAAGCTTGACTACAATCTGAGTAGTTGCACGAGCCCAATGACTATGAGAAAAATATATACGAGGAACCAATCTAGGTGCATCATCACTCTTAGCATACTGTACGAGCTGAAGTAAAGGCTGAAGAGTCTTCTTCGACTGCATACATTAAAATCCATCTATGGACTCCTTAATAATTGCCTCATTAGAATCAATCTCCTCAATTTGCAACCCATAGATGATAGCCTTAACAACTAATAAAGCCTCTCGATGGATCATATCCTGTGTCCGCACTTCAATAACATATCTTTTTTTAAAATTAGTGTCAATGATAACATCATGAAATTATCTTTAGAAAATCCCCAAGACTTCTCCAAGAGTGAATTCAATTTTGTTATTAAGAATTTGATCCTCAAGTATCTTTTTCAAGTCGGTAGTCATCTCAATGTCGGAAAGTAGCTTGAATCTGGGTTGCTTTTTCAGCTTCAGATCCTGTCTTCGGGGCTTTTTGATCTTCCTATACTTTCGGCTTCTGAACATCAGCCATACTCTACTCGAGGCGTGAAGAAGAAGGCTGAAGAACTGGATCAGTTCTCTTAGTTACTCTCTTTCATCCTTCAGGCTGATCATTATCTCTTTTCTGCTTCTCCTCAACAAGCGCTTCAAATCCTTGAGATTTTTCCATGTAGGCACAGATAGAAAAGACATCATCTTGATCATTCCATCCAATCCCTTTTCTGATCGCATATCCTAGGCTGAAAGTTGAGATGATGAAGCTTTTCCCTTCTTCTCTATGTACAGTGCATAGGACCATAAAGGAGATTTGTCCTTTGACAACTGCTCCAACTAAAGCCCATATGTAGCAACTTCCTTTGCCACCTCTCGTGTCACATAAGAGGAGTGCAAAAGAGACTCATCCATCAATTTCTTCATGCCACCCTTACCAAAATTTGGTTTAATCGGCTACTATGTATCCCCAAAACATATCATGGTCTGGACTATTACACCACATGCAACGACAAACACGTTCATTCCTAGAAGAATTTGTAAGAGTAGAAGAAGTTGGGGCTGAAATTGAAGTTGGACTAAGTGACTGTTGCTCCATTGTGGTCATCTTAATTTGTAGGTCTTTTAAGTTCTTTGAAATTTCCTCCACCATATCTTCAACAATCAGTTTTGCAGGTGGTCTGACAACTGCGGTACGAATAGGCATAAGCATATGCATAGACCTCAGGGAAGTTACTATATGCATATGTTCTACATAAGGTGCCTCAAGGCCTATTTATAAATATCCTTATCAGTGAATTTTTTCTAAATAAAACTGAACCCTTTTCTATTCACTTTGTAAATATCCCCTTAATATTACACCCTTTTATATGTAAAAAATGTATAGAATAATATTTTGAAAATACCTTATTTTGAACCCACGTGATGCACACATATATTCATGAGTAACTTATTGGAGGCATAGACACAAGATGAGAAATAGGAGAACTAGTGGATAGTGCAACAGGAGAAGTTGGAGAGGTCGTGGTAGGAGAAGACATCGCTCATGGTGACTATATGTCGTTCTACAAAAGTGATCCTTCCATCTCTGCCTCTTTGTCAGTGTAGAGACCCCATTGACAGTATCCTGCCAATGCGTCTTCAATCCCATAGGCTAGGTACGGTCTTCAAGAAGCTCTCCCAAGTCATCCTGAAGTTTAGGATCAGCCGCATGCAAGAACAACTCCACTTTCTCTGAGCTCAGAGCTCTTTGCTCTAGTGCATCCAACTGGTCTTCCGCACAGCAAGACCATAATACTCTAGAAAATATTCATCTTTGAGTGCTTTCTTGAAAGCATACCAGCTAGAGTCTTGTACAAATAAATCTGTCAGTCTAACCTGCAAAGCAAGCATGACAAGCCGTAGGAAATAGTTGCTCCAATTGGTTGAAACTCCGAAAAAGTGTATCTAGCTTTCAAAGGCTTTAATGTTGGCTGAAAAATTCTGGCCAGCAAATAATTTGTGCTTACTAACCAAAGCCTCGATCACCTTGGTCGCACCAAGCGTATGCTCTTGTTCTTGATGCAACAATTGTTGTTGATCCAACTACTGTTGATGTAACTGTTGTACTGCTGCTACATAGATAATTGCATTTGCTAATTCTACATCATAATGGCTGAAGAAAGAGTTTGTAATAGTGTCTTCATCTCATCGATCAAAAGGGAGGAAGCAATCGATGAAGAAGGTGGATCTCCCATCTTGATGATCAGAAGCGACACTTTCGGCGTGGGGGTTTGTGAAAGTCACGTAGGGACGCTTTGAGAGATGGAAGTAGGGTTCCAAGCAAGATTACAAAATCGAAAGCTTAATCAAGAGAGTTATAAGGAATACATACCAAACTAGGTGTCCATACATCAATTATGAAGAGAAATATGGTCAATTTGTTTGGATGGCAATGTCGATATGATAAAGAATACTTATACATGGCATGGTAGCTCCATCTCTCTTACAATTTTAAATAACTTCTTCTTTACAAGAGTATCTTCATTCCCATGTGATTGTTTTATCCATGCAAGTACCACATGACTTCTTTTCCAAAGCTTTAAGATTTCAGTATTGCTGATACTAAGGCACCAGAAAGTGTCCATTCTTTGTAAACTCTCAACAAGGTACCACTCCATGTCATGGTAAATGTTGCAAACAAAACCTTTGCCATTCACAAGAGATAATAGATGATCACACAAAAGAGATAATAGATGAGCTCACAATAGCTTGTTTTCCATTGAGTCGTTTAGAGAGGAGGGGCAAGACATTAATGTTGTCATTTTCAAGACAGGATGATCGCTGCATCTCAGCCAAACAACAATCAACAACAATAAGCAATGGTGAACTTAAGCTAAATGATCAACTCCCTCTAGCAAAGGTATACTCATTTGGCTCAATACCATCCGCTTCCATACAACGATAAACTCCTAATGCATCGACACCATGACCACAAGCAGTGTATGTGAAATTAGGGCCGTCCAAAGAACTACTGATTTGCATGGCCAGGAAAGCAGAATATGGTGAGCCTCTTTAAGGGCATCACACTTGGCCAAAGTTGCAGAAAGATGCTCACGGATGACAGGAGAATGCTTGAGAACACCACTCCTGTAGAGAACACCAGTCCTATAGATAAGGGTGTGATTTTGGAGGGAGACCGCTGGCTTTGCTACATGCTGCATTCGTTACTACCGAGCCTACACCGATACCGACTAGCCAATGACTCTGGCTCATAGTTCCAGTTGAAGAAGGCAATCTAGTAATGCATGGCTTTGCTATCAGCACGTTTGAGCAACCCGGTTCTTCTCGGCTTCTCTGATGAGGCACTCCGTGTCAGAGAAGACCACATACGAATTAAGGGTAATGTGGTTTCCACTAACGTCGTTATAATCCTCCTCCAATCGAGTGCAGGTCGTCAGTTAGGTAAGTCGTCAAAACACAGGTACGTTAGACAAGACTCGCTTGGCTGCCACACACCATTGTAGCTTGCAAGCTGCCGCCCTTTAGAGAGCACACGAACCATTCAAAGGATGCGGAAGAGGAAGCAGCTCATGAAGCTGAATTGGAAGGTGATCATGGAACTACTGTTTTCCCTTCCTTCTTCTGGATCCCGATTGCCCCCCTCTTAAAGTTGTTGTCTATGCTGGTTATTGTCATCGCAAAGCTTGGTGCTTTCTTCCTAAAGAAAGCTTCAGAAAAGCTTTCGATACCTGATGTCAATGATTATGTCAATCATGTCGCCTTTCAGGCCTTAAGAAAAGCTTTTGATATTTTTCTCTATCTGACATCAAGGATTACGTCATTGTGCCGCTATCATCATGAGCCGGGCGGTAACCAACCAGTGGAATGCATTGCCGTTTTATGGGTTATCATGCTGACAAGCAAATCATTAACAACGGCCTCAGTTAAATCTTGCTCTAACTCTGCAACTTCCTCAAACAATGTGGATCCTGTGGACTTAGAACACTCTTAGTGTGCACAGTCGACAATCAGCATCTAATGAATAATGAATTGATTCATTGATTAATGCCACCATCTTTTGCATTTTGTTCTCCTTTATCTCCGTCAATGCATCACAAATAATGCCAAATATCATCACTATTTCTCAAGCTCTCGTTCAAAACTGCGCTCTCCTTAGAAACTTTGTTTCAATTGGTCAATAAACGCTTCACAGTTATCTTCATGCTTTGTTTTTCCCTTCTGCGTCAGCTTCTCTGAAATTGTCTTCTTTGTAAACTAAACCATTGTTTGTCAAGGAATCTTTAACCTTTATCATGGATTGGCCTTTAAAACTAATCACAATTGCTCGATGGAGAACAAACTCCCATTGTCACTGACCAATAGCCACCTAAATTGATGATCATTACTTCAAGCTCCTCCACTTAGTACAAAAGCACTTTGATGTTCCAAATGTCCCTTCATCCCAATCTTGAATTTCCTTCATCCTTCTTCTCTTGCATTCTTCAAGTACTAAATTGATGATCATTACTTCAAGGTCCTCCACTTAGTACCAAAGCACTTTGATGTTCCAAATGTCCCTTTATCCCAATCTTGAATTTCCTTCATCCTTCTTCTCTTGCATTCTTCATAAACTTCAATATGGTATACTCATCCTTGGAATCTTCCAAATGGTCATTCTCTTCATATAAACATGTTCTTCCATGCAATGTGCCCTAACAAAAATATGCTTTGGAATAGAATTTCGTGCACAATCATTCATGTGGTTTGCAAATTAAAATCCATGCAATGGAATCAATCAAACGATGCTCCACACAAAAATTATAAATGCATTGAAGATAATTTCCCTAGCCTAACTACATGTGCTTGTGCATCATGCAAAATGCAAACAAAAAGATACACACAACGGAAAACAAATTCCTAATGATGCTAATTAAATGAGTTCAAATTATTGGCAAAAAACTCCACCCTTATGTTCACAATGGTGGACGCGCAGTGTCATGACAACATCAATGCTTTCTGGGAGGGCATAGAAATACATGCTATCTTACCAATCTTATATCTTGGAGATGCCACCTAGAAGGCAATTGTAGACAGGGGGTAGGAGTTAGTGTGCTTAGCCACGCAGTGCTCCAGGCTTGGGGTAAAAAATTCATCAAGTGGCATATTAATTGATTAAAACCCCAAATTGGATGATGCACAAGGTCTTGTAAAATAGCGTATTGCTTCTCCCTTCATAGAGAATTTTGTTGTCTTGTGTGCGTAAGTCTTCATAGTTGAGCTTCCTAGAGAAAATAATGAGAAAAAGAAAGGTAAC
Source organism: Lygodium microphyllum (assembly GCF_053477565.2). Taxonomy (NCBI): domain Eukaryota; kingdom Viridiplantae; phylum Streptophyta; class Polypodiopsida; order Schizaeales; family Lygodiaceae; genus Lygodium; species Lygodium microphyllum. Next base: position 35,428,901 of record NC_141155.1, read on the forward strand.
TTACAAAGTTTGGAAAATGTGAGAGTTGTGCAAGCGCTATTATTTAGCAATTCTCTTCATTGAAGCTTTTTAGGTGCTTCCTGAAGCTTTTTGGTCATCACTTGGATTTTTTTGGTTTGAAGTATGGGATGGATAATTTACAATGGTTTAAGTAGAGAGTGTATATATATATATATATATACACTTCTTACAATATGTTCACCATTATAGATGTGACCTTTGTTACAAATCCTTCTGTGCATAAATATATTATTATGTTCTTTTCTTTTGGTGGCCCAATTGTTTTTCATACATTCACCATTTATAAAGCTACAAATTTAAAAAAAGAAAGAAAAATGTCATAGTTAAGCTAATAATAGGCTAGAGAAAGTGAGATGCATGAAAAGAGGAAAATATAAGAGAGAAAAAAACAAAAATTAGATATATGCACCACATGGAAGAGTTATTGGAGTATTTTCCTAAAATACTCAAAGACATGTGTGTCCAAGCTGGGCCTCACCTACCCTTTTTATTCTCAAAGATCTTGGCTCCAAGAAAGTGTCAAATTTTAATTTTTTGTAGAAGGCGTCCTCATATCCCCATTTTTTTCATGTTCACTTTCTTGTAGAAGGTTTTTTAATGGCATGTGGCTTATCTCCAAATTTATCCGAGCCCAATGTAAGAATTACTATACATAAATATTCCCACAATGAGGAATACTTCTAAAAAGCAATTTTCTGTGGGAAAAGTAAATCACTCTTATTTGATAGAAATGTGCAAGCTTTTAAAACATAGATTATTACATAATTCAAAAGGAGATTTCACATGAAAAGAACAAAAGGTTGAGAAATGCACAAATCATACTTAGCCCTCCTCTCAAGCTAGAGGTACTTATGCCATTGGCTTCGTCTTCATATTTTTTTTAGTGTTGATAGGTTACAAGGTCTCCTTCCCGTGAAGACACACTATGATGAAAGACCTTACAATGATACTATTTCAATCTCCAAACATTGAGTAGGATTTAATACATCTTGCATGAGATGTCCTATAATTTATAACTATCATTGGAGTACCTCTCTAGTAGAGCAAAATGTATTTTCCATTTAGGTTAAAACTTACCATCCTTCCTTTTGTCAAACCTATTATCATACCTAAGCATAAGAGACCCTTTCATAATGTTCATATTCAAGAGCTTATCATTGAACTTTTTTCTTCTTTTCCATGCTTGGGTAGCATAATGTTAAATTGTCTTTTCTCTATCTAATTGCAATATTTCAAGATCTAGAATATGTTTTTTGATCTTGTTCTTAAATTAGGTCCAAGATTGTTCCTCTCCAGCACTTAAACTAGCTAACTCTACCTCAATGTGCAAGAGTGCCTCTTAGCCATCGATCAAATGAAATAGAGTGAATCCCAAGGATGTCTTGAATGAGATGTGGTAGGCCCGTAAGGTTGCATTCAAATGCTTATTCCAAGTCTTAGGCTTATCATACATCTATTTAGTCACGATTTTACAAGAATTCTGATTACAAGATAATCCCACGTAGGGAGATAAGGTATAATGATAGCTTAACAAGATATGGAAAATTCCACAACTTGGGATCTTAGGTATAGATAATAGGACTCGATAGGATATGAAGGATGCCACAATCTATGGCCATAGATATCGATACAATATATCAGAATTACAAGATCTCCTTGGAAAAGGATAAAAAAATAGAAGACAATACAAGACAAGATCTCATATAGCGTGATTACAAGGTCACAAGACAATAGGTGTATAATGAAAGACAAGACAAGACTAGATACCTAGACTAGACAAGAACTAGAACTAGACTTCAAATCACTTACTTAGAGATCTCGACTCTTTGAGCTCCCAAGACTGGTATTGGCAAGACTGAGAAGCTTTATAACAGGCCCCTCCTTGTAAATGTGTTGGAGGGTGGCTAAAGATATTCTAAAATGTTCCATGATGATATCATCGATGATACAGATAATGACATGGCATATCTTCTAGAAGGTTCTATGATGACATGGGAAGGATTGATTTACATGATTGGATCGAGGATGTCTTATTAAGAGTATGTTCACATGGGGTTGATGGTCTCATTCAAGTTTCATTGAATTCCTCTTGTGAAATTGTTTAACTTTGAGAGGTGATGTTTGAAGATATTGTACATGTTTCCAAGTGTGATCATTGATGGCATATCCTTTCTAGTGTGATTGGTGGATATTCATGGTGCTAGGGAGTTGGACTTGATAAGCAACTAGTTTGATCTAGGCTACAATAGTAAAAGGTCCAAATCTATGGTGTATAACTTAGTGGAGGGCTGCCTCATTGTTGGGAGGTTCTACCTTAGTAACCATACTTTATTACCAACTTTGTATGCTAGATATTGGAGAGAATGCTTGTTTGCATAATGCTTGTATTGATTCTAAGCCTTTTGGATTGGTTGCTTGAGTCCTTGGTGTATATCTATTAGGTGTTGAGTTTTATATCAGGTGGCAAGGTTCTATACTTGATTGGAGAGATTTACATCCATCCTTTGATGTTGGCCATAGTTTGCAAATAAATGAGTTTCCTCGGTAGATGTGGGATACTATTATTGTAAGCAAATTGCACAAAGGGCTGGAGCTCAAACCAATCATTTTGAAGGTAGTTGATGGTGCAACAAATATATTTTTCTAAGACTTGATTTACCCATTCTATTTGACCATCATTCTATGGATGATTGGCTATGGATAACTTAACTTGGACTCCAATGAGGTTGCAGAGGCTCTTTCAAAAACTAGATATGAATTGGGGACTGTGATCAATGATAATGTCATCGAGAAGTCCATGTAATCTAAAAATGTCTTTGAGGAAGAGTTTACAAGTAGGGATGAACTTGGTAAGAGGGATGAAATGTGTCATTTTTGTAAACCTATCTACCACAATAATAATAGAGCCATATTTGTCTGATTTGGGAAGATGTATTATGAAATCCATGGAGAGAGAAGACCAAGGTCACATTGGAATGGGCAAGGATTGCAGGAGGCCATGTGGTTTGTGACGATATACCTTGGTCTTGTTGCACGTACCACATGATTTTATATATTTCTTAACTTTTTTCCACATCTGGGGCAACCAAAAATCTCTTGAAATAAGCTCTATGGTCTTATTAACTCCAAAGTGTCCTGATGTATGAGTGTCATGGCATTGTTGGAGTACTTGGAGTCTCGACTTTCTTGAAGCAATGTAGAGTAGATCCTTATAGGATAAGAATCCATTAGTTTTCTGAAACTCAAAAACTTCATTTCCTTTTCCCTCTTGATTTCTTATCTTAACATTGTTGGAGGAATCATCATGTCATAGGGCTTCATGGATTAATTGGATTAAGTAGGGTCTTCTTAGTGACAACTGGAGATGGCTGCTAGCTAGAGGTGCTCTGACTTGAGTAGTATTTCTTGTTGTTGATTGAAAGCCTCTTCTCTCTTCTTAGATACTAGGTAGGATATTCTTCATAAAGCATCTGATTGGCATTGTTGGTACCTTGGTGGGTGATAGGTGATGACAAACTCAAACCTAGATAAGAAGTTACTCCATCAGAATTTTCATATATTGAGGATATAGGTTGTCATGAAGTATTCTAGATTCTTGTGATATGTATAGACATGATAACTTTATGGGCTAGCACCCTCTAGATGATGACGCCAAATGTTAAAGCCATCTACAATGGCAACGAGTTCTTTGTCATGGATCTCATAGTTCATCTCTGGAGGGGAGAACTTCCTTGAGTGGAATGTCAGTGGATGCATATGACCATCATCTCCATGCTAGAACAAGATGCCTCCTAAGGCATAGTCTGATGCATCAGTCTCCACGAAAAATGGCTTGATAGGATTTGGGTGGATTGGGACAGTGTGATGAAAGCGGTCGTTAGGGTCTAGAAGGCCTTTTCGACTTCTAGGGTTCATGAGAACTTTGAGTTTCCTATGAGTTTGGTAAGTGTTGTGATTGTCTTTGAGTAATCCTTGATAAATATCTTGTAGAAGTTGGGAAAGCCAAGGAAACATTGGACATCATGGACACATGTGGGTGTCTATCAAGAATAGTCTTGATCTTCTTACGGTCCATAAAGATTCCTCTCTGGGAGACATTGTACCCCAAGAATTCAACTTTTATTAGATGGGAAAAAAAATTCTCAAGTTTTACATATAGTCCTTTTTCTGTGAGCTTTTCCAAAACTACTTTTACATTGTGCTCATGCTCATTTGGATCTTTTGAGAATATTAAGATATTATCCAAGTATATAACTACAAAGTCATGTAGATGCACTCGGAAGATATCATTTATCATATGTTGAAAAACTACAAGAGTATTGGTGGGACCCAATGGCATAACAACATACTCGAAGTTGCCATACCTTGTGTGGAAGGTTGTCTTCCATTCATTTCCTTCTCAAATCCATTCAAGATTATAATGAGAGGCTAATGCAGGGACTAAACACAACAGATGCAACATAGCACAACAATGAATTCCTCCATTTACTCTCTCTCAATCACTGCCTCCGCCTCATGAAATGGCTGCCTGATCAGAGAGAACAAAACTCAATCTTTCTCTCTCCTCCATCTCTCTCCTCCAAGAGGTGCTTCACACACAGGAAATCAAGAGGAGGATGCGATGAAGGATGCTTATCCAGCATGGACCGGATTGTGCTAAGATCAAAAGGAGGATAAGAGGCAATGCCTAGTACGGTTGGGAAACTAATGAGGGGTCCATTGGCTACCCGAAACCATTTCATAAAAACATGCAACATGCGAATAAGCGGTATGCTCAATTTTTACAAAGAAAATTGCATTGTTTTGATGTTTGATGGCTTTAATGATGTGCGCATCAAAAGAAAATTTGTGTGAATCATGTTTGGAGTGTGCTTGAGGGTTGTACATGGTAAAATGCAAAACACCTAGGCGTACATAGTCGTAATTAATAATTTAAAACCCAAAATGCATCATAAATGAAGGAAAATAAGAATTTCTTCTATTTTGGGTTGAAAAATGGAATTCATATGGGATAAAAAACTAATAAAGTCAGTGTTTAGTCAATATGATCATTCAAGACAAATAAATCAGAAAATATCGCATTTTTATGAAGAAATAAATGGGAAAAAATAGGAAAAATAAGGAGAAAATTAGTTTTTGTGCCTAAAAAATTAGAGAATATATAACAAGGTGGGAGTATGAGGATTAGGCCTTATTGAAGCCTTGTTTCTATGGTAGAGTATGTTTTTTTCAAATTTTACATGAAAATTACATAAAAATGAATGTTACATCTACCCAACGAATGCAAAATCTAAATGGTAGGGGAAAGAGGGATTGTGGAAGTTGTTAGTTGTTGAAAATGATTTAAATTTTGATCTATTTTTCTATGCATAACATATAGGACTGACTATCATTTGAGTTAAGGAGACTAATAGCATGAAGAAATTCAGTGCTAGTCTCTAGTAATGCCACAATTATGAGTAGCTTGGAAATCATTCAAGGATTGGATTTGCAGCTCACGTGGCTGGTTTTTTTATCATAAAATGCTTGAGCATAAAATGTGTCATCTACAATTGCATTATGCATAACATCGTATCCAACCTCGATGCATTGCAATTGTTTTCCAAACATTGACCTACGTGGAGTTGTGATGAAACCTAAGCTGTAGGCTAGACACTCGAATCTTTGGAAACTTGTCAAGTGAGGACATTTATATCCTAGAATGTTTGAAATATATAACAGTGGAGTGTGTTTGTATGTGCTTTTATGTTAGAGAAGTGCATTGAGAGGCCAATCCTTTCGGTGTAGGAGAGCTATAGTGGGGCCACAACATTCAATCGAGGGGTTGCATCCTATGTTTGTGTTATGTGGTACATTATACCAAGATGTGTGGGATCTCCCTCTAAGGAGTAAGGAAGGGTAATCATTGGACCATGTTCTACTACAAATGCAATATCTATAGTAGTGATTGGATAGTGTGTCCCTTAGACGCTCCTAGCCACGAGGCCATGTGGGGTTTTCTTGTGAGTGTTATAGAGGCCCGGCTAGTGCTTATAGCTAGTGTCGGGCCCATTTTGAGTCCCGACACTCTGGCAATGCTAGCCCATACATGTAGCTTGCTTTCTATTGTCCCCCATGGAATGAAAGTGGAGCTTATTGTGTTGGAAACTGCGAGGAAGACGAGAGACGACGAAAGGAAGAGAGGAGAGAAGAGAGATATGAGACATCGGAAGTGGAACCCCAGAAGTGTGCCCGCGCTCAAATAAAGGTCCCTTACTATGGATAAAAAAACCCTTGGGGGCTCAAGGGAAAAACCCACAGCTCTATATAGGCCTACCGTTATATTAATATTCAAAATATAAAATTACAAAGTTGAACTTATAAGAGCCTATTCATAGGCATCAAAGGAGCTACATCACTCGTGAATTACAACATCAAGGGAGAAGGAGCTACATCACTCATTCATAGGCATCAAAGGAGCTACATCACTCGTGAATCACAACATCAACGAAGAAGGAGCTACATCACTCATTCATAGGCATCAAAGGAACTACATCACTCGTGAATTACAACATCAATGGAGAAGGAGCTACATCACTCAGGAGCTACATCACTCCTGAATTACAATAGCCTATTCAGAGGCATCAAAAGAGCTTTATCGCTCCTAAATATACAACATGTAAAATAAGGATAAGCACATCACTACAAAAGATAAAATCTCCAAGAAATTTCTTCCACTAAACTTGGGATGTAAGCAGTATATTTGTCACATCAAAACTTAAAGAAAAACGTTACAGTGACATTAGAACAACACAAGGTCTATAGAGACAGTTTGTGACGCCGCTCTATAGACAACATAACACATGCGGGGCCCCATGACCTTGTGCTTCTCCATCTCCTTAGCAGCAACAGCCTTGTAGCGCTCTCTCTCCTGATTGTCTGGGAAGGAGCTATGGTGGGGGCCGAGGTCGCTGTGGTACGGGCCGATGGCGAGGACTTGGGCAACGAAGGCATCGTGCTTGAGGCTGCAGAGGGGGCTGGAGGCCATGAAGATGGAGGGGGAGGAGTCCCATAGCCGCACAAGTAGGCGTCGAGCATGCCCTTGATGGAGAGCACCCATTCCTTCTCCTCTAGCTCGGGCATATTTGTGCGCCTGGTACCATGTTGGAAACTGCGAGGAAGACGAGAGACGATGTCGTAGAGATCGTGCAAGAGCTGCAGAACACAGGGTTCAAGGTACAGCAAGAAATAAAGACTACCAAGAAGATCTCGATAACACAATATTTGATGCCAAGTTCACTATATTGCTTGTCATAATCGTAGAGTTACAACAAAGAAATGGAGCAAACCCATGTTCTTTATATGCTGTCATGAGCAGTTTTGGTATTTCATCCTTGGTAACCAAAGATCCTTATATTTTATTTCAATTTCCACTCTTCCTTAGGTTTTAATACAATTTAGGGTGATCTGTAAGCAAGCTGGACAGAATGGTTCTCCTTCTTCAAGCTTTGATTCATCTTCATCAACAACTGTTGCCTTTAACTGCAATACATTTGCGTAGAATTAGAGATAGATTCCACATGATTCAGTAGAACATAGCACAATCGGTTCTTCAAAAACAATAAGTGGCCAAAACCAGCAGCAATTCCCTGATTGTATTTGTCTAAATCCTTCGGCTATGTGTTGAAAAAGAAATTCAGAATTTCTCTTCAGTCCAAGAAAGCTGCCATCTTTGAGCTTCAGAGAAAGTTAAGGGATAATCTCCTCATCAATGAATATTCCAATTACTGTGAACTTAATAAACTTCCCATTGTTCTCAAGTAGAGTTTGTGAATTGCAATTTCTGTAGTTCCATGTGTTCTCGTTTGAATTCAAACCTGTTCCCTCAAACCTTCATCTATTTGTAGTTCATCATCAGCTGAAAGCCTGAAATTCCCGTTATTACTCATTGCTTCAAGGGAAACCGCAACTAGTGCATTGATGGAACTTCCCAAACAGTTCCTGCAAGCATCACAGACATGTTTGAAAGCTAAATTTGCTGCAGCTGTGGATCCTCAGGAATGGCTGGCTAACCCCTTCGTCAGCAATTGCAATAAAGCCTGGGCTTTACAACAGCCTCATTGTGTGGAACAGCTTTCCCTTCTTCTTCAATACAACACGGAGCTTTGAGAACTCGTCTTCTAGAGAGATACAGCTGGATGCGCTGATTGAGTGGGAGTGCCCAGTGGAGACTCTTTCTGCAGCGTGTAAACCTTTTCGCCATTCTCTTTGAACAGAAGCAGCTGCCGCACCAAGCCAGTCATCTTTGTACAGACGAGCAAACTGAGATGTTTGCAATTACAAGCTTTCTATCTCCTGTCACTTGATAGTGGTTTCAAAACCAGTTTTGGATTGCATGGATTTGATCCTGTCACATCAAACTCAAGATTGGCACCCAACTGAAAGCCTTCGACGTGTTGCCGAAATTTCAGGAAGACTTCTTTCGGCGTTCAATCGATACTAAACAAATCATCCCACGATGTAAGCTCTTCCAGAGAACTGGAGTCCATCATTGGAGACTCAAAGGTACCTATTGGCATGGGCCAATCCTCAAACTTTCCATGTGAGCCAAGCTTCACGTTCCTTAATTCTCACACAAGACGAGCCTTTCCCCTCGCAAGACAAATAACTATGTACCCGCACGGCCTAGATTTTGTGCAAATCCCCCTCTCCTTTCGCCATATCAAGCTCCAGCATTAGTCTGCCCCCTTGGTCCTCTCGTCCGCAACACAGCCCGCCATCCAAGAACTTGTAGGGACCTCAATGCCTGATACTTCTGTTCCAGGCTGGCGAGATCATGATGTGATGAGAAAAGCTGTTCAGCAAAGGCCTTGTTTTTTTGCAGAAAGGGGATGGAATCCTGCATCAGCGGCAGAGATCGCGAAGAGGCCGAGGAAGGCGAGTTCCAGAAATATTCTAGCCGCCTAGAAAATATCATTCAGTCCAGAATTAGAGGAAATTAGAATGTCTTTTACCTCAGTGCCTGTGGCTACTTCCTTCCTCTCGATTCCAAGAACTCTCCTCCCCATCCAATCCAATTCAGGCGCAGCCCGCCATTTTTGCCCTTTTCAAAAATATCCCCCTCCCAGAATAGACACAGCATCATCATCCACTTAATCTCGTAATAAGGGCATTCATTTTGGTTCATGTTCTACATAAAGCTTTCACGGTTTTCGACCCCATACATTCTTGTCAGATAACCAAAAGATCAATTGCTTCTTCTGTTAGCTTGATTCATAACAAGCAATGGATGTATCCATAAGACTTTACAATGTAAAAGCTTTCACATATTACCCTCTGTTCATCTCCTTGCTTCTGACGTAGTGATTTTCCACAACATCTGATGTCTGACATCTCTTTGCAATCAGCATTTCAGTCCTATTGACGGAATTCATCCTCCTCGCAACCTGTTCAGCCACTGTGACGGCCTCTGACAGTTTATATTTGCCTCTGATAGTTTATATACTATCAATCTCTCATGAGGATTTCAGTGAGAAAGGAGCAATGGTGAATGAGCCTGTAAGCAGGCTAGAGGGCAATGCCTTGGCTGTTATTCAAAGCAGCAGGACAAAGATCCTTTGGCATCAGTTTTTCATATTTTTCTATTACACGCACATCATGCATCCAAACAAAATCATGCGCATGCACTAAGGGAATATATACATTGGATGCGGATTATTAAAATGCATCACACAAACAATGAATCACACGCGGAGATTAACACAAATGCACAACAAAAGAAATAGAGGCGTTCACGGCTCAGATGCGCAGCAACACGACAACGAAAGGAAGAGAGGAGAGAAGAGAGATATGAGACACCGGAAGTGGAACCCCAGAAGTGTGTCAATTGAGCACACATGATAGGAATATATAGAGGGGACCTGGGATGCTATATATAGACAGACTATATATAGCTAACATGTTGTGTAAGGACTCCATGGTGGCATAGCAATAACCCCTTGGGGGGAGGGTAAAAGAACAGAGTTAATATTTGAGGGTTGGATGATTGAACTTGTAGATGGTTCCATATTTGCAATGGCCTATCCATAGGTAAAATTCAGAGTGCTTTTCACCTGGTTATAATGGCAAATTGAGAACATTCAACTAAACAGGGTATGTCAGTCCAACTTTCTCACTCGGGGGGGGGGGGGGGTCACTCATGAATATATGTATATATAACGTGAGTTCAAAATAAGGGGTTTTTAAAACACCATTTTTATACATTTTTTTTTACGTACAGAAGGGTGTCATATAAAGGGGTTACTTACAGATTGAATAGAAAAGGGTTGTTTTTTATTCAAGAAAAATTCACGGATTAGGATATTTATAAATAGGCCATGAACGCATGTTATATAGAGAATATATATATATAGTGAACCCCCCGAGTTTTCTCAAGAGGGTGATGATATCTACATGTTGCTCCAAACTTGGGGGCACCTGTTCTTAGATTGTACTAGCATTCTGGTTGGTTAATCCTCTAGGGATAGTCACCCCCGATCCGACTTCTTGATGGTGCCAGCCATCACAGTTCAGGTGGATGGTAATATTTACACTTGGCATAAAAGCTGCAGAGACTAGTTCAATGCAATTGGTACAGACAAGAATGGATTGATCAAGAACTTGACTGATTTGAAAGCCAATTTAATCATGCACAGAGCCTATGGGAAATCTTTGCATGCCAAGGATGGCATGCATTTGTTGGCAAAATGGGGAATAGAGGCATTCCTTTTCAATGATGAGCAAATCAATGCTCTGTATAAAGCTGCAAAGTGTTGGATCGATTTATAATTAGTTGAAGAAAAAGAAGAAGGAATTTGAGGTTGTGTTTATCTCATTTGATGAAGACCAAGAATCTTTTGACAATATTTTCAATGACATGCCATGGCTTGCTGTGCCATACAGTGATTCGACAACAAAAAAAGTACTTAGTTAGTGGTTTGAAGTTGAAGGCATACCTTATTCTAATCAGTTCACTTTTATTTGCTGGTCAAATACTCCACCCCAAATCTGACCTCTTGTGAAGGGAAGGGAAATAACATTCAGAATTGACATGTTCAATTGATCCTACACCTCAAATGATGCAAAGAGGTGCTTGGATTTCGGTAGCTGCATATTCAACATGCATATTATATTATTGATTATTGTTCCCATCCATGAAAGAAGTTCAAGCTCTATACCCTGCTCTCCAAGTCCTTGCATCAATCTCTGCAGATACAACCCAAATATATAATGGATGGCAACAATTGTAGCAAGACTAAACAAAGTAACATGATTGGAAATCCCAACCTTTTTACAAAATAGACACTTGAGGCAACAAGAAAAAAAGTGAAGACCAGCCTTGTGATGACAAATAGGCAGCATGAGATTATGAATATCCTTTTCATTTTACTTAGTGTGTTAGAGAAGGATCCTTCATATACTATATAGAACAGCTTCATGATACCTCAGGGATCTAATTGTGGCTTCAATTAGAAAGAAGCACATGATTTACAGTTTGTATCCACCTTCCTCAAGGAAGACCCTATAGTCCAATAAAAAGATGCGTCAAAAGAAGAATAAGTTTCCTCCTTTCCCTATCATATCATTTTTTAATTTTTCCTATAACAACCCTCAACCCATAATCTAGAAAGCTTTTTACTGAAAGAACAAGATACCTCCATTCCACTTACCTCTTAGAGCCTTCAAATTGTCTTTCCTATCTTGACATAAACAAGGGCTTATTGTAGAGATGCATCTTGCTATGTGTACACCATCGGTGAGTAACTACATGTCAAAGCTTATACTTGATAAGGTCATTAGAATGGAATAAAAATACATCCTTTACCAAAGCTACTATTTCTTGAAATCCAATATTATAAGGGCTAGTGAATTGGGATGTACTACCATAAGTTTCACCTATTTTCGTAAGTTTTTAGTGTATGTGACTGTACACTTAGCAATAAACCAACAGATGCTACATGGCCTTATTTTACCTCAAATAGTAAAATTTTTTGGATTTTGAAAGGGACAACTGTATCTGTAGACTTCTAATAAAGGGGCAAGTGCATCTGCAAACCAAACATAAAACTAAATCTTGAAAGGGGCAACTACATTTGCAGACTTCTAATGAAGGCACAAGAGGAAGAGAGATCATTCCTTCCAATGCAGAGGTATTACTCCCTGTCCTTGAATGAAAAATAATAGCATCTTCTTCTTGTTTTGTGTCTGAAAATACACTATCATTATGTTTCTCTAGTTCACCACCCGTGTTGACACGTGACCAATCAAAGAAGATAGCTTATTGTGTCTTACAAAACCTCTTCAAATAATAACCACCAAAACCATTTGGTTAAACAATAAGTACTAAAAAACTCGAGATTGCTACTATAGCCTATTCAACTTGTTATAAATCTCCCATAACAAGATTATTAAACAAATATTTCATATTATCCTCAACTCGATAAACATAGAGGAAGGTTTATGCTTGGATTAATGACTATTCAAACACTCTTAGATGTAACTTGCAAAGTTCTTTTGAATCTGAGTGACTTCAATGTTTACTTGCAACCATTAATTCTTGCAGACACTACATTGTTGGCAGTCTAAATCATTTTGAACCATAGTAGCATAGATGAAGATGCCTTTCAAGAGTTCATGATGTTGAACTCACGTCTTAATGTCATGGCTACATCGTATTATATAATAATTGTGTCTAAACCACCTTAATGTGTGAGAATCATTTCACAGCATGTCATCATATAGGACAAAAAATGAACACAAAAGGAAAAAGCTAGGGTTTAAAAGGATGTTAGATGTAATAATCCTTTCAATCTTTGCACTGGTACAAGGAAAAATAATGATAGAGATACTTGGGAATCCTTCAACATTGCTAAGGCTACCGCCGTGAGCAATAGTAAGCACACCATAAAGAGTACAGAGTTATCAAGTAGCGATGGAGCCTCGCTCGCAAGAAGCCAACTCCTTTTATTTTGCCATAGCTTCATAGCTTGCATAATCAAGAAGTTTGCAATAACTTGCATACATATACATTTATTCAATCAATCATTAATCCATCAAAATTAGTGTGACAAGCTACTAAGGTTTTATGCTCCATTCTTGTCTCAAAGAATCATAGTGCATATTAATGAAGAGTCATGCCAAAGGAAGGTCAAGACTCAAGAGTTGAGAAACAAAGTTATTTTATCTATTTGTGCTATTATACATCTACATCTACACTCTACACTCTCTTATTGTGAGATATGCCTAATCTCTAACTAGAGGTGACATTTCCTATGTGGCATGCATTCCAAAAAATTTGAGCCCAAACTTCTCATGTCTAGTGCAAGTCATACATCCATAGAAGATAAATAACTTCTCAATGAAGACCTCCATAGCTAATCCTAGGGGAGGCCTAATGCGCATCTCTCAAAGATCAACATGTGTTGATGTAACCCTAACTTAGCATACACAATCACTCTAATAGTCTTTTCTAATGCACCAAGAAAGTATTGGAGTACACCTTATGTATATAAATCTATTCTAGGTGTCATTCTCTATTGCATGAGGACCATTTGACTTGCCTAAGCTTCTATGAACTTGTCATAGGGTGAAGCCGATCTCCTTGAAGGAAAAATGAATCTTAGGGGTTATAAGTGTTTGCTGTAACAACTTCTGCACAAGCTGCAAGAAAAATCTTCTTAGTGAAGGATCTTAGAAGAATTTTCTCTAAATGTATAGGCTCTTAGGTTCCTTTTAAACTAAACTTTATTAAACTATATTTATTTTCAATGCTTCATAATAAGGGTAATGCTAGAGTAGTTTGATGTAAGATAAAGACATACTATTCTATTAACCAATATTTTCCAATGAGACAAGGCCTTGTTGAATATGGATCATTAAGGTAATGTCAAGGTTATTCAACTTTGTCAAGCCTAGCTCTCCCTTTTTTGTTCAAATTAATGGCTTACTACAACTCAATCTATCAACTTTTCTTCTCAAAAAAGGCTAATCATTCCATTGAGCATAACATCCTTAAGAGAAGCAAAGTATTTAACCCAACATTTTGTCATGCATAAGATTTAATGATAGGTTTCTTTTGGCTATTAAATAATCATTCTATTGTTGCTAGTGATAATACTTCAACTGATCCATTCATAGTAAGAAAACACCCTCCAGTTGCATCCATTCATTACATCTCAATGTTTTCTCACCAAGACCATGCTTTATGTATCCTATAATTAGCTCATTCCTTGAACAAGAATCTCAAATAAGAAACTTATTTTACACTCTGTGCTTCTATAAGAAGCCCACATTTGCTACACATATCATTCAAAGCATTGGCTACAACCAAATTTTTTTCCAACCACCTCTTAAGAATTTCTCTATCTATCTCTTGGCCTACTACAATGCCACAAGCTTTCAAGGCGCAATTGTATCATCATCTAGCTATTTCTCTCTAGTTGCATCTTTCTAAAAGTAGTAATTGCTTCCTCAATAAGCCCATGGTTAGCACATCCTAAAATTAATGTGTTTCAAGTGACAACATTATGAATAGGAAGCTTGTCAAAAACCAAATGTGTTTTTGTAAGTGACTAACATTTAGAATACATGTCTACCAATGTGTTAGCAAGAAGAAACTCTTTGTCCATCCCTATTTTGAGTAGCTTTATACAAAACATTTGGCCTTTTTCTATCACTCCCAAGCTGGCACAGGCTTTCAAGCTGCAAGCATATATAACTGTTCAAGGAGACACCTTATCCAACTACATCCACTAAAAAAATTTGGCACTCCCAAGCTGGCAGAGGCTTTGAAGCTGCAAGCATATATAACTGCTCAAGGAGACACCTTATCCAACTACATCCACTAAAAAAATTTGAGTGCTTCCTCACCAAGTCCTTGTTTTGCTACATAGGAAACTATAGATAGAAAGTCATAGACAACAATTTTCCTTTTAGAACTAAGGTGTGCTTGCCTTCGATCTTCTATGGAAAAATCACAACTTTAAGTACATGTCAAAAATCCCTAGGTGTTGAGAGATCTATGCTCTAATGGCTTCGAAAGGCTATTTATCCTCTGAAGAAAGAAAAATTAGAAACAAAAAGAGAGGGCGACACTTGAGTAACACATTATTAACATTGTAAATGTAGGCCACCCAACCTGCAAAGACCCTCACAAGGGTTTCAAGCTTCAAAGGAGTCTTCATTTTGCGCTCATTTTGTGATTGTATTGAAGACTAGGAGTTTTCATATCCTCTACCTCCATGCTTGTAATGAGAATGGGGCCAAGTAGCTCCAAAGACATAAGCTAGAACTTTATATGATCTAAATAGTCAAGACAGAGACTAGGAAAACTTGTGCACTAGAGCATAAGACAACAATGCCTTTCTAGCAAGTGCAAGAAGCACATCTTTGTGCGGTTAGCCAGAGTTAAATCAGAAGAGAAAAATTGGGGGGGGGGGGGGTTTTGAAGAAGAATAGAGAGGGAATATTGTAAGGATGGGGAAGGAGAGAAAGAGAGGGAAGAAACAGAGGAAGCAAAATTGGTTTAGGTTGTAAATGGTCCTCTTGCATTTCATGATAGAGGTGGAATGTATGCTATATATTCTTGCCATCGATATAACCAAATATGAGGGTGGTTCACTAATAGAGGTTGTGATGAGATCGAAGGCATGCTAGTCCATAAAGTCAAATGATAATATTCATTAATTCCCATAGCCTTTATTTGTAAAGTTGTGATACCAAGATTGATTCTCCAAATCTCTAGGCAAAATGTTGGTAGCATCTCATTTCCCTATGCACTTTTTGTATAGAGCTAGTAGCACTTGCCCAATCCAATATGGCCAACACTTCCTATACATTTTTTTGCAGATGCTTGAGAAATGGATGTAATGATGAGGGAGTCTTAAATAAGCTTGGGATTGCAAACATTGTATTTTTCAAATCCTTGGTGAACTACATTATAAATGTCATCAATTGTCAAAGAGGCTTCAACAATGTTGGTGTCTACTATCACTTTCCTTGTTCCTAGAGAAGCTGGCTCAAAAGTTCCCATCTGCATCTCACTAGGGAGGGCACAATAGAAAGGGAGAACAATTAGCTCAAGAAAATTTGGTCCAACCATTTCATCCTTTCATATAGAATCTAGCAAGCTCTACCAGTTTCTTCCTAACTAATCAAATGTGTGTACACGCATGCGTGCGCATGCACGCTCACGCACACACACACAAAAACACACATAACCAAGTCTAAGTATTGACTCTTTTCCTCATTGTTCCCCCCCATCCCATCCCCCACGGCACACCTCCCCTTATGACACATCCCCCCCCTCCACCCCAATTGTGTCTCTGAAGATATTTGACTAAAAAGACCCATAATGTGAATTTGCATTGATCACATTTAGAAAACCCTTTTGTTTTTAGAAAATTGTAAGTCAACATAGTAAATATACCCTTTCTTTTGAACTTATGTAGTATCTTACATATTCTATAAGGTGGAGCCTCGAGACCCTACCAGCATGGAATGAAACATCTTTCTATAAGTTTAGTATATTTCTTTTGAGGCTAGTTAAGCCAAAGTTTTCCATAGAGCTAGGCTTAGTATGTTGTTGATGCTTATTGTAGGACATTTTCCTTATGCAAAACAAGATCATTTTCATTTTTTTTCGGAATGTGTATGCATGAAAAACTTGCAGAAGAAGATGCACAAATGGCATAGTATAATTACCTAAAAATCCCTAGTTTAAGTTGTGGGGAATAAAATTCCTTAGTTATGTATAAGGAATTCATAATGCATGCCTAGGATTTCCTACCATGAGATGTAGGGAATGTAATTCCCTAGTTATCCATAGCTAATCCATATATACATACCTAGGAAAAAATATAGAATTTCCTACATTCCAAGAGTTTTCCTATGTAGAAACTCTTCAAAAGCTCCTTATATGAGATCACCTAGTCAATATCTCCAATTGAAACTCACGGAAGTGCCGTACGTGTTCCATCATGGACAAGAAACACTTTCATCTGATTGCCAGCTTGCATTGATTGCAAGGACACAAGACACGTTGATTAAGATACACCTCGCAATCTTGGACATCACGACCATCATCGTTTTCTATTTGGTCTATGTTATACAAAAAACAATAGAATTTTGTTTCCCTCATTTGTGTTATTTCTTCAATTAAATCTCTACCCACCTCTCTTTATGTCTCCCTTTATTTTACTATCATTCCATTGTCTCTAATTCTCTCAATGTTTCCGTTTTTTTCTCTTGCTCTCTCTAGCTCACTATTTTTTCAGTCTATCTCTCTTTTTCTCCCTAGCTCTATCCCTTTTTCTCACCCTCCCTCTCTCTCTTTTCTTTTCTCTCTCCTTCCTCTCCTTAACCCACCCTTTTCTTGCACTTGTTCCTTTACTCTACATTTCTCTTTCTCTCCACCCTCTCCTTATTTCTCTCTTTCTCTTTCTTTATTACCTCTCTCTTTGTTTCTCTCCCCCCCTCATTGTGTCTCTCGCTCAATCTCCTCTCTCCTAACCTTTATATATATATCTCTCTCTCTTTGTTACTTTTCATTTTTTATCTCTCTCGTTCTCTCTTATTCTTCCTTCCTCCTTTTCCCTCCATCCTTTCCTCTTTTCCTCTCTCTCTTTCAATGCATCTTATTATCAAAAAAACAAAAAAAAGAAAGGAAGAAAACAACAAAACAAAGCAAGAGGAGGCAATGTACCTACCACAAAGGCTTGAGGATGAATTCTTTTCTACCTCCTCTTCACGACGTCCCATCATTCTTTCTTGTACACTTCTCCCTCTTCTTCATGTTGTATGGCGGCGGCGGTAGTGTGAGGAGCTCTTCTTCTCTCTCTTTCTCTCTTCCTCTCCCTCACCCTCTTAAGGAAACAAACTCTCTCACTCTCTCTTTTTCTCTCTCTTTTGAAAATATTTGCAACAAATGCTACGCTCATGTTTTCACCCCTTTTTTTCTCAGATATTGACATCATTATTTCTTTCACAATTAGCATTGCTAAGTGTCCCTATCAGCGTCATGCAATTAGTGTCACTATCAGTGTCGTAGTTTGCATCACTAATAGTTTAGTGATGCAAATGGTGATGTCGCTATTTTGTGTTGCAAATCAGCATTCCTATGTCCCCATTCCCTTGAAGTGATTTCTTAGACTTATGATCCAACTTATTATGCTTGCCCTTGGGTACATAGTAGGAAGCCTTATAATCAAAGACACATAAATGAGCATATGAGGGAGGTTTTTTAGGCTATATCTCCTCCGCAACTTGATAGAGTCAAGTGCAGTATATGGGGACTGATTTATCAAGTGTACGGTCATAGAAACTGCTTCAATCCAAAAATTACTATGGTAAGCCTACCTAGCTAAACATACTATAAACTTGCTCCTGAATTTTCCTATTCATTTACTCGTCCATATCATTGTGGGGTGGGGTGTATCGGGCGGTCAATTGATGCTTAACACCCCTCTTATAATAAATTGCCCAAAGGATTTAGAGATATACTCACCTCCATTATCTATACTGGTTCTTAAACAAAGCAAGTCAATGCTAAAATGTAGCCAAGACTCTTGACTTTTGCTTAATAGGTTTGCCAAGACCTTATGCATATAGTCATTAATGAAAGTAAGAAAATACTTTGTGCCACTTAATGATTTGTAGGGCATGGGATCACATACATCCAAATGAATGAGAGCTAGTGGCTTACCCATGTGTGTCATAAAAGACTTTTTATGTGTATTACATGTCTGCCTACCATGTAAACAATGATCAGAAGACTCAAAGAACTTATAGTCAATGGGAAGAAGATATTGCAAACTAGTATTTTTATTCCTTTCAAGGATATGTATCCAATGTGATGATGCCAAAGAGATACATGTGGAACTACATCCACTGCTAGAATATGGTGAGCTGACCCAGATACAAGTAAGAGGTGGAGAGTATTGGACTTAGCACCATGTGCAATGACAATATTTCCATGATAATGTTCCATAAGGAATCACCAAAAGAAAATACATAATTTGAATCATCCAAACTATTAGTGGACATAACGCTCTTTGTGAGAGCTAGTACATGACATACATCATGAAGAGTAAATATGTAACCACAATCAAAATTCAACTAGACATCACTGATACCAAGTATCTCGAGTGCTAGGTCATTACCCAAATGGATAGATCTAGTTAGATTGTGATAGGAGTAAAACCACTCTCTCTAAGGGGTCACATGAAAGGAAGCCCCTTAATCTATTAGCCAACACTGAGTATATCCTAATAAAGAATTAGTCAACTGTGAAGTATCAACAAAAGAAGTTGTAAGTATAAATTCATCATCAGAATCAATGTGCACAACATTAATCTCTTCAATCTTAACACTTGACTTGTTAGAGACAATGTTGCAATCATCATTTTTGTCCTGTAAATTACTCTTGCCCATTTTTTTGTGCTTGTCCTCATGCATCTTATGGCATTGTGGCCAAATATGCCCTGCTTTTCCATAGTAAATACAAGTCAATGAGGACTTATGGCCACACGAACTTACTGCGAGACTGTCCACGTGACTAAGAGTGAGACTATTGAGAGTCTCTCCCATAACAGTCATTATCGCTCCTATCTTATTGCGTCTAGCTATCAAATCTTGAGAGATGTGGAAAGCATCTACATTCTTATTATTAACCTCTTTGATCAAGAGTGCACCCTATACATCTTGCAACTGTAACCCATCAATATGTTGGCACACATAGCATTACGAAAGGTATCCCATAATTCAGGAAATGTAACTAAGAGAAACAAGGAAAGAAGCATGCCCCTGAATCAACCCTCCTATAAAGACAAATGACTGATAATGGAATGAAACTCATTTGAGCGAGTTGGCATAGAAGTGCCCTCCTTCATGCAAAGGTCCATGAGTTGCTTCAACCAATATATCTTAAAAGCGAGACTCTACTTTTCATAAACATTGCAAATATTTTTCCATAATTCCCATATGGACTATCCATTAGAGACAACATTATCCACGACATTCATTACCGCTCCTAACATCATTGCCTCTAACTGTCACAGCATGAGAGGTGTGAGACGCATTGTCATTTTTTTAAATTAACCTCTTCAACCAAGAATGCATCCTCTACATCGGGAGTATCTTCTAGACATTGGCTTTTATGGTTTTGATGTTGATCACTCAATTTATAGTTTATGTGAGAAAGGGATATGCAAGCTTGGTCATCATAGTAATCTATGTGGATGACTTGATTATTTCAGGTGACAATGACAATGGCTTTTATGGTTTTGATGTTGATCACTCAATTTATGTGAGAAAGGGATATGCAAGCTTGGTCATCATAGTAATCTATGTGGATGACTTGATTATTTTAGGTGACAATGAAAATGGGATTGTTAAGGTCAAGGAACTTTTGAAGAAGAATTTTGAGATAAAGGATTCACGTAAGCTAATGTAGTTCCTTTATATTAGATGTGATGATTGTATATGGATATCCCAAAGTTAGTATGGCTTGGATAAGTTATCCAAGTTTGGTGTGACAATGTGTAAGCCACTTTGAGTACCATTGGAGCAAAATATGAAGTCAAGCGTTGATACTAGGGATAATATAAAAGGCCCTACTATGTTTAGGAGGATACTTAGAATTTTAATTTGCATGACTATGACAAGGCCCACAACTTGAGCTATGTTGTTAGCCTTTTCAATTAGTTAATGGAAATTCCTAGAAAGTCTCATTTGGATGAAGTTAGATGCATATTGAGGTATGTGAAGTCCAATTTGCATTATTGATTTTTTATGAGACATGTGAGGATATACATGTGTTTGGATACACACATGTAGATTGGGCTAGTAGTATATGTAGCATCAAATCTATGAGTGGATTTATGTTCTCCCTTGGTAGTGAAAGAGTTACGTGGAGCAACAAAAAGAAAACTATAGTTTCTTTATCTAGTAAAAAGGTTAAGCATATTATGGTAACATGTGAAGTGACATGATTGTAAAATTTATTCGGTGATTTGGATGTGGAGAGATATGTTCTAGTTTTCATTCACTATGACAACATGAGCATCATATAGCTAGCTAGAAACCTAGTTTTCCATGCTAGGACAAAACACATTGAGATGCATTACTACTTTGTGAGAGATAAACTACTAACAAGAGAGGCTGACTTGGTATATGTCACCAAGATCAAATAGCTCACATTTTCACAAAGGTATTGGGTATAGACAAGCTTAAAAATTTTTGGAGCTTACTTCAAGCTATAGAGATATAGTTGAGCTCGAGGGGGAGTGTTGAGATAACAAGCTCAACACATCCAGACATTGATAATGGGGTGCTTGATTGGATGGGTCCATGTATCTATACTTAGCATGTCCATGGTCATTATGATCCTCACATGGACATTGACTTATCACTTATTATATCTACTTTTTTTCCCCTACCACAGCTAGCATAGTTATAGTGTCTGTCAATTAGTATAGTCAATTTTGGATTGTTTGACTAAATAGGCTACTTTCGTTTATATTGTACCTTATCTATACTTTGTGTACATTGTATTGTGTATGAAAGAAGAATCAAAAACCAAAAAGAAATTTTTTTTGCCTCCACCTCTCTTCTTGTGTTCTTGACTGAGCTCCCTCTTGTGTGTATGGTGTGTATAGTGCAGAAGCTCAAGCAATTCCCCCCATCACATGATCTTTGACACTTAAAAAGTAAACTTACTACCTTATTTTCTTGACTCCATTTATGGATTTTTTTTTCAGAAAAACTCCATCATTGAAGGTCCTGTGATGCTAATTTCCACATGTTTAGTATGTTTTTTGGTCATGATATTTAAGGAGTAGATCCAAAATCCTTATGAGAGACCTTATTCCTAAAGGTACTTAGGATGATCAATTATACCTTGACTTATCCATACCATCAAGATCCTAAACTAACTCACATCCTTGCCTTTGGGAAAGAATCATACCTAAAGTGGGTTTCATTCCTTGAAGAATGGATTCAAATCTTTGTGCCCTTCTTGGATATGTGACATAAGGGTTCTTATAAATATGTTAGTGTAGTACTTCCTCTTCATATTCATCAAGAAAATTCATTTGCGAATTGTGATGATAAATTGTATAGTCTTAAAATTCATAATCATTTTATGTAAAATTTGGGCTAAATATTAGGTATTACAAGTCTTGCCTTCTATATGAAAGTTCTCTATAGATAGATGAGGATTGTTTGCATATGCATTTAAATTGTTAAGTTTTCTCATGTTATGGCATGGATATATCATGGTTATACTATTGACAACTACCCTAGACTCTTTCCCTTTGCTTGCGGTGTTTTCATAGAAGCCTATTTCCAATGTAGTGGATGCAATGGATGTTGTTCTTGATAGAAAATTATTGTTAGTGTGGTGGATGCATTGGATGTTGTTTTTGTACAATCTAGGTTTGAGGCTTTTCATTATTCAAAAGAATTACTCCCAAATGTTGGCTACTTCCTAGGTAAGACTAGACTCATTTCTCTTACCTTATCATTGCAAAGAGTCCTAATCCCTAAAGTTTTATTCTTTTCATTGAGTCTCTCCTTCAATAAGTCAAGCACTCTAGAATTAATGAATCCCCAAGGTTATCTTGAGAATGAAGGCCATGAAGCCTTCTAGTGTAGTATTTAGAACAAAATTTCAATATCATGTTGTATTTCTAAAGACCCACCTCATGCGTATATAGGGAAAGAATGTGCTAGTTTCCATTTGTAGTGATGTCCCTCAATCCTCACCTCATCTCAGCTGATTGAAGAGAAGGCTAGTTATAAACTCCACCCCCCATTATATCATACTCAATTGGAAATATAGAAGAAGGTAACCCATGTCCTAACACCCATTGATGGAATCCTCACCTCATGAATGCCTTATACAAAAATGATGGTGTAATTATACATCCTCGCCTATGCTAGCATATAGTGCAAAAAGTAGAAGGCCACGAAAACACAATATTAGTGAGTTTGCCAATACCCATTTTTGAATACTAAAAAGGTGGCACCCGGATAACATGCCCATAAGTTTCTCAAAACCATATGATGTGATCTATCATTGGAAACCGCTTGACAAATGGAATCTATTGAGCTATAGAGTGCTCATGGTGCCCTAAGAGGAACACCAAGGAAAAGGGGATTCTACTACAAGAAAATCTGTCTTGTAACATCAACAAGCTTTTACTTCATTATTTTCATGACCAAAACAAAGAAAACAACAAATCTTCACGTAGCATCATAGTAGATATCTCCCACGGATTTGATAGAATCAACCATAATCTTCAACATCTTCATAAAATCCATAAATAGAACAAGAAACATAAAAGAATTAACCATTTTTTAATGGAAATCAATCACATAGTATTCATCTTCAATGTCTTCATAGTTTTCTTTCTCAATCTCTCATAAAAATACATTGTTTTGATAGAATTGGCTATCTCTGGCTCTCTCTCTCTCGCTCTCTCAATAGTACATCATCTCCTCACTACAATACTCAATAATGACTCTCAATAATCCTTCTGAGGTCATGGATACACCTCCCAAGAAGTATGTCTGTGTCGAAGAGGCACCACAGCCACTATAGTGTCTCTTCATAGCTCACTTCTGTCTTTGTCACTCCAGTCTTCTCTTCAATCTTTAGCAGCTGCTTCTTCTATTTGTTTTAACTCTTTTGAACTTAGATTCATCATTTCCAAAAGTTAGAAAACTTTTCCAAAGTCACACATACATTACTTACAGAAGATCTACAGAACAAAACAAGAACAGAACAGAGACAGAACAGAGACAGAGGCTCTACATAAGGTTTACAGAGGGTTACAGAAGGTCATCAGAGAATAGCAAATCCTCATAACTCATACTAAAACTATTCTAAACTATAAAAAACTATTCAATAAGCTTTCAAAAGATTTCAACCTTCATCAATCATCAATCCATGCTTCATACAGAAGAAAATGAGAACAAAACAGAAGCTAAACAAAAGGTATCAGAACCAATCAGAACCTCAATAGAAAATATTAGAACATCACAGAGCTTCATATTTCCACTAAGAATCATCATAAACTTCCAAAACATAATGAATATCATCCAAAACACTCTCAAACACTTCCATTAACAACCATACATCACTCTAAATCAATCAATAATCAACCCTTCAGACCTCAAAAATAACAAAAATCAATAAAAAATTCAGTCTTTTTCCACTCTCAACATATCCCCCCACTTAGAAAGAAAGTGTCCTCACGACCTAAGGAAAAGAAGAAAATAAGTTCAGTAAAGAGCTCACCCCCCCACCACCTAAGCCCCCTATCCCAACCCCTACCTCCACCCTTTACCCCTCCACCCTTGTTCGCCCCTCTTCGCGCCCCCCCTTCGCGCCTTGCGGTCGACCTTTTGGTGTCGGTGGATGTTTGCATGCGTTCACGCGCGAGGACACGGGTCTGCCTTGTTCATGCGGTAGGGTCTTGCAGCCATTCGTACGCAGTCACAGTCATCAACAACCGTTCATATGCAGTCACGGGGTACTTCAAATCTCGAAATCTCTAAAAACACATATAAAATTCAAATATTCATTAAAATTCAATTAAAATTCAAAAAATCACAACAAAATTATTTAAAAATCTCCAATATTTATGCAAACAATTGAAATATTTTTCAAAATGGAAATCTCAGAAAAAAATTATAGAAAAATTCAAAAATTAAAAATTCTTTTTAAAAATATTTAAAAAATGACCAAAATTTATTACAAATTGATAAAAATATCGACATAATTTCAAAAAAAATAAAAAATTTCCATAAACTTCCTTCCACATTTTGAGAATATTTAAACAATTGAAAATGCTTCCCTAAGTGGCCAAAGTATTAAATGAAGACAAAACCTTGATTTTAATGTCGAAATTTATATAAAATTAATTTTAAATCTCAAAAATAAGTTGAAT
Source organism: Lygodium microphyllum (assembly GCF_053477565.2). Lineage (NCBI taxonomy): Eukaryota > Viridiplantae > Streptophyta > Polypodiopsida > Schizaeales > Lygodiaceae > Lygodium > Lygodium microphyllum. Next base: position 35,453,890 of record NC_141155.1, read on the forward strand.
AATGTGAATTAAATCTGAATACCTTTTTGACACTTTATGATCATGATTGGTTTGCTGAAATTTCATGTTCACATTCTTTTTAAAAAAATACCCAAAATATTATTTTAAAAAACAAAAACAATCATAACCATAAATCCCAATCAATTCAACATCCCAACATATCCATCATTTTATTTTATTTTGGTTATATGTATCATTTTTTTATTTTTTTTGATTAATGTGTTAGTTGTTTTTTTCGTTTTTCTATACGACAAGACGACTAGTTTTAGTCATTGTGTGGAATATTTGTGAATTGCGCCTTTTTTTTTTTTTAGGACGTGGTATCAGACTTTGCAGACAGCCCCACCCATTGCCAGGTTTCTTTTCTTTTTTCCTCTCTCATGTTGCACCGTAACACGCATGTAATTGTAATAAAATCAACCGACCGTTGCACCGACCAAATAAACAGAATGCACTTCATTAATTTTTAATTTAAAGGAATCTAACCATTAATTGTAAAAGGAACCTCCACTGTTGCACGAGCATATGGCACAATAATCCACATAATTTTATAAAATAAATCCACAATGCACGCACACATGCATTACAGACACAATTTATTTGTAATTAAAATGAACCCCCGCCGTCACGCGTGCATGCGCTTTGCGCCATAGATCACATAAGTTGTAACAATGAATTGCATTCTAGAGATCTCCAGTCAGTAAAGTCAGTCTAAGTAGGGGTTAGGATTGTAGAATTGACTCACTATGCATTAATGGTTAATTAATAACGAACTGCAATCTAATTTGTACATGGTTAAAATGAATTCGATAGTGTTCACCCATCCACGTTCACTGCACCATAGGTTTATGCAATGCGTTGACGGGGATTGGGATTGGGATTTGCTAAGTCAGAGATGTTGGTCTTATTCATCTGTCTTTATTCTGTTGGTCCAAGTCTTGGATTATGTTTAAGTGTGGTTATTGCCTGGGGTACGGTGCGTTTGCATTTTTATTTTTGATTGCTTGATTCCACGGAGTCTTGGGTGCTTGCTTGTTGCGTAGCATGAATCTTTCAATCGCACGAGTGCATAGGTCATGTCAAAATTTTTCCATAGGATGTGGATTGTTTGGGGAAGTCTAGTCCAGTCTGGTCTGGTCATCTATCCTTTGTTTTGATATTCTTCTCAATGATAATTTGTCTGGGTTTTGCAAGAAATGTTTTCATCTTTTTCCTTGGTTGTGTGTGTGGGTTTTTTTTTGTATTCTGAATGGCATCTATCTCTATTCCTCCTATTGTCATCTAGCATGTGTCATTGCCGGTGCATGACTATGCTCTTCTCCTGGAGGCGAATTGCATTCGTCGTGCTGGTCTTCGTTCTTTTGTGGCTTTGAAGTTTCCACCAGTGGGCAACACGATTTGCTACTCCTTCCAGGCATCCTACGAGAACCAATCTAGCTTGGTTTTTAACTAACACTTTTGCTTATCCACAGCCAATATCAGTAATGCATTGTGTTTGTCTCTTTCACCGTCTTTCGTCCCTAGTGGAAATCAAATATTGACAGTTGAGAAGATCCTTTCTCTCCTACAAAAAGAATCCTCTACTCCTTTGGTCTCCAGCAAAGTTATTACAAGTTCTTGGGTTTCTGTAGCTTACATCTCCTCCCCTGTATGGAAACAACTTTTGCTAGTTTCTACAAGACAGGTTCGCGTCGGGGAAGCCTGCTTTCAAATGTCTCTCAAAGGAGTTGTTCACTGCTTCTGTTAGAATCCTGGAGGGAGCCAAGTTCAATTGGGTAGCATTCATGCTCACGAAGATGGATCATCATTTTCAAAGAGTTCAGAAGGGTCAGGGCAGTAATGTCTCCTGCAGTGCTTTTCTTTAGAAGATTATCTCCCTTACACCTCCACCTGGTGGTGTGCTAGTTCTTGATCCTTCTCCTCTTCTGAAGCAGCCTCCACCTTTTATTCCAACTCCTCCATTACAACCCAATTTTGATTCGGAGGATGAGCCCCCTGCCAGATTCTCTCATAGTAAAAGATTGCGTACTAAAGGGCACCTTAGTTCTATTTCTATTTTAGTTTTTGATTCTCCTACACAGGACTCCATTCCTCCTATTTCTACCAGTTCCCTTCCTTCATTCTTGTCATGTCCTAGTCTACTTGCAGCACAAAGGGATGGATAGTTGGATAAATAGATCCCTACTTCCTTAAAAACAATGTTAGCTGGACCTTTGCTTCCTTAGCTAGTTTTTGGTGTCTAGGCTACATTGGAGACTTAACTAACGAATTGTCTTCAGTCCATTTGCATAGGGGTATATACTTCCTTGCAAGACAAAGTGAATTAACTGACTAGTCAATTGAGTAAGGCTTTAGAGGATCTAGCATCTAAGAAAGCCACCCTCACGGATATTCACAAACAAATGACTAAAGCTACTACCCTGATGGATTCCCAGAAGGCCACCATTCAGAAGTTAGAAGCTCAAATAGTTACCCTGGAAGCAGAGAATGTGTCTTTGACTAAAGAGAAAAATTCTGCCCTTGAGGAGATGATTGACTTAGCCAGTAGATTGGGTACTTGTGAGGGTCAGCTACAGTCTTCTCAGAAAACTATTGAGTCATAAAAGAAGATGATTGCAGAGCTTAATCAGAAGATTGTTACTCTTTCTGTTCATCCACCTCCTGTGGTTTCTTCTGTAGTATCTTCCAACGAGGAGCTTGACCAGTTACAGCAAAAGCCGAAGTTGTGCAATGGTTTTTCTACTAAGGTGAAAGGCCTTCAACACAACGAATGAATTGTGTGTAGGATGATTTTACAAGTTATGCTGAGCTGATGTCACCCCCACCGTCTTTCTCGATCAAGTATAATCAACATCGTTTTTCCTTGTATATCTCTTTGAGCAATGTCGATTTAGAATCTCTAGAGGATGGGTGGCAGAATTTGTGGTCTGCAAATTTGCTGAAGTCTGTGTTTGACAGATTTGTTGATAAGCTAATTTCAAAGCATGAAGCCCCAAGAGAGACACCAAGGAAAAGGGGATTCTACTGCAAGAAAATCTATCTTGTAACATCAACAAGCTTTTATTTCATTCTTTTGATGATCAAAACAAAGAAAACAACAAAGCTGCACGCAGCATCATAGTAGATATCTCCCACAGATTTGATAGAATCAAGCATAATCTTCAACATCTTCATAAAATCCATCAATAGAACAAGGAAAATAAAAGAATACACCATTTTTTAATGGAAATCAATCACATAGTATTCATCTTCAATGTCTTGTTTCTCTCTTGATCTCTCATAAAAAGATACATAGTTTTCATAGCATTGACTATCTCTGGCTCTCTCTCACTCTTCCTCTATCAATAGTACATCATCTTCTCACTACAATACTCAAGAATGATTCTCAATAATCGTTCCTAGGTTGTGGATGCACCTCTCAAGAGATATGTTTGTGTCGAAGAGGCACCAGAGCCACTACAGTGTCTCTTCATAGCTCACTATTGTCATTGTCACTTCAGTCTTCTCTTTAATCTTCAGTAGTTGCTTCTTCCATTTGTTTTAGCTATTTTAAACTTAGATTCATCCTTTCCAAAAGTTAGAAAACTTTTCCTAAGTCACACATACATTCTACAAAACACTTACAGAAGATCTATAGAATACAACAGAACAGAACAGAGATAGAACACAGACAGAGGCTTTATAGAAGGTTTACAGAGGGTTACAGAAGGTCATTAGAGAACAGAAGATCCTCCTAACTCATAATAAAACCGTTCCAAAATATCAAAAACTATTCAATAAACTTTCAAAATATTTCAACCTTCATCAATCATCAATCCATGCTTCATACAAAAGAAAATCAAAACAAAATAGAAGCTATACATAAGGTATCATAACCAATCAGAGCCTTAACAAAACCTACCAGAACATCACAGAGCTTTATATTTCTACTAAGAATCATCATGAACTTCTAGAACATAATCAGTATCATCCAAAACACTCTCAAACAATTCCATTGACAACCATATATCACTCTAAATCCATTAATAATCAACCATTCAGACCTCAAAAATAACAAAAATCAATCAAAAATTCAGTCTTTTTTCACTCTCAACATATCCCCTAGAATAAAAGGTGGAGGTTGCTTCGAAAGAGAAGTAGGATTAGGAACTTGCACATCACCAGAAGGAGGTGTAAGGGAGATAATATTTTGAAGAAAAACACCGTAGAAGACATTACTACCCTGAACTTTCCAAACTCTTTGAAAATGATGATCCATCTTCGCGAGCATGAACAATGCCCAATTGAACTTAGCTCCCTCTAGGATCCTAATAGAAGCAGTGAATAGCTCCTTGGAGAGACATTTGGAAGCAGGCTTCCCTAACATTAACCTGTCTTGTAGAAATTGGCAAAGTTGTTTCCATACCGGGGAGGAGATGTGAGCTATAGAAACCCAGAACTGGCGATAACTTTGCTGGAGACCAAAGGGGTAGAGGTTTCTTTTTGTAGGAGAGAAAGGATCTCCTCAGCTGCTGTCAATAATTGATTTCCACTAGGGACGAAAGACGCTGAAATGGGCAAACACAACGCATCACTGATATTGGCTGTGGATAAGCAAAAGCGTCGATTATAAACCAAGCCAGACTGGTTCTTGTAGGATGCCATGAAGGAGTAGCAAATCATGTTGTCCACTGGTGGAAACTTCAAAGCCACAAAAGGACGAAGACAAGCACGGCGAATGTAATCCGCCTCTAGGAGAAGAGCATAGTCATGCACCGACAACGGCACATGCTGGATGACAATAGGAGGAATATAGGTAGATGCCATTCAGACTACAACAACAAAAAACCACACACACAACCAAGGAAAAAGACGAAAAATTTCCTACAAAACCTAGACAAATCATCACTGAGAAGAGTATCAAAACAAAGGACAGACGATCAGACCAGACTAGATCAGACTTCCCCAAACAATCTACATCCTACGAAAATTTTTTTGACATGACCTACGTACTCGTGTGACCGAAAGCTTCATGCTAAGCAACAAGCAGGTACCGTGATCACGCGTAATCAAGCAATCAATAAAAAAAACCCAAACACACCATACCCCAGGCAATAACCAGACTCAAATAGAGTCCAAGACTTGGACCAACAGAATAAAGAGAGATGAATAAGACCGATATCTCGCACTTAACAAATCTCAATCCTCGTAAACGCATTGTGTAAACCTATAGTGCAATGAACGTGGATGGGTAAACACTATCGAATTCATTTTAACCATGTACAAATTAGATTGCAATTCATTATTAATTAACCATTAATGCATAGTGAGTCAATTCTGCAATCCCAACCCCTACTTAGATTGACTTGACTGACTGGGAGTCTCTAAAATGCAATTTATTGTTACAACTTACTTGATCTGTGGCGCAAAGTGCATGCATTCGTGATGGCGGGGGTTCATTTTAATTACAAATAAATTGTGTCTGCAGCGCGTATGCACATGCACTATGGATTCATTTTAGAAAATTATGTGGGTTATTATACCATGTGCTCGTGCAATGGTGGAGGTTCCTTTGACAGTTCATGATCGGGTTCCTTTTACATTAAAATTTAATGAAGTGCATTTTGTTTATTTGGTGGGTGCAACAGTCGGTTGATTTTATTACAATTACATGTGTGTTCCGGTGTAACATGAGAGAGGGAAAAAGAGAAGAAAGTTGGCAATGGGTGGGGCCATCTGCAAAGTCTGATACCACGTCCTCAAAAAAAAGGAAAGGCACAATCCACAAAAATTCCACACAACGGACAAAAGGTCGACTAAAACTAGTCGTCCTGCCGTACAAAAAAAAAAAACGAACACATTGACCAAAACAAATAATACAACAAATGATACATATGACCAAATAATAATAAAATGATGGATATGCTAGGATTTTATTTTGATTGGGTTTTATTTGTTATGGTTTTGGTGTTTGTTTGTTTGCGAGTTTTTTTTAAATTTTTATTTTTATTTAAAGGACAAAAATATAGAAAATAAAATGAAGGGTAATATGGTGGTTCTTATTGATGTGTATCGAAACACCAAACCAAATGAGAAAACATGTCGTAGTTAAAATATCAATGTGTAAAAAGTTTGTGATTTTGTTTTGTTTTGGTTTTTATTTTTTTAGTGTGTTTTGGTTTTGTTTTTTTTTTAAACATAATATTTAAAAAAAATTCAGCAAATCAAACATGACCATCCAGTGTCAATAAGGTTATCAGATTTCATTCACATTTTTCAGCTAATTGTTGAAATTTAAAATGAACTTTTCGAGAATTCAAGCATTAAAATTAGGGTTTTGTCTGCAAATAATACTTTGGCCACTTAGGGAAGCATTTTTAATTGTTCAAATATTCTCAAAATGTATAAGGGATTTTATGGGTTTTTTTTGAAATTATGTCGATAATTTTATCAATTTTTAATGAATTTTGGTGAGTTTTTGAAAAGAATTTTGATTTTTTGATTTTTTTGCTTTCTAAGATTTTCAATTTGAAACATATTTCAATTGTTTGCAAAAATATTGGAGATTTTTTAAGAATTTGTTTGTAAAATTTTTTGGATTTTAATTGAATTTTAATGAATATTTGAATTGTGTATGTGTTTTTAGAGATTTCGAGATTTGAAGTACCTGTAACTGCATATGAACGGCTGCTGATGATTGTGACAGTGTACGAATGGCTGCAAGACCCTACCGCACAATCAAGGCAGACACGCATCCTCACGCATGAACGCACGTGAACATCCATTGACACCAAAAGGTCGACGACAGCATGCGAAGGGGAGCGAACAAGGGTAAAGGATAGAGGTAGGGGGTGGGATAGGGGGCTTAGGTGGGAGGTAAGATAAATTAAGAGTAGGGGAGGGGTAAATGTAGGGAGGGGTCAAATTGAGGGGGAGGGGGGCCAAATTTAGGGGGAGGGGTTTAAATTTGGAGTGGGGGGGTCAAATTAGGGAAGGAGGGGTTAGATATGGGGGGGAGGGGATGAAATTTAAGGGGAAGGGTTTGAATTGGGGGGGAGGGGGATGTTTTAAGTGGGAGAAGGGGGTGGTGGTGGAGGAGAAATAGGAGGAGGTGGGAGAGGAGGAAGGGGTGGAAGAGGCACAGGCGGGCGGTGGTGCAGACGGGCGCAGGCGGGCGGCGGAAGCGAGCAATAGGGAGGGGAATGGGAGGAAGAAAAGGGAGGGAGGAGGAGGAGGAGGAGGAGAAAGAATGGAGGAGGGAAAGAGGGAGGAAGGAGGAGGAGAGGAAGAAAGAAGGAGAAGGGAGGAGGGAGGAAGAATGGAGGAGGGGGAGAGGGAGGAAGGAGGAGAAAGGAGGAGGGAGGAAGAATGGAGGAGGGGGAGAGGGAGGAAGAACGGAGGAGGAGTGAGAAAGAATGGTAGAAGAAGAAGAGCGGGGAGAGAGAAAGATAGGGAGAGAGAGAAAGAAGACGAGAGGGAAGAAGGGAAACCGTCGGGGGGGGGGTTTTATTTTTTGTTCTCTTCTTCTTCTTTTTTCTTGTTTTTTCTTTTTTTCTCTTTTCTTTTTTTAAAATGTTTATTTATTTATTTATGTTGTTTAAATTTTTATATTGTTGCGTGTGTGCTTTTCTTTTTGTTGTTTTGTTGTTGTTTCTTTTTTTTTTGTCTGGGTGAGGGGTTGTGTTGTAGTGGTGTTTGGTTGTTTTTTAAAATTGTTCTTTTTATAAAAAAATAAAAAATAGTAAAAAAAAGAAAGAATGGGGAGGCAGTCTTGGCCCGTGTGCAAGCACGAGGCGGGGTTAAAAAAATTTACAGGGATGGGAAATGACAGGGGCTAGGATGTCGAGACAAAAGAGCATGAAGAGAACGAGGCATGTCAAGGTGCATAAATTCAAAAACGAGCATGTTCACACGCAAGGCAAGGCACACGAGGACATGGCAAAACAAAGAAAAATTAATAACTCGCAAACCTTTCGTTGGAACACAATGCGGTAAAAAGGAAAACTAGGCCGGAAGGTAAGGGGGAGACTCCGAAAAAGTACAATGGGGTGGTCAAGATCAAATCAGGGCATTTCCCTGGGGAAAACACAAAAAATGACATTAAAAATACATATAGGGATTAATATTGGAAAATCAACACTCCAAAATGGGGGAGGAAAAGAAAGTAAATTGTGCCAAATAACGTGATTGACAAAGCTATCATGTCAAAACACAATTCCGACTGAGAGACGACGCGTTAACATGGAAAAAACCCAAAAAAAGACCCAAAAATAAACTCAAAGATGAATACAGAAATAATTGAGCAAAGAAATGAAGGGTAGTCAAAAGAGAAAATGTCTGCGGGAAGGGGTTCACAAGGCTATCACGTCAAAACTTACTTCGTGTGAAATTAGAAGGGGTTCTCATGCAAAAAACACAAAAAACGGAACTGAAAATAGATTGAAAAATTAAAAACGAAAAATCCAGCAGCCAAAATAGGGTGGAGAAAAAAGAAAAAAGGTGGAAAAAGGCTGGCGAGACACAATAGTCAAATGAAACTGGAATTCTGGTGAAAATAGGGCATGTTCACATGGAAAAATGCTAAAAATATGCACGAAAACAGTCCGAAAACGCGCAAAAATTAATAGTAGATGAAGTGTGCATTGGAAGGACAGGGAGCAAAAGGGAAAAATATTAGGAGAAAGATGGAGGACAGGATTGTCATGTCAGATTATTGTTCGAAAGCAATAAAGGTGTGTTCACATGAAAAACCGGTCAATTTACGAAAAATGCTTGAAAAATTAATAACTTAAGGACTATCGACTGGAACAGGGGTTGGTAAAAAGGAAAAATAGTCAGATCAAAGGAACAAACATGGTTGTAAGGGGGATGTGGGTTTCGATGAACATAGAATACGTTCACATGGAAAATCGCAACAATCAGGGATAAAGGAAAAAAGAGAAGGAACGGCCCCAAGGGTGGGTTGAACATGGACGAGTGGGTGAAGAAGGGACCTCATCAAGATAAAATCACGTTAGGGCATACATGCAGGATTAAAGTGAAGCATATACGGGGGGTATGCATCATAGACGCGCAAGGACGCATCCCCACACTTAAAACCTTAACGGATAGGGCTAGATCTAGCAACACAACCTAGGACTCATCAACTGACTGGACTCTGGCGTCTCCACACTTAAAACGTAACCTACACTTGCAATCATAAAAATAGGGTTAGAAAGACTTGGCCCGGTTCGTCATGGTTGAAGGAACCGTCACTGTTTACAGAAGGGTTGGAGTTGGCTACAGGAGGTACCACGGCTTGCTCCAACGTTCAGCCAGCAAGGCAGGGACCATGCAATAGCACCTAGGGAGATAGCTGATTGATGAAGCTCGTTGGGGGAGGTGTTGTTGATGAAGGATAGTCACTCAACTCACGGGCACTCGAATGGAATGAGAGAACAGTCACTCGCCCCATAACTTACATCACTCGAGGTAATGTTGATGGAAACCTAGATCTCACACCTAGTTTAGGAATCGACAAGGGAGTGGGATAGAGGGAGTATGCCAGGGTGCACAGTTGATGGTGCATTAGTGCGTCCAACCCGTCTGGCATAGGTGCAAGCACAAAGGCCAGGGAGCCTTGTAGTGTAGTGCCCAAAACAGAGTGGTGTGTCCTGTGATGATGGGAGAGACCCATCTCCTGGGTGCATAGGGAAACAGAAATGTCCCTCAATCCTCACCTCTTAATAATTGATTGAAGAAACATCTGTCACACTCAACTCACCCTCTTTCTCATGCTCTATTGAAAGATACAGAGGGTAGCCCATTCTTGAAACCCATTGATGTAATCATCACTATCACTTGTGCACAGGTTGTATGCCTTGTGCGCATTTGATGGTGCAACAATACATCCTACCTTAAGCCGACATATAGTGCAAGAAGGAAGGCCAGGGAGCCTTATGGTGCAATGCACAGGAATAAATCGTGCATTGTGCATTGAGAGGCCCAACCCGTGCGTGCAACACTCCGTTCACACATCTCACCTCTCATTTGATTTGAAGGGAAAGACTGGTTACTCAACCCACCCTATGTCTCACTCTCTGATAGATACAGAGGGCAGCCCATACTCACATACCCATCCTGCTAGGATGAAAGCTCACATCACTCAAGGGGTTGTTGATGAAGATCATGTTGGCTGTTGTTGTCATCAAGATATTGAAGACAAGGCGTACTTAGGGAGGCAGCCAACAAGTCTCGTACTTCAATGATTTGTAAGAAAGGTCGTCTATCAAAAGAAGGGCAGACGGACTAATATTGTAGAGACAGCGCACCAAGGGAGGTGGCTTCAAATTACTTGCTGGAAAGATTCTGCTGGTGAGTCAGATATCCTTAATTGCGGGGTGTTACCACCTTTTCCACAGTCAGCTTCCTGCCCAAGGGTGTTTCCATCTTTTCTTGGAACGAGGCCTGTCATGACAGGGAATTTCTTTCTTTTCTCCCATAACAGTTTTTTCTATTTTATTTTTTTTATTTTTTCTTTTTTTCATCTATTTTTTCGTTAATAAAGAAAATAGTAGAAATAATATGTGCCAGGATCAACCTCGCCACCTTTGTTGGATCAGATGAGAAGAGAACAAGGTAGGGTTGAGAGGTATCTGTGAGGGGCTAGCAGAATGAGACCGCCTCATGAGGAGAATCATAAGGGCTATCAGAAGCACAAAGAGAATGATAGTGCGATGCCCAAAAGGGAGAGGGTAGGTCGACTATGATTGTCAAGATCCCCAAGGAGGGAATTACTTCTTCAGATGATAGCCATTTATCAGAAAAGGATCATCAGAGGCATCAATAGTCTGCATCTGAATAGAGCAATTATGATTGACAGCAAGAACCTTTTACGGGCCCATCCACCATTATTGAAGCTTGCCAGGAAACTTACCAAATCTTGAATCATAGGCTAGGAAAAGATCACCTTCTTTGAACTCCTTGTGCTTGATGAAACTGTCATGATAGGCCTTGCATCGCGCTTGAGTGGTTTCCATATACTATAGGGCCATCTGCCGAGTCTCATCCAAACATTCCAAGTGTAGGAGGCAGCTTTGCAATGACTCATAATCTCCCAAGTATTCTTTAACTGCCACTCGCAAAGAGGGCAATTCCGGCTCAACAGGAAAGATGGCTTCTGTACCATACACTAGTTGAAAAGGGATCTGTCCTGTAGCTGCCTTATGGGAGGTTCTGTATGCCTAGAGGGCCTCCATAAGTTGATTGTCCCAATCGCGACGATGTGTGTCAATTTTTCTTGTTAGGATTGAGTAGAGGATGCAATTGGTGACTTCAACTTAGCTGTTGGCTCTTGGGTAGTAAGGAGTGGATTTGAGATGGCGGATCTTATACAGCTCCGTCAACTCCTCGATGATTTTGTTAAGGAAATGAGTACCTCTGTCACTTATTAGCTCGAAGGGACTGCCAAAACGGGTGATAATATTTTCATACATGAATAGAGCTACGCTGTTACCATCGTCCCTCTTCAAGGCTTTAGCTTCACACCACATTGTGACATAATCTGTATGAATAAAGATATTCAAAGGATAATCAAGGAAAATTCATGAAGGGTATTGACAAGATACACATTCAATCAATGAAGTAACGCATCGATTTGACTTGTGAAAGAGTAGTTCATCTCTTCTTCTGTTCATGGAGATTTTCCATTAGTGAAGATTTGCATGTGATATTGATTGCACCTCACACACACAACAAGCTACATGGCTAGGCTTGATTGATGTAGCCTTCCCTCTCGTAGTTGCCGCCTAACCTTGTGGAAGTTACTATATGTATATTCTCTACACCACGTGCATTCAAGGCCTATTTATAAATATCCTTATCTGTGATTTTTTCTTGAATAAAACATGGTCTTTTTCTATTCAATCTATAAATAATCCCTTTATATTACACCCTTTTGTATGTAAAATATTTATAAAATGGTATTTTAAAAATACCTTATTTTGAAACCATGTGATGCACACATATATTCATGAGTAACTTACCCGAGCACCTATTATTTCACTAGAATCCATGCTTCTGAGTTATAATTGTGCGGCTTGGCTTCCAACATTTATAAATGAAGTGGGAGACATTGTCATGGAAGCCCTACCTAGAAGTGATACACTGTAGTAATGAGCAAAGTTCATTACCACAAGATGTAGTTCACTACTCTTCTTCTCATATAGCCATATGTGATCACAACAATGAATTTTTGTAGTCCTTATAATCCATTTTTGGTGATTTTTTTTTCCTTTAGGTAGTTGTAATCCTCTTCTCCATTTTCTTCAATGTTATCCTACATGCAATATAAGCAGTTGTAGTCAAAGTCTTTACCCATTGACACCTTCAATAAGTATTTTTGTTCAAGTATTCTTTTTCATATGCAAACATGATGTTCTAGAAGATGGCTCTCTTCCTTATAGTACTTATCGTGCCTTGATCAATCAAACTCTTATTTTGTAGTGCCTTCCTCGACCCTCTACATTGTAATTCCTTTCCTCTTAGCAAATATGAGGAAGCATGCCCCTATAGAACCTCCTTAAATTCTCTTTCTCTCCTTCCTTTTCTCTTGGCATGCTCCTCCCTTGCATATCCCATGCAATTGTAAACATAAAGCTTGCCTTAATATGATTTTTTTTTATTTATGCATGGCTTTTTTAGCTTTCTTTCCTCCTCCTAAGCACCAAGATTCTTGCTTTATGAAGTATCCATCCTTCACTAAAGGTTTAGCCATGTTCTTAAAGCAAAAAGGTATTTGTTTATATCCCACAAAGTAACACAATATGCATCAATGGATGTCAGTCTTTTCTTGCACTCCGTCATCTTATTGATAGCCCCCAACTCTTGTAACATATGGAGGTTTCATACAACATCAAGCACTTCAAAGCATACTACATGATCACTTCCATGTGAACCCTATCCCTATGGTCCATTTTCAACATGCATGGTAGATCCAATGATTCAAGATAATATTCCAACTACTCTCTTAATCTTCGACAATAGTAGCGTTCACACGTGGCATGAACTTGAGTGTAGTAAATCGAAGGTTTATTTACATACACTAATCAATTTAAATAGAAGTGTTATTGTTTTCCTCTCTTCTAATGACATTGTTGCATTGTTCCCATCATCCTGAAATTAACCCACAGATAATGCATCCAAAAGTTTCACATGGAGGATGATAGTCTCCATGACATCCACCCCCTCTAGATCTACACATCCTTCGAATGTGCCATTGTACACAACCACCCAAGTCAAACACCCAAATAGTTAGTTCTTAACTAAACATGCACAAAAGAAGTTGTTCACCTAGATCATAGATGAAAATAACAAGCATCTGCTTCATTGTATATCTAGACCAGGCACCCCCTCCTAGATCATAACACCTTCAATGGATCTCATACACTTGATGCTTTAGAGTGTCCATATAAATGCTTGCAATGTGACCATAAACAAATGCATAGAAATATCCCTCTTCTCTTTTAATCCATTGCATTGAAGCTGCTCCTATTGACACTTACTTTTCACACACAACTAATATTGAGCATCACTTACATCCAACACGTTGAAAGCATCTAAGCATGCACTATCCTAAAGCACCTTTGGCTTTCCTCTCCAAGCATATGAAGAGAGCATACTTTCATCTAGCAAAGCATATGACACACTCTCAAACTATGTAGCATCACATCCATCATTCTTTGTTAACATATCCTAGACTAGCTCTTGAACCCTCTTATAGACTACAAGTGTGTCCTATGTATCATGTGCAGGCATCAATTCTTCAATATCTCTCTAATTCATTAAATCAATTAAGACATGACATCATATGCTTCCTCATAAGCACTCATAAAATTTGCATATGCAACATTTGTCTCATCAACGTCAGGCTCTTCCAAGACATCTTTTTCAAGGTTACTCAAAGCATCAATAGTATTACCATAGGCATCCATAGTATGGCTAATCACAGCCTTAGTAGTCTCAACGTAGGTATCCTCTATAAAACAAATCTTAGCCTTAGTAGCAAATAGGATAAATTGAGCAAAATTGTGTGTCTCTTTTATAATTTTAGCATCCTCTTTCTACATACATTTTTCATCTTCTTTTTATAATCTTCTAACATGCCCCTCTTGTTTAACAAGTTGTTGCTTGTACAATGCAAGTAGTCTGTACATGATTCTAAAAGGCTCCTCTATAACATTACCCCCCCTTTTTTTCTAAAATTGTTTTAAAAAATTTTCCCTCTCCCTCCCCCCTGACAGTATGTCGGGGTGAGAGAGAGAGAGGGAGTGAGTTAGGAAGGGGAGGTGCTTGCCTCCCAGGTGGCGGTGTGCCATTGCATCCCCCCCCTCTATAAAGGCTGCGCCCTCCTCCCCATTGTGGAGTCTCCCCCCCGTTCCTGCCGAAGTCCCCCAACTCCCAGACCTACGCGCTAGCCTTGGCCAGACGATAGCCTTCCTCCTCGTGGAACGAAACCTACCCCCTTTTTCCGCCAGCAAGCTGTGCCTATGATGAGTGGGAACAGGAAGAGAAGAGGGAAGGAGAAGAGGGAGAAGAGGAGGAGAAGAGAAGGAAGAGAAGGGAAGAAGAGGGAGAGAAGGAGAAGGAGAGAAGGGGAAGAAGAAGGGTGAGAGAGAAGAGAGAAAAGAGGAGGAGAAGAGAAGCAAGAGAAGGGAAGAAGAGGGAGAAAATGAGAAGGAGAGAAGGGGAAGAAGAAGGCAGAGAGCGAAGAGGGAGAAGAGGAGGAGAAGAGAAGGAAGAGAAGGGAAGAAGAGGGAGAGAAGGAGAAGGAGAGAAGGGGAAGAAGAAGGGAGAGAGAGAAGAGAGAGAAGAGGGAGAAAAGAAGGGAAGGAGAAGAAAAGAAGGGGAAGAGAAGAGGGAGGAAAGAGAGAAGAGGGGCAGAAGAGAGAGAAGAGGGAAGGAGAAGAAGAGGAAGGGGAAGAAGAGGGAAGAGAGAGAAGAGGGAGAAAAGAGGAGCAGGAGAAGAAGAAGAAGAAGGAGATGAGTTAGGAAGAAGGAGAGAAGAGAGAAGAGAGAGAAGAAGAGGAAGAGGAGAGGGACAGAAGAAGAGAAGGAGAGAGAGAAGATGAAGGACAGAAGAGAGAAGAGAGAGGAGAGAAGAAGAAAGAGAAGGAGAAGAAGAAGAAGAAAAAGAAGGAGAAGAGGAGGGAGAGGAAGAAGGAGAGAAGAGAGAAGAGAGAAGAGAGAAGAGAGAAGAGAGAAGAGAAAGAAGGAAGAGAGAGAAGAAGAAGAAGAAGAAGAAGAAGAAGAAGAAGAAGAAGAAGAAGAAGGAGGAGGAGGAGAAGAAGAAGGAGAGAGAGGAGAGAAGAGGGAGAGAGAGAAGAAGAGAAGAAAAGGAGGGTAGAAGAAGAAGAGAGAGAGAAAGAAAGAAAGAGAGGAGAAAAATAAGAAGAAGAGAGAGAAAGAGAGTAACCGCCGCCAGCCACCCAATGAACCCCATCCAGTGGTCTTTCCCAACTAAACATATCTACCCGAAACCCATCAAGGACCGGACTGTCCAATCTCCACGAGGCGAATGGCTCCCAAAAAAAAAGTCACGGGAAGCGTAGGCGTCCAAGCTACTGATAATGCTGGAGGGAAGAGCGGAACGACCAACACAGCACACATGAATCAAGCCCAGGTTTACAGACATGAAATGATAGGGTTTCTACAATATTTCACATAAAATAATAGGCTTCAACCTAATCTAGTACATGAACGGTTATCTAGGATTCATGGATTCGTGCCCGTGATTACAATAAACACATGGAATGATAGCTCCCGTTTTTTGCATGCAAATGCACAAATGCATGGAAATTTAGGCGTTCATGTACTTAAGCCACACAAATACATGCATATTAGGATTAAAAAGTCATGGACTAAATGTGAAGGGAGTTAAGGTTCATAGATTGTGTCAGTTTATGAAACGATCCTTGTGCACGGGAGATGAGTTTGTTGGCAAAATTCTGCATAGCATCTCACTAAGAGAGGATGGAAAGAATGTATGACAAGTCTTGCAATATATTTAATGTGTTTTAAAGATTAACAAGTATGTTAAAAGACGTGCAAGAAATCAAGGATTCCCAACTTGGAACCCTAGGATAAAACCCAAGGGGAAGAGAGATTCGAAAGAAGTTGAGTGATTAAACACATGTGCTTGTGAATTGTTTTTAATGATCTTGTCTTAGATTATTGGAAGTGGAAACCCTCCTAGCTTAAGCTAGGCTAGTAAGCTGACTCTAAATGGATTGTTGACCCAAGTTGTGCTTGGTTGTTTTGAAAAGGATATTTCTAAGTGAATTGGCTGGTTGCCTTGATAAGAGGAGATCCTACTAAGGACAAGTTTTTTATAAGAAAAGTGATTGCTTGATGTAGAAAATGATATTTTCTTGATTGGAAATGTA
The DNA here is from genome assembly GCF_053477565.2 of Lygodium microphyllum. Classification (NCBI taxonomy): domain Eukaryota; kingdom Viridiplantae; phylum Streptophyta; class Polypodiopsida; order Schizaeales; family Lygodiaceae; genus Lygodium; species Lygodium microphyllum. Next base: position 35,470,290 of record NC_141155.1, read on the forward strand.
AGGGATGTTTTCCCTAGTAAATGTTATTGGGCTGGTTGCTTCAGTTGTGGTTAATTTCCTAAAGGGATAATTAAGGAAGGATGGTGCTAGCTACCCCCCGTGAATTGCCAAACCCTAACCAAGGGGGTTGTGAATCCGCAATGGGAATGTGGACCGAACCACCCCCGCGAGAGGTCTCTTCGTGGAAATCACTTGGCGTAGGAGGAGCTTGGGTGCAAGTGGGGGCTTTGGCTGTAAATCCCAATGCCTCTGGGCCCTACACAAGTGTTCTATGTGACTCGAGATAGGATCTTGAGGCCTTGATACTAGTTATAAGGCAGAATCTTGGAAGAATAAACCTTTGGGTTTTATGGCCAGAAGACGGAAGGATTTTTCTGTGGAGGCAGAAAGGAGCATTTACTTCTCCTGAATGAGTAGGAGGCACACATTAATCGTAAGATAAGTTAAGGAAGTGTTTGATCTTGTTTTAACTTGTCTTCATATTTGTGGCCTAAATTACGTAAAGGAACCTGTGACTAACGGTTAATTAAAGAAGTTGCTTTTATGTGCCAAGCATAATGTGGTAGGTAATTAGATAACTAAAACAACCCCCGAGAGAAGCGTGGTGGATGTGACCAATGGGTCTATCCTACATAAGGGTGGTCTCGGTTAGCCAAGAGCTTTCCTCAAAGGAAATGTTAGGAAAAGTCGGACGATGACCTTAGACAATGTTGGTTAGAATCTTGATTCATACTGTTTTAGGGGACCGGAATGGGACTATGCCCTACGGGCAAAGAGGTCGAGCGATGCATCCCTCTTGTTTCCTATTCTCTTTGAACCAAGTGTGGTATGAGTCTACTTGGGTCCAGTTGTATCTACGCAAATTGGAGCGGCTATAGACCACCGACGCTAGAAGGTTGTTAGGAAGATTCAACTACTAGGAACCCAGACTTCAAGTCGATCCTAGTGGGAATGGCCGAATAAGTTCTGTTGCAGGGAAGAATCGAGAGACCCTAGTTGGCAAACCCCATGTCATCCCTTGGAAGTGTTGGGCAGCGTCTTCTAGATTGATCTCTGGATGGGTTGCTAAGACGTGTCCCAGAAACTGAGGGCAGGCACATTGCAGTTGGTATCAGAGAAAAACTTCTTAATGATGTGTGATTGATTAATGTTTACATCATAGACATAACCTAAATAACCTAAGTGGTATGGCTTGACTGTCAGGCACCTTCTCCACCTAGGAATGCTGACATGCAAGAGAAGAAGTTCCTTCTCAAGCAAATCAAGCCACCCGAGTTTGATGGCAAGTGAAGGATTGTTCAAGCGGACGCCAAGATCTGGATTGAGTCCATGAAGGACTATTTTTAGGTAGCAGGAACTGCACCTGCTTACTAAGCCATGCTCACCAAACTTAAGCTTATAGGCGAAGCGAGACTTTGGTGGAAACAGTGGTGCAGAGACCAAGCGATCTCGGAGAGGACAATCACTTGGAATAAGCTTAAGGAAGCTGTGCGAGAGAGGTATCTGCTACCTGCCTACTGCAAACAAAAGGTGAATGAATTTTATGACTTGAAGCAGCTAGGATTATCCCTTGAAGCCTATCATTCAAAGTTTGTTTCACTCCTGAAGTATGCACCCCCAATGGATATGACACAACAAGTGTCAAAGTTCTGTGCTGGGTTGAATCCACCCATAAACACTCGATTGGAATTGACACTCCCAACGGACTTGCAATATGCATTACTCTGAGCGAGTCCAATCGTCCAAGAACTTAGATCAGGAAACTATGATGAAGATGACCCATGGGATCAAGACAAGAGGTGCCACAAGTGTAGTGAGATAGGACACATCCGTAAGAGATGTCCCAACCGACGATGTTTCCACTGCAATGAACTAGGACACATCCAAACAAATTGTCCTGAGTTGGACCCTCAGAATCAGGAACGTGCGGTCAAACGAAGCAATCTAAACTCTACTTTTGGCTCATATTATGAACCATATGATGATGAAAGCCTGGAGCTTGTTGTAACCTTTGAGGATAACTAGATATCCTAGAAAGATATTGTTGAGGCAATAAAGTCTTGTACTTGGAATAAATCCTATTGAATCCTATGAGTTGTGACAAGTTATTATTTTAAGATGAGAATTTAAGTAATCAGGGTTGCACAGCGAAAGCGTGATGGGCCCTAACCCACATGCTTTAAGCCCCAATTGCGTTTGTCTTCCCCAGTTTCTCTCGAGATGAGGACATCTCAATGCCTCTAAGGGGAAGAGGATGTAACATTACCTCCCCACCCTTTTGTCTAATTTTTTTTAAAAAAAATTTCCCTCTCCCTCCCCCCCGACAGTACGTCGGGGAGAGAGAGAGAGGGAGTGAGTGAGGAAGGGGAGGTGCATGCCGCTGAGGTGGCAGCGTACCACTGTGTCCCCCCCCCCCACCCCTCTATAAAGGCTACACCCTCCTCCCCGTTGGGGAGTCCCCCCCCCCTCCCGTTGTTGCTGAAGTTCCCCCCCGCTCCCAGACCTACGCGTTAGCCCTGGCCAGACGATAGCCTTCCTCCTCTTGGAATGAAACCTACCCCCTTTTTCCACCAAGAAGCTGCTCTTGTGATCAGTGGGAAGAGGGAGAGAAGAGGGAGAAGAGGGGGAGAAGAGAAGGAAGAAGAGGGAGAGAAGGAGAAGGAGAGAAGGGGAAGAAGAAGGGTGAGAGAGAAGAGGAGGTGAAGAGAAGGAAGAGAAGGGAAGAAGAGGGAGAGAAGGAGAAGGAGAGAAGGGGAAGAAGAAGGGAGAGAGAGAAGAGAAGGAGAAGAGAAGGAAGAGAAGGGAAGAAGAGGGAGAGAAGGAGAAGGAGAGAAGGAGAAGAAGAAGGGAGAGAGAGAAGAGGGAGAAAAGAAGGGAAGGAGAAGAAAACAAGGGGAAGAGAAGAGGGAGCAAAGAGAGAAGAGGGGGAGAAGAGAGAGAAGAGGGAAGGGGAAGAAGAGGGAAGAGAGAGAAGAGGAGCAGGAGAAGAAGAAGAAGAAGGATATGAGTTAGGAAGAAGGAGAGAAGAGAGAGAGAAGAAGAGGAAGAGGAGAGGAGAGAAGAAGAGAAGGAGAGATAGAAGAGGAAGAAGGGGAGAAGAGAGAGGAGAGAAGAAGAAAGAGAAGGAGAAGAAGAAGAAGAAGAAGAAGAAGGAGAAGAGGAGGGAGAGGAAGAAGGAGAGAAGAGAGAGGAGAGAGGAGAGAAGAGAGAAGAGAGAGGAGAGAAGAGAAAGAAGGAAGAGAGAGAAAGAGAAGGAGAAGAAGAAGAAGAAGAAGAAGAAGGACAAGAAGAGGGAGAGAGAGAAGGAGATAAGAGGGAGAGAGAGAAGAAGAGAAGAAAAGGAGCGTAGAAGAAGAACAGAGAGAGAAAGAAAGGAGAGGAGAAAAAGAAGAAGAAGAGAGAGAAAGAGAGTAACCGCCACAACTCACCCAACAGAACCTATCCAGTTGTCTTTCCCAACCAAACATATCTATCTAAAACCCATCGGACTGCCAAATCTCCGCGAGGCGAATGGCTCCCAAAAAGAAAGTCAGGGGAAGCGTAGGCGTCCAAGCCCCCAGTAATCCTGGAGGCACGAGCGGAATGACCAACGTAGCACACACGAATCAAGCCCAGGTTTACACACATGAAATGATAGCGTTTCTACAATATTTCACATAAAATAATAGGCTTCTACCCAATCTACTACATGAACGGTTATCTAGGATTCATGGATTAGCGCCCGTGATTACAATAAACACATGGAATGATAGCTCCTGTTTTTAGCATGCAAATGCACAAATGCATGAAAATTTAGGCTTTCATGTACTTAAGCCACACAAATACATGCATATTAGGATTAAAAGGTCATCGACTAAATGTGAAGGGAGTTAAGTTTTGTAGATTGTGTCAGTTTATGAAATGATCCTTGTGCATGGGAGATAAGTTTGTTGGCAAAATTCTGCATAGAATCTCACTAAAAGAGGATGGAAAGAATGTATAACAAGTCTTGCAATATATTTAATGTGCTTTAAGTATTACCAAGTATGTTAAAAGACATGCAAGAAATCAAGGATTCCCAACTTGGAACCCTAGGATAAAACCCAAGGGGAAGAGAGATTCGAAAGAAGTTGAGTGATTAAACACACATGCTTGTGAATTGTTTTTAATGATCTTGTCTTAGATTATTAGAAATGGAAACCCTCCTAGCTTAAGCTAGGCTAGTAAGCAGACTCTAAATGGACCGTTGACCCAAGTTGTGCTTGGTTGTTTTGAAAAGGATATTTCTAAGTGAATTGGCTAGTTGCCTTGATAAGAGGAGATCCTACTAAGGACAAATGGTTTATAAGCAAAGTGATTTCTTGATGTAGAAAATGATATTTTCTTGATTGAAAATGTAAGGGATGTTTTCCCTAGTAGATATTATTGGGCCGGTTGCTTCTGCTGTGGTCGATTTCCTAAAGGGATAATTAAGGAAGGATGGTGCTACCTACCCCCCGCCAAACGCCAAAGCCTAACCAAGGGGGTTGTGAATCCGCGCCAGGAATGTGGACCGAACCCATTGCAAGAGGTCTCTCCATGGAAATTACTTGGTGTAGCAGGACACTTGGGTGCCAGTGGGGTCTCTGGCTATAAATCCCAATGCCTCTGAGCCCTACACAAGTGTTCTACGTGACTTGAGATAGGATCTCGAGGCCTTGATACTAGTTACAAGGCGGAATCTTGAAAGAATAAACCTTTGGGTTTTATTGCCGGAAGACAGAAGGATTTTTCTATGGAGGCAGAATGGAGCACTTACTTCTCCTGTATGGGTAGGAGGCACACATTAATCGGAAGATAAGTCAAGGAAGTGTTTGATCTTTTTTTAACCTGTCTTTGTATCAGTGGCCTAAATTATGTAAAGGAACCTGTGACTAATGGGTTAATTAAAGAAGCTGGTTTTATGTGTCAAGCATAACGTGGTAGGTAATTAGATAACTAAAACAACCCCGGAGGGAAGCATGGTGGATGTGACCAATGGGTCTATCCTACGGAAGGGTGGTCTCAGTTAGCTGAGAGCTTTCCTCAAAGGAAATGTTAACAAGAAATGTTAGGAAAAGTCGGACGATGACCTTAGACAATGTTGGTTAGAATCCTGATTCATACTGTTTTAGGGGACCGGAATGGGACTATGCCCTATCGGCAGAGAGGTCGAGTGATGCATCCCTCTCGTTTCCCATTCTCTTTGAACCAAGTGCATTATAAGTATACTTGGGTCCAGTTGTATCTACGCAAAGTGGAGCGGCTATAGACCGATGCTAGAAGGCTGTTAGGAAGACTCGACTAATAGAAACCTAGACTTCAGGTCATCGATCCTAGTGGGAATGGCCGAATAAGCTCTGTTGCGGGGAAGACTCGAGAGACCCTAGTTGGCAAACCCCGTGTCATCCCTTGGGAGTGTCGGGCGGCGTCTTCTAGATTGATCTCTCGATGGGCTGCTAAGATGTGTCCCGCAAATTGAGGGGCAGACACGTTATAGTTGGTATCAGAGCAAAACTTCTTAATGATGCGTGATTGATTAATTTTCAGATCATAGACATAACCTAAATAACCTAAGTGGTATGGCTTGACTGTTAGGCACCTTCTACACCTAGGAATGCTGGCATGCAAGAGAAGAAGTTCCTTCTCAAGAAAATTAAGCCACTCGAGTTTGATGGCAAGGGAAGGACTGTTCAAGCGGACGACAAGATCTGGATTGATTCCATGGAGGACTATTTTGAGGCAGCAGGAACTGCACCTGCTAACCAAGCCATGCTCACCAAACTTAAGCTTACACAAGCAAAGCGAGACTTTGGTGGAAACAGTGGTGCAGAGACCAAGCAATCTCGGAGGGGACAATCACTTGGAAAAAGCTCAAGGAAGCTGTGCGAGGGAGGTATCTGCCACCTGCCTAGTGCACACAAAAGATGAATGAATTTTATGACTTGAAGCAACTAGGATTATCCCTTGAAGCCTATTATTCAAAGTTCGTTTCACTCCTAAAGTATGAACCCCCAATGGATATGACACAACAGGTGTCAAAGTTCTGTGCTGGGTTGAATCCACCCATACTCGATTGGAATTAATGCGCCCAACAGACTTGCAAGACGCATTACTCTGAGTGAGTCTAATCGTCCAAGAACTTAGATCAGGAAACTATGATGAAGATGACCCATGGGATCAAGACAAGAGGTGCCACAAGTGTAGTGAGATAGAACACATCCGTAAGAGATGTCCCAACCGACGATGTTTCCGCTGCAATGAACTAGGACACATCCAAACAGATTGTTCTAAGTTGGACCCTGCGAATCAAGAACGTGCGGTCAAACGAAGCCATCTAAACTCTACTTTTGGCTCATATTATGAACCATATGATGATGAAGGCCTGGAGTCTGTTGTTGTAACCTTTGAGGATTACTAGATATCCAAGAAAGATCTTCTTGAGGCAATAAAGTCTTGTACTTGGAATAAATCCTATTCAATCCTATGAGTTGTGACAAGTTGATATTTTAAGATGAGAATTTAAGTAATCAGGGTTGCATAGCGAAAGCGTGATGGGCCCTAACCCACAGGCCATAAGCCCCATTTGCGTTTGTCTTTCCCACTTTCTCTCGAGATGAGGACATCTCAATTCCTCTAAGGGGAAGAGGATGTAACATTACCCCCCCTTTTTTCTAAAAGTTAAAAAAAAAAATCCCTCTCCCTCCCCCCCGATTGTACGTCGGGGAGAGAGAGAGAGGGAGTGAGTTAGGAAGGGGAGGTGCATGCTGCCTAGGTGGCGGCGTACCACTGCGCCCCCCCTATAAAGGCTGCGCCCTCCTCCCTGTTGGGGAGTCTCCCACCCCCCATGTTGTTGCCAAAGTTCCCCCCCAGCTCCTACACCTATGTGCCAGCCTTGGCCGAACAATAGCCTTCCTCCTCTTGGAACAAAATCTACCCCCATTTTCCACCAGCAAGCTGCACCTGTGATCAGTGGGAAGAGGGAGAGAAGAGGGAGAAGAGGGGGAGAAGAGAAGGAAGAGAAGGGAAGAAGAGGGAGAGAAGCAGAAGGAGAGAAGGGGAAGAAGAAGTTTGAAGAGAGAGAAGAGGGAGAGAAGAGGAGCAGGAGAAGAAGAAGAAGGAGATGAGTTAGGAAGAAGGAGAGAAGAGATAAGAGAGAGAGAAGAAGAGGAAGAGGAGAGGGAGAGAAGAAGAGAAGGAGAGAGAGAAGAGGAAGAAGGAGAGAAGAGAGAAGAGAGAGGAGAGAAGAAGAAAGAGAAGGAGAAGAAGAAGAAGAAAAAGAAGGAGAAGAGGAGGGAGAGGAAGACGGAGAGAAGAGAGAAGAGAGAGGAGAGAAGAGAAAGAAGGAAGAGAGAGAAAGAGAAGGAGAAGAAGAAGAAAAAAGGAGAAGAAGAGGGAGAGAGAGAAGGAGAGAAGAGGGAGAGAGAGAAGAAGAGAAGAAAGAAGGAGGGTAGAAGAAGAAGAGAGAGAGTAAGAAAGAAGGAGAGGAGAAAAAGAAGAAGAAGAGAGAGAAAGAGAGTAACCGCCACAAGTCACCCAACGGACCCCGTCCAACGGTCTTTTCCAACCAAACATATCTACCTAAAACCCGTCGCAGACTGCCCAATCTCCGCAAGGTGAATGGCTCCCAAAAAGAAAGTCGAGGGAAGCGTAGGCGTCCAAGCCCCCGGTAATGCTGGAGGGACGAGCGGAATGACCAACGTAGCACACACGAATCAAGCCCAGGTTTACACACATGAAATGATAGCGTTTCTACAATATTTCACATAAAATAATAGGCTTCTACCCAATCTACTACATGAACGGTTATCTAGGATTCATGAATTAGCGGCCGTGATTACAATAAACACATGGAGTGATAGCTCCCATTTTTAGCATGCAAATGCACAAATGCATGGAAATTCAGGCTTTCATGTACTTAAGCCACACAAATACATGCATATTAGGATTAAAAAGTCATCGACCAAATGTGAAGGGAATTAAGGTTCGTAGATTGTGTCAGTTTATGAAACGATCCTTGTGCACGGGAGATGAGTTTGTTGGCAAAATTCTGCATACCATCACACTAAGAGAGCATGGAAAGAATGTATAACAAGTCTTGCAATATATTTAATGTATTTTAAAGATTACCAACTTTGTTAAAAGACGTGCAAGAAATCGAGGATTCCCAACTTGAAACCCTGGGATAAAACCCAAGGGGAAGAGAGATTCGAAAGAAGTCAAGTGATTAAACACACGTGCTTGTGAGTTGTTTTAATGATCTTTTCTTAGATTATTGGAAGTGGAAACCCTCCTAGCTTAAGCTAGGCTAGTAAGCTGACTCTAAATGGACTGTTGACCCAAGTTGTGCTTGGTTGTTTTGAAAATGATATTTCTAAGTGAATTGGTTGGTTGCCTTGATAAGAGGAGATCCTACTCAGGACAAGTGGTTTACAAGCAAAGTGATTGCTTGATGTAGAAAATGATATTTTCTTGATTGGAAATGTAAGGGATGTTTTCCCTAGTAAATATTATTGGGCTGGTTGCTTCAGCTGTGGTTGATTTCCTAAATGGATAATTAAGGAAGGATGGTGCTAGCTATCCCCCGCGAACCGCCAAAGGCTAACCAAGGGGGTTGTGAATCTGCGCGGGGAATGTGGACCGAACCCACCACGAGAGGTCTCTCCATGGAAATTACTTAGTATAGGAGGATGCTTGGGTACCAATGGGGGCTCTGGCTGTAAATCCGAACGCCTCCGGGCCCTGCACAAGTGTTCTAGGTGACTCGAGATGGGATCTGGAGGCCTTGATACTACTTACAAGGCGGAATCTTGGAAGAATAAACCTTTGGGTTTTATTGCCAGAAGACGGAAGGATTTTTCTACGGAGGAAAAAAGGAGCACTTATTTCTCTTGTATGGGCAGGAGGCACACATTAATCCAAAGATAAGTTAAGGAAGTGTTTGATCTTATTTTAACCTGTCTTCATATGTGTGGCCTAAATTACGTAAAGAAACCTATGACTAACGGGTTAATTAAAGAAGCTGCTTTTATGTGTCAAGCATAACGTGGTAGGTAATTAGATAACTAAAACAACCCCCGAGGGAAGCATGGTGGATGTGACCAATGGGTCTATCCTAGGGAAGGGTGGTCTCGGTTAGCCGAGAGCTTTCCTCAAAGGAAATGTTAACGAGAAATGTTAGGAAAAGTCAGATGATGATCTTAGACAATGTTGGTTAGAATCCTGATTCATACCATTTTAGGGGACCAGAATGAGACTAGCGATGCATCCCTCTCATTTCCCATTCTCTTTGAACCAAGTGTGGTATGAGTCTGCTTGGGTCCAGTTGTATCTATGCAAAGTGGAGCAGCTGTAGACCGATGCTAGAAGGCTGTTAGGAAGACTTGACTACTAAGAACCCGGACTTCAGGTCGATCCTAGTGGGAACGGTCGAATAAGTTCAGTTGCAGGGCAAAATCTAGAGACCCTAGTTGGCAAACCCTGTGTCATCCCTTGGGAGTGTCGGGCGGCGTCTTCTAGATTGATCTCTCGATGGGCTGCTAAGACGTGTCCCGCAAATTGAGGGGCGGGCACGTTACATCCTCACAAAATCCAATTCTCCATATCCAAGATTTACCATCTGCAAAGTGTAATCCAAGACTTGTTATACATCCTCCAAGGAAAACTTATTTGTATGCATAGAACCTATCATACCTAAATCTTCGTCCGTGTCATTTCACATTTGGCTCACTAAAGATGTGAGAGTGCTATGCGCATGATGGCCAAAAATACATGGGGTTTCATGAAGTAGGTACAGCAAGGCAAGAACATGTACTTGTGTACTTCAAGAAAAGAAAGCTAGAGAAACTCCAAAGTTTAAAACCTATCAAATCTTGTGACAAGAAATTCAAAACTCATAAGGAATACTCTAGGCAATTAGCTTGTCTCTCAATTCTCCCATGGAAACTAGCCTCATGGAAAATCTACTCAAAGTCTCAATAACTCAACACATAGAAGAACCAACATTGGTGGTAACTTTGGGTAGCTGCATAACTTTCTCCTTCTCTAGTAGTAATCCTCATACATAAGAATGCTTGCTTGGCCCCAAGTCAAGGAGGCCATAAATTTCTCATCAATGGCACAAGGATAGACATAAAGAACCTTCAAGGAGCTTAGGGGTTTTTAACATAGAAAGGCTCCACTATTCTTATACATGGTCATTAGCGGAATTCATAGGGATACACATAGAAAAAATAAGAACACTAAAAGGATAATCAAGGAAAATTCACGAACATAGATGATTTGTTAAAGATGAACCTCCCAAGCATATTGGGATAACCATGTATTAAAAATCCATAACCCTTATGTTTAAGCTTTTATTATAAGGTCTTAATCTTGGTTTAATATTTTCTTTTGATTGTTGTACAAGAAAAGGGATGCCATGAAGACAATAAAATGCATCCAATTGATGACCATTTGAACACGGATTAAAAAGGGGATTTAAAATGATGATTTTAAAAGGAAATAACGAGATGAGAAGGTGCATGCAATGGATTGATGATTAGAAAGAATAATAGCAATTGATGTCCACATGGAAGATGGCTAGGCGATGATCTTTCTCTCACTCTCCCTAATGATTCTCTTCCTATTTATGAGTGATGTTCACTCTCTTACTCTCTGAAATAGTTGCTTGATGGTGTCCCCTCCTCCCAATATTTATCATTCCTCCTCTCATCTCAATGAATTTCAAACAATCCCTTTCTTTTTCAATGAAATTACACCTATTTTCTTTAATCTCCATCCCTTGCACTAATTAAAGTTATCCCCCCTTTTACACACCATACGTTATAAACCCTATGGATGCAAAAACATGTTTGTTTCATTGTTGTCACTACAAAATACTCATCTTTATATACATAATCAAGGATAAAGATACTCTAATAATGCATTTTACTCCCCTTGATATTTTGTGAGCTCTATAATTACTATATTGTTGACTCAATCTTTCCTAATCTGATAATATCCTTCTCAAGGATGTAATTCAATCACAAAGAACATCTCTAACTACTTATACTTCTAGTTTTTGTCCCTTGATTCTAAATTCTTTTGACAGGGTCACCAATCCTCCCGTAAGTTTCCATCAATCTTTTGTAACAAGCCAATCTACATTTTGAAGTATTTTTCTATTCTTATAGAAATCATAGAAGGCCACAACATTGACAAAATTCCCTAGAACCCAGCCTCTATATGAACTACTTTGCAAGGACTTGAGGAAATTTTGCAATTCAAACTCATTGCCTTGAACTTGATTGGCCAAAAACCTAGCTGCTTTAGATAAGTAATAATCAAGCTTCTTTCCTTGCTAAACTAGAAAGTTAAGTTCCTCCTCAAGACAACAACCACAATGCAGCTATGTGAAATTAATTTGAAAATATGGTAACATTGTATTATATAGATACAAATTGGTTTGGAAACTTTGGTATTTTTGAAATTTGTTAATGGATTATCAAACAATAACAACAAAAGAAAGAAATATTTGGTTATCAGAGAGAAGGACTTTGATCCCTATAATGCCACCCTACTCTTGAAGAAAAGGTAACAATACCCTCAAGAGGAAAAAAATGAAACAAAGATTAGAAAAAAAATAAAAGAAAACAAAAGACATGGTGGGAGAAAAGAAATACATTTCATGTGATAGCAAACCTTGCTCGAACAAAAGGTGGAAATGCCATTGGGGTGGAAAGCTAACTATGGAGAAGGTGGTGACACACTATAGTCTAGACCCTCTAAGTCATCAATTGACATTCCTAGGATGCACTTGTTGCAAATTCACCTCCCTTGGTGACCTATAACTTGCAATGCCTCTGTATGTTTAGATACTTAATATACTTCCTTTTGCAACTTGATTATCTAGTCATTCCTTTTTCTTTGAACCCTATAGAGTACATGCTCTTTGATATTACCAACTGATTCTTGATTCCTTAGCAATCAATCTCCAACTCCATCAAAAAATGGATCACCATTGATGGGTGACATGAGCCTTCATCCTACTTGGATGGGGTTGCGCATAAGGGTTTTCCTCTATATCTAATAATAGAATGTCAAATATAGAGGATGGGGCAAGTGACTAGTCTTTTCCTTTTAAATCAAATGAGAGATCTAATGTGTGAAATGGAGCATTATATACATGGGATGGGCCTCTCAATGCACAAAGTGTAATGGATACTCAAGCAAGGATAGCCCTTGATTCATATGCAAGTTGGTATAGCTCTTGGTTCCATGAAGTTTCTAGATGGATTTAGAATATTCTAAAACGTTCTAGAAGATTTGAGAAAGTACTATATCATTCTAAGAAGGTTTAGATAATTATCTAGAAAGGTCTAGAAGAGGCTTGCATCAATGCTTACATGAATCATGCTTATGTCAACAATGATATCATCATCCACAAGCTTTCTCATTACCTCCTCAATTTGAGTATAAATAGGGTTCTTGGGCCACAAGCCCTTCCATATTTTCAACAATAATTATGAAGCTCTTGCAAGTTAAGTCATTTTCCAATTCTTGTCTTATTCTAGTCTTGTCTTGTAATCAAGCCATGCTCTTGTGGGTACACTCCTATGATCAACTCCTCTTGTAGTTGAGTTAACTTGTAATCAAGATCGAATTCAATTTCTGTTTCAAGATCTTGTCTTGTAAGTGTTGAGAGAAATTTTCTTGTACTCAAAGAGCACTTTGTTGTGCTCATAATAGTTTGGCAAGACTCTTCTATCATGATCTTGCCTAATTGTGATGGAGCTCATGATGGAAGATATTTTGGCTTCTTTTTAAAGAATCAAACAACAAATCCATGCGCTTCAAGAAAGTAACACAAAGATAAAGGGAGAGCAACCACAAGATTTGGGTTTTATTGTGCAAGACCTACAATGACAACTTCAAGAAATTCAAGGGACAAGCATACATCAAGCTAGAGGTCCATCAACTACTACTAGCAACCTTCATGGTCAACATAGGAAAGAACCAAAGCTCAACATTGTAGAGAAATTTGATGGCACAAGGTCAAAATTCAAAGGTTTCATCCAACATATACATCTGTTTATACGTATCTAATCAAATCATTACCCAAATGATACTTTTTGAGTCAGCCTCATAGGAACTCTCCTCTCAAGTATAGATCTCTCTTAGCTTTGTTACTTGCTTGACAAGGAATCCCCATTGCTATATAGCCACAATATTTTGGCTTTGTTGTGCAAGATCTACAATTGCAAGTTAAAGAAATTCAAGATACAAGGATACATCAAGCTAGAGGTCCATCAACTACTATTGGAAACCCTCATGATCAACATAGGAAAGAGCCAAAGCTCAACCTTCTAGAGAAATTCAATGGCACAAGGTCAAATTTTAGAGGTTTCATCCAACACGTACAATTATTTTTACATATCCAACCAAATCATTGCCCAAATGATACTTTTTGAATCGGCATCATAGGAACTCTCCTCTCAAGTGCAAATCTCTCTTAGCTTTGTTCCTTGCTTGAGAAGGAATCCCCATTGCTTTATAATTTTGGCCTTTTGAGAAGCATTTATACCACATTTGGAGAAGTAGAGAGAGCAAGAGTAGCTAAAACAAAGTTTATGAATCTACACCAAGCATAGAGACTTGCTTCAATCTATACTTTTGAATTTTGGCAACTCACAGGCAATTGAATATCACATTAGAATTATTTTATTAGTCATTTTTATTGGGGATTGAAAGATGATCTTAAAGATCTTTTGTTGGCCATGCCAAAGGTACATATACTGAGTCAATTTATCTCTCAAGAAATTGACTCTCAAGAAATTGAATGTGACAGCTACTTGTTTGAAGGAAGACAAGAAAGACATCAAGGAGCCACATTGAATACAATCATGATGAAGAATTTGAAAGCCCCAATTTCCCAAGAAGGCTAACTATCTAAGGTAGAGCATATGCTAATTGACATGATGTGGTTCAAGCCATTTATAGATTAGGAACATCAAAGGCAATATATTTATGGATTATGCATGTATTGTAGCTTATCGGGGCACATAGCTAAATATTATTCTATTGAAGAAAGGATTGGATTTATAGTACTACTACTCCATCACTATCGTAAAACGTCAAAATTGTCGTGCAAACTATCATCCTTTGTGTGAAACCTCCGGATGTATCATGTGTTGAGTCGATTTCAAGATGATTGGAACAATGTCATTAGAAGAGAGGATGATGGGAACGATGCAGCATTGTCATGCAGACTATCATCCTTCGTGTGAAACCTCTAGATACATCATGTATTGAGTCATTGTCAAGATGATGGGAACAATGCCACAATGTCATTATAAGAGAGGAAAACAATAATAGTTTTAGTTATAGTGAGTAGTCTATGTAAATAAATCTTCAATTTAGTACTTTCAAGTTCATGCTAGCTATGAAGGTTACTGTTTTGGGAGAGTAAGAGAGTAGTTGGTATTTTATCTTGAATAATTGGACCTGCCATACAAGCTAGCAAAATGAACCATAGGAATACGATTCGCATGGAAGAGATCATATAGTATGTTTTGAAGTGCTTGAGGCCATATGAAAACCTTGAGTGTTGGAGGAGTTTGGATAGTAACGAGATGATGAAGTGTAAGAAAAGAGTGACATCCATTGATGCATCCAAGGTGTATGACAAGAAGAGTGGTGGCCAAGGCAAAGGCATGTACATGGAAAATGCATCTTGTGTTGATTTGTGGAATATAAACAAACCCCTTTTTGCTATAAGATAATCGGCTAAAGTTGTAGTGGAGGATGAATAATTCATAAGGCAATAAGTTTGGTGCTTAGGAGGAGCTAAGAAAGTTAAAAAGGCATGCATAAAGGAGCTTCTTTTGTGTTAAGGAAATCTTTATGGTTACGATTGCATGGGATATGCAAGAAAGAGGATGGAAAGAGAAAAGGAATGAGAGACACACAATTTTGAAGGAGGTTTTGGAGGCGCACGGCTCATCATGTTCATTTAGAGGCAAGGGACAACAATACAAAGAGCCCGCCACTAAGGCGCTACAAGAGACAAATTGATTAAAAAAGGGAGGAAAATAACTATAAAGAAGGAAGCCATCTTCTACAACATTGTGTTCGCAAAGGAAGAAAAGGACCTAAACAAAAGTAGTTTGTGAAGGTTGCAACAGGTGGAGGCATTGACATCATCTGCTT
Organism: Lygodium microphyllum; assembly: GCF_053477565.2. Lineage (NCBI taxonomy): Eukaryota > Viridiplantae > Streptophyta > Polypodiopsida > Schizaeales > Lygodiaceae > Lygodium > Lygodium microphyllum. The sequence continues at coordinate 35,485,476 of NC_141155.1, forward strand.
ATAATATTGCATGCAAGCTAGCACTGAAGCATACAGAGAAGAGGATTGCAAGTGCTTCAAGGATAAAGTGAAATGAATAACAATGGTTTATAACTAGTAGAAGTTAAGTCACAAGATTATGACTTGGAAGCATGTCTTGTAACTAAATGTTAGGTGGCAACCATGAGGAAAAAGGCTAAAACAATCAAGCATGGACTGATGCATAGACTTGTACCTTGTTATGTATGTGAGCTCTAATCAATATCACATGTAAATCTTCATTAATGATAAATCTTCATCCACAGAAGAAGAGTCGGACTGTAAATCCACTCTTTCACAAGTTGAATCAACACCTTACTTCACTCATTGGATGTGTATCTTGTCCACACCATTATTTCATGAATTTTCCTTAATTATCCTTTCATTGTCCTTCTTTTTCTATGTGTATCCCTATGAATTCCTCTAATGACCATGTATAAGCAAAATGGAGCCTTTTTGTGTTAAAAACTCTTGAATAATATCCTTGGAGGTTCTTTATGCATACCTTTATGCCATTGATGAGAAAGTTATGGATTCCTTGACTTAAGGTCGATCAAACATTCTTATGTATAAGGATTACTACTACAGAGAATGAGAAAGTTATACAGTTAATTGGAGTTACCATTAATGTTGGTTCTTATATATGTTAAATTACTAAAAATTTGAGTAGAGTTTCCTTGAGGCTAGTTGCCATGAGAGAATTGAGAGAAGGGCTATTTTCCTATAGTATTTCTTTTGAGTTTTGAGTTACTTGTTCACAAGATCTGATAGGGTTTAAACTTCAAAGTTTCTCTACTTTCTTTTTTTGAAGTACACATGTACCTGATCTTGCCTTGTTGCACCTACTTCACAAGATACATCCCTTTTTGGACATCATGTGCATAGCGCTCTGACATATTTAGTGAGCCAAATGTGAAATGGACAGGGTGAAGGTTTAGGTATGACAAGTTCTATGTATCCAAAAAAGCTATCTTTGGAGGATGTACAACAAGTCTTGGATCATAGTTTGCATATGGTTGAGGTTGGTTTGGAGATTTGGATCTTACAAGGAACCTTTTAGATTCAAGTAAGAGACTAGTTGCACTATATAAGCAACAACTAGTTAAACAGGAGGAGGATGTTAGAAGATTGTAGAAAGAAGATGAAAAATGGATGTAGTAAGAGGATGCTAAACTTATAAAAGAGGCACAAGATTATTCTTAGATTACACTATTTGCTATTAAGACTAAGATTAGTTATATAGAGGATACCTACACTAAGACTATAGGGCTATGATTAGCCATATTGAGGATGCCTATTGTAAGACTATTGATGCTTTGAGTAATTCTAGAACAGATGACTTGGAAGAGCCTAAAGTTTATGAGATGAGTATTGCATATGTAGAAAATTATGAGGAGGCCTATGATGTTTATGTCTTACTTGATGCAATGAATTAGAGAGAGATTGAAAAATTGATGCATGCACATGATACACAGGACACACTTACATGAGAATGTTCAAGAGCTAAAAGATGTGATTAGAGAATGATGGATGTGATGCTACATAGTTTAAGAATGTGTTGTATGCTTTGATAGATGATAGTATGCTCTCTTCATATGCCTACAGAGGAAATACAAATGTGCTTTAGGATAGTGAATGCCTAGATGCTTTCAACGTGTTGGATGTAAGTTATGCTCAGAGTTTAGTGCATGTGAAAATGGTACGCAAATCGGATGCTGTATGCATACGTAGCAAACGTCCCAAGGTCCCCAAGAACAAAGAACTCTACTTTTTGCTCAAAATACAAGAGATTAGACTTGCACAACATGAAGCAAGAAGACCAATTGGATACAATCTCCCCCCATGCCTTGTGTGAGCATTCCACAAAGCATGTATTTAATATATTATTCATCTCCAAGCTCAAAAATAGCCTAAATTTACAATTAGCATGGTTTAGCTTTTGTATTTGCTTTTGTCCAAATAAAGAATAAAGCAGTTGGGCACCCCAAGAGTCTGGCTATGCCCAAATACAATGACCAATAATGAGTATTTAAATTGTGCGCCCATGCACATACAAAATAATAAATATATGTCAAGTGCTTCAATAAATCAGCACGTCAAAATAAATATTAGCGCCACGCCTAAGACGTGCGCCCATCAAAAATGATAATTTCTTCTAAATAACTTGAATACATGCTATCACCCAGTGCTTCCTAGCACCACCGCCGCCTGCTCTACACATCAACTGAAGCATTCATAATTGTTAGAAAGTAATAAAATTAAACCAAAAAAAGTGAATACCTAGTCGTCTTCAGCTACAAAATAAATAAATAGGTTGGAACTTTGTCCTAATCTTAATTTAATACGAGTGCACACTCTAAAATCATAAATGTCCTTTAATTTAAATATGTATTTTGTGGAATCACCCACTTCCACATTAAATTAACATGATGCCTGAAACGGACAGGCATCCCCACTAGCTTTTTGCACTAGGAATCTACCTTGTGTACGAGCCCTGACAAATAAATATAATTTTACAAAATCCACCACAAAAGCTCACGGAATCCTTCGTGGAATATGCCTTCTGGCATCATACCCCCGGGGTGGGATAGCAATTGTCCTCAATGTGGAGCGAGCAGTGAGGGATAAGCACTTAGGTCACGAGCATGCATCCATTGGGCCTCTTCAGCAAGATGATTTTTAAATTTTACCAAATATCTAGAATATCTACAGCTAGTTCTAGTGGTCATAAAGTCGGTATCTAGAATAGTCTCAGGTTCAAGGATTTCAATTTCTTCTTCTAACAAAGGAGGATTTTCATAGACAGGGTGGACAGGTAATTGGCCTTTGAAAGGTCGTAATAGACTAATATGAAAAGTGTTGTGGATTTTCCAGTGTTGGGGTAGTTCTAATTTGAAGGCATTGCCATTGATTTTGTGAATGATTTTGAAAGGTCCATAGAATCTAGGAGCTAACTTTACAACAGGGTGTTTCTCAACACTTTGTAGTCTTCGCTTTTCAATTCATAACCAAACATAATCATCAACTATGAAGTTCATAGATTTTCTTTTCTTGTTTGCTTGTTTAGTATATGATTGCTGGGCTTTCGCAATCATATCTTTAACTTCATAAAAAATAGTAGCATGCATATTGGCAATATCATCAACAGCTTTAACTTTGTTTGACAATGAACTAATAGGTGCAATCCTCGAAAAGCTATTGTAGCTGTAATTCTTGTGTAGCTATATGTGGAGTGTTATTGTATGCAAACTAAAGTAAATGTAGGTTTGTATCCCATGTTTGTGGTTTTGAAATTGTATATGCACGTAAAAGATCCAGGATTGTACTATTTGTAGCTTCTATTTGCCCATTTGTTTCAGGATGAAATGCAGATGAAAAATCAATCTTTCTACCTAAATTAGCAAACAAAGTAGTCCAAAAATTATTGCAGAATCTAGAATCAGGATTGGCAACAATAACTTTTGGTAAACCATGGCTAGTGAAAACAGTTTTCAAAAACAATTGAGCAGCTTGAGATGCAATTAATGTTTTCTTGCATGGAATGAAATATGCATGTTTGCTAAACCAATCTACAATAGTCCAAATCATATCGTGATTAGCTTCAGTGTTAGGCAAACCAGTAATAAAATCCATTGAAATATGTTTCCATGGTCTTTCAGGAATTGGTAAAGGCATTAACAAACCATATTGCTTACCATGGTATCGCTTAACTCTTTGACAAATTAAACACTTAGATACGAAGTTAGAAACATCAGATTCCATCTGTGGCCAATAAAAATCTGCAATCAATGTATGTAAAGTAGAAACAATACCTCTATGGCCTTGATATGGGGGACAATGAATTTTGTGCAATACAAATGATCTAAATGGAACAGTTACATATAACATTTTCTCATAAAACATAACTCCATCAGCATAAGACAATGAATCAATTGGAATCTAGCTATTAGCAATTAATTTATTCCAATCAACTTGAAAACTGGGGTCTTGATCATAGGTATCTTTCATATGGATAAGGGAATCAAAAGATATCACAAAGATATTATGAATAGTTAGTCTTCTACTAACACAATATTAGTGAGTTTGGGAATCTCCCAAATCCCATATTTTGAATACTAAAAAGGTGGCATCCGAATAACATTCCAATAAGTTTCTCAAAACCATATGATGCGACCTATCATTAGAAAGTGCTTGAAAAATGGAATCTATTGAGCTATAGATTGCTCAATTTGGAGTTCTAGTGTTCAAGTTATAACAAATCCAAAGATTTGACCATGTATCCCAAACTTATGGAAAAGTCCCATATTCCCCAATATGGTGTTTACTCAAGGCATCGGAAAAAACATTTTATTTTTTGGGTTGATATTGGATAAGTGGATGAAAACTTTGAATAAAAGCAGCCCATTTAATGTGTCGATCAGATATTTGTGGTTGACTAAGGAGATGTTTAATACTTTGTTGGTCAATTTTAATCATGAGTTCAGATCCCATTAAATAGTGTTTCCATTGATGTAAAGCTTGTACTACAACTAGCAATTCCTTATCATAGGTAGAATACTTGAGTTTAGAGGGTTTAAGCTTGCAACTAGAGTAGGCTATGGGATGAAAATCTTGCATAAGGATAGCTCCTATTCCAAATCGACTAGTATCAGTGACTACTAGGAAAAATGGTCTATTCAAGTCAGAGAGTTGCAATACAACAGCACGGGTTAAAGCATGTTTTAGTAAAGCAAAAGAATTTTGATAATTTTCAAACCAAAGATACACAATACCTTTCTTTAATAATTTTGTCAAAGGTAATGCAAGCAATGAAAAATTTCTCACAAATTTTGTGTAAATGGTAATGCACATTTTTAGGTATTGACCAATTATCATATATCTATTTTTGATAGTGATCTTATTCAGGGTAGCATAATCAATGCACATCCTATAGGTCTTGTTTTTCTTTTTAACTAATAGTACAGGTACACCAAATGGAGAACTAGTGGGCCTAATGAGTCCTCGAGTTAAGAGTTCTTCAACTTGAGTTTGAATTTATTTTTGTTCAATTTGATTATGTCGATAAAGTTCCTTACATGGTGGTTGAGAACTTGGAATTAGGTCTATTTTATGATCTTTAGGATGTGTGGGTGGTAAACTAGGTGGTTAATGAGATTTTAAATTTCTGTTACTCTCTAAGAAGAAAAAAAATGACTTTCAAAGAGACATCCACGGTGGTCCTTCGCTTCCTGAGAGTTGTCCCTCATGATCCGACTAGGTAGCAGGGGGTTCTTCAGCACCAGGAACACGCTGGTATTGACAGATTGTCACGAGACTGATTGTAGAGCTTGATCGTTCCAAGAGCTTCACCTTCCCCCAAGATGGTAAGCGATTGGAAGCCCTCAATCTCAGCTTCACTCTGATACCATTGGTGCGCAAATCAGATGCCGTATGCATACGTAGCAAACATTGCAAGGTCCCCAAGAATAAAGAACTCTACTTTTTGCTCAAAATCCAAGAGATTAGACTTGCACGACATGAAGCAAGAAGACCAATTGGGTATAATCTCCCCCATGCCTTGTGTAAGCATTCCACAAAGCATGTATTTAATATATTATTCATCTCCAAACTCAAAAATATCCCAAATTTACAATTAGCATGGTTTAGCTTTTGTATTTGCTTTTGTCCAAATAAAGAATAAAGTAGTTGGGCACCCCAAGAGTCGGACTATGCCCAAATACAATGACCAATAATGAATATTTAAATTGTGCACCCATGCGCATACAAAATAATAAATATATGTCAAGTGCTTCAATAAATTATCATGTCATAATAAATATTGGCGCCACGCCTAAGATGCGCGCCCATCAAAAATGATAATTTCTTCTAAATAACTTGAATACATGCTATCGCCCAGTGCTTCCTAGCGCCACCGCCGCCTGCTCTACACATCAACTAAAGCATTTATAATTGTTAGAAAATGATAAAATTAAACCGACAAAAGTGAATACCTAGCAATCTTCAGTTACAAAGTAAATAAATAGGTTGGAACTCTGTCCTAACCTTAATTTAATACGAGTGCACACTCTAAACTCATAAATTTCCATTAATTTAAATATGTATTTTGTGGAATCACCAGCTATGGAATCACCCACTTGCACATTAAATTAACATGACTCCTTAAAAGGACAAGCGTCCCCATGGACTTTTCGCACAAGGAATCCACCTTGTGTACGAGCCCCATCAAATAAATATAATTTTAGGAAATCCATCATGAAATATGCCTCATGGCAGCAGAAAAGAAAGTGGAACATGAGCAACTTCAATGCAATGGATTAAAGGAGAAGAGGGGTGTAGCTATGCATTTATTTATATGTACATTGCAAGCACATCTATGGAGGTTCTAAAGCCTCAAGTGTATGAGATCCAACAAAGGCCTTATGATCTAGGAGGGGGTGCCTAGTCTAGATATAGAATGAAGAAAATGTTGTCATTTTCATCTATGATATAAGTGAACAACTACGTTTGAGCATGTTTGGCAAAGAACTAACTATTTGGGTGTTTGACTTGAGTGGTTGTCTAGAGTGGCACATCTAGAGGATACGTAGATTCATAGGGAGTGGATGTCATGGAGACTATTGTCTTTTGTGTGAAACCTTTGAATGCATAATATGTTTGGTGAATTTTAAGATGATGGGAATAATGCAACAATGTCATTAGAAGAGAGGAAAACAATAACACTTCTAGTTATATTCAGTAGTCTATGTAAATAAACCTTTGATTTACGACACTCAAGTTCATGCTAGCTATGCACGCTATTGTTGCAGGAGAGTAAGAGAGTTGTTGGTCTATTATCTGAAATTATTGGACATAACGTGCATGCTAGGAAAATGCATGATAGGGATAGGGTTCACATGGAAGAGATCATGTAGTATTCTTTAAAGTGCTTAAGGTCGTATAAAACCTCCATGTGTTACAAGGGTTGGGCTATCAATGAGAAGATGGAGTGCAGTAAAAGAGTGACACCCATTGATGCACCTTGTGTTTCTTTATGGAATATAGAAAAATCAAATTTTGCTATAAGATCATGGACTAGAGCTTCAGTGGAGGATGGATACTTTATAAAGCAATAAGTTACGTGCTTAGGAGGAGGAAAGCAAAATGAAAAAGCCATGCATAAAGAAGCTCCTTTCATGTTAAGGCAAGCTTTATTGTTATGATTGCATGGGATATTTAAGGGAGGAGCATTGAAAGATAAAAGGAATGAGAAAGAGAGATTTTAGGGAGGTTTTGGAGGGGCATGCTTTCTCATCTTTGTTAAAAGGAAAGGAACTATAATATATAGGGTCGACAAAGGTGCTACAAAATCAAAGTTTGATTGACCAAGACAAGACAAGCACTATAATGTAGGAAGCCATCTTCTACAGCAATGTGTTTCCAAAGGAAGAAGAAGACTTGAACAAAAATAGTTAGTTAAGGTGGCAACAACAACTACTTATATTGCATGCAGGGCTAGCATTGAAAAACACAATGAAGAGTATCATGACTACCTGAAGGAGAAAAATAAGCACCAACAATGGATGACAATGGGGAGTTGCAAAAAATCATTGTCTTGATCACATTTGGCTACATGAGAAGAAGAGTAGTGAACTACATTGTGATAATGAACGTTGTTCATTATTGCACTGTATCACCTCTAGGTAGGGCTACCTTGATATCATCTCCCACTTGTTTTCTAAATGTGGGAAGCCAAGCCACACGATTATAACTCAAAAGCATGGATTGTAATTAAGTGTTAGGTGGCAACTATGATAGGAAAGGCCATGCAATCAAGCCTAGACATGTAGCTTGTTGTGTGTGTGAGTTGTAAACAATATAACATGTGAATATTCATTAATGATAAACCTGCCTCAATAGAAGAAGAGGTGGACTTCAAAGATGCTCTTTCACAAGTTGAATTGATGCCTTACTTCAGTAGTTGAATGTGTATCTTGTCAACACCCTTATGCCATGAATTTGCCTTGATTAGCCTTCTTTTTGTTGAGAGAGAGGCATGTGAACCCTATGTATGCAATGGTAGATAAGGGTAGCTAGGTGTCAATCAACAAAACCCTAACCCTAGCCATCAAAGGCTATTTAAACGACCTAGAGGTCACTCTCAATGTAGAGGAGAGTGTACCAGTTGTACTTGTAAACAACTCATTAATCAAGATCTTTTTCTTGTACTTGAGCTCTCTCTCCCTCTTGTGCACACTTTCCCTGGCTCTCACTCTGATGTTGCACATAGTATTAGAGCCATATTTGATCCAACAAGCTTCCTTCAACTCCATTTCCCACTAAGTGCGTATGAGCATGCAATTTTCCTCATTATACCTCTTCACCTCCATAGCTGCCTACCATACCAACCTCTGTTCGAGGAATTGGGGAGAGTAAAAGAGAGAATTTCAACTCAAGATCTCTTATGAATATCTCTTCTCTAGCTCAAGGTGCAATATTGTAGAGCTTCAAAGTCTAACATTGTGGGCAACTAGGAGGCTCGCATTTCAGGGAAACAATGATTTCGCCTAATCTTGACAATGTGGACTTCTTCAACCTTGGGGCAACACCTACTGAAGGTGCAATGTTGATGACCTTCATGGAGCTTTGATAGTCCCCCATAGTGGGCTATTCTTCCACAAGAGGGCTCCTCAAACATTTGGCCACCAGAAGAGATCTCTGTGAAACCCTAGCTACAGGTTTTCTGGTAGCCATAGCCAGAAAGCTTCAAGCTTTCTTCTTTCAACATTAATGACCCTGGTTGACACTAATAGTGATTCTAATCACTGATTTTCATATTTGGAGTATCTTGAAAATCTAAAAGCTTCATATCACGTTTGAAGACACTCGGTGAACATCATTAAGCTACTAAGAAAACCGACATATAAACATATACTACGAGATGAGTGCTTGTAAGCACTAATGCTACATCTCATAGTCATGATCATGTTTCTAATCAGTATGTGGAAGATTTTTAACCCTAAATACCAATCTTTAGGAGATTACTCTCTATCCTTAGCATATTCATTAAGTGCCTACTTGTCATTTGTAAGGTTATGTGTAGGTTATAAACACATAGATCATTGTCCTCATCTCTCATCTCATTTTGTAACATATCACATTAAGCCTGGTACTTATTAATCATCTCTTTTGCTTCTGCACTTATTGGCCATTTTGTAAAGGACTAGATAGTGCCACTCTAGAGCAATTGGTAATACCTTTCTACTATGGACATGGCCTATGCCAATGTTAGTCCTCAAACTATAAGTTTGATGGAAAAGACCTTCATCTGTAGTAGGTATTTGTGAAGTATCAAATGATGGAACGGGGCGATTGTTCCTTCATCAAAGGGACCAAGGTTATTGATCCATCAAACCCACTTGATGTAGAAGATGATGAAGGAACCCAAGTCATAATCATGCTTCATCTAGATGAATCCTTGATTCATCGCATTGACCAACTCTCCTGCCAAGGAGAAATCAGATGACATTGAAAAGCTTTATGGCACTAAAGGAAAAAACACTAAATTTTTTCTTAAGGTGGAATTTCTTATTCTAGACTATAAACAAGGAGAAGACCTAGGTAAGTTCATTTCTCACATGAAGGGGCTCATGGCACAACTATCCTTGGTTCAAGCTCTAATTCATGATGAAGATGCCATTGCAATTCTCTTGAAAGCTGTAAAGGAGGTATTCATAAGCCTTGTAACTTCTATTACCAATATCCCTAATCCAACCTTAGAAAGCACCATCCAATCTTGTTTAGATGAGAATAAAATAAATAAAAATTAGGGAAACATTAGTCATGCATCTACTTCAATATCTCCTGAGAAACTTTTGGTTCATAATGTCTCCACCAAATATTCTTTTTGCAATAAGAAAGGACATCTTGCAGTTAGCACTTATTGGAAAAATAATCCTAAAAAAATGAAGTGCAACAAGTGTAAGAAGACAGGGCATATTGCTAGTAAATGTCCTACCATCCTTGAAGTACCAAAAGAATTGGAGGCCAACTTTATCTCAAAAACAATTAGTCAGCTTTTCTAAATCTATGAATCCTCTCCTTATAAGCACTCTTGTAGATTGATTTATAAAGGCATCCCATTTTGTTTGAGGAGAAGGAGGGCATTAACATGTCTTGTAGTCCAATGCCACCCAGGTATTGATGGAGGGTGTCGGCATATGAACCTTATGTACAAAAGGGTGGATAAGGGTAGCTACGTGTGAATAAACTGGAGGGAAAGGGGAAGCCATCAAAGGCTATTTAAATAGCCTAGAGGTCACTCTCAATGTAGAGAAGAGTGCACTAGTTGCACTTGTAAAAAACTCATTAAGCAAGATCTTCTTCTTGTACTTGAGCTCTCTCTCCCTCTTGTGCACACTTCAACTCTTGATCTCATTCTAATATTGCAACACTTTTTCCTGTGTCAATCCTTATGAATCCCTATAATGGCCATGTATAAGAAGAGTGGAGAAATAATGAAGACCAAGCTATAAGAGTCCTCCCCTAGTAGAAGTTCCTGGTCTAGTTGTGCCAAGTTAGGTAGGCATGTCAGACCACCACCTAGGGTGATTCCTTTGATAGTTCTTTTTAGTTGGTCTGTGTTCGAGCAGTTGGTGAGCAGCTAGCTCTAGATATTTGTTAGATTATGCTTAGCCTATCCCTTATGGACCTTCATGCCTTGATGTGGTCAGAGGGTAGGGTGAGAAATGTGTTTGTGTTTTGTTGTGCATTTTCCTTGTAGCAGCTTGATGCCCTTTATTTCTACATGTGCAAGTCAATTCATGCATTTGACATGCTAAGTCACCCTATTCCATTTTTGCAATGAGAGTGGGATTTAGACACCATATAAATTCTAGAAAAGTGCCCAATGATGTTAATCTAGGGAAAAATTTAAAGTTCAAAGGAAGCAAAGAATACGGATTTGACAATTTGGAGCGGCCATGGAAGACAAAAATTCAAAATCACTTTTGACAACAGACTTTGCAGTGATTGCAAATTTCTCATAAATTTTTCAGGTGCTAGATTTAAGTGGAACAAGGTTCAAGCAGTTTGTGACTTTAAGATAGACACACAGAAATATTGAGAATCGAAATTAAACATCGAATGTGAAAGTATAGGACAAAGGACCAAATTCAATGTAAAGGAGCCTTCAAAATTAGAGGGTCATACCCTTTAGGGCTAACAAGCCCAATATTTTTCAATTTGTGGAGGTGGGGGAGTGTTTTTGAATAGCGCACAGAAAAAAAATAGTGACTCATTTAGCCAACGATTTTGGTGGAGAGGGCTTATAGAGGCTATAAAGAACAACTCAATCTGATCATGGTAGCCTATTTGTTGAATTTTTCGCTTCGAATCGCTCACTTTTGATTTAAAAATGGTGGACTTAAGAGAAAGTTCAAAAATCAATGTTTCTCTCTCCTCCCTCTCTCGCCTCTTCAAGGTGATTCATGGGCGAGTGAATGGGAATAGATCGAGATGAAGACCGGTTGTCCAACTTGAACTAGATTGCTATGAAATCATATCGACATTGAGGAGTGATGCCCAGTGTGGTTTGAAGATCAATGGTGGGTTTGATGGTTGTCCAAAAATTCTAATCTTAATTCTCAAAACCCAAAAATGGCAGTAAGCCTCTTTTAAATGGAAATTCGAAACTTTTTTTATATTTCATGATTTCAAATCTTGTTCATATGCAATGAAAATTGTTTGATGCTTGGTTGCAATATGCTTGATGGATTTTTGTCATAAAATTAAGAACTTGTGTTTGTAATAATGAGTTAATTAATTTTTGAAAATTTAAAATGTGCATTTTTAAAGAAAAAATGATGTGTTTCATTATTTCAAGAAATAAAATTGTGTTCATGTGGGATAAAACTAAAGATGAAGATTGATAAGAGTATGGCGTAATGTTATGAATCAGAAAATATAGTAATTTATATAAATAAAATAAATAAAATAACTTAAAAAATGGATTTTTGACAAAAAAAATGGAAACAAATAGATTTTACGAATGAAAAATTCACGAAAATTTTTGAATATGTCCATGAATGTATTGTGGGGCTAGGGCATGAGGTGTAGCCTTAGCATATCCCCATTCTTTATGTTATAGTGCATATTTATCGCTTTTTATATTTTAAAAACACATAGAAATACTCTTTACACCTATCTTCGCAAGCAAAACCTATAATGGTAGGGGAACGGGATTGTGACAGTTGAATATCATTCGGAATTCTGACTTTATGTATATATTCACATATAGGATTCATTTGTTTCAAGTCCAAGAAAGGAAGTAGCACACGGATTACTTTGGTGCTCCTTTACAATGACGCATTGCATTAGAGTGAAGTCATGAAAAGAATTATTTGTGTACATCCACATTGCTTGATCTAGAAGTTTACTTGTTTGTACACTTAATGACATTCACTTTGAATTTGCATTTCCATATGTGGTATCATGAGAATTATCTCCTAGATGCATAGCACTTGTTATCAAGTGACTAATCTACGTTGAGTGTGAGGTTCCCTAAGCTGTAGATCTAGTGAAATCGTTTCCTTTGAGGTTGATGTGGTAAGGATTGAATTATCACCTAGAACATGTCATTGAAGAGTGGAATATATTGTGTATGTGCTTTATGTTGAAATGATGCATCATGGGGCTAATCTGTGGGGTTATGAGAGCCATAGTGGGATATAGGAGAGTTGTAGTGGGACTTTAGCAATAAACTAGGAGGGCCTCCTTGTATATGCAATACAAGGTGTTTATCATCACTGATATTTTTGGGTACTCCAATTTCTTGGAGTCGGGGAGGGTGATACATTGGACTACGCTTTAGAAATCTTATCTACAAACACATTCTTTTGATAAATCAGTTCATAGTGTCTATACACTTCTGCTTGCCGTGCGGTTGTGGGGTTGTTTAGGTGAGTGTAGGAGGCCTAGCTAGAGCCCTAGAGCCAATGCCATGCCCATTTTTGGTTGCAATATCTTGACCAATATACCTTGGGAAAATGGTATTCATGCATCAAGAAAATAAGAATCTATCATTTTCTATTTATGCATTTCCAATGGTGAACCTAAATGATGAAAAGTTTGAATAAACTCCTAGCTCAATATGAATACTTTAAAGATGTATTTTAAAAGAAGAAGGCAAACATAGTATCAAAATAGTGACCTTATGCTTGTGCAATCGATTCACAAGAAGGAGTTCAACCTCCCTTTAGCCCCATTTATCAGCTATCCCAAGATGAATTAGTAGAGCTTAGAAGTATATTGATGAGAATCTTGCCAATGGATTCATATATCATTCAAAATATCTAGCATTTTCTCCAAATCTATTTATCAAGAAAAAAGATAGATCTCTCTATATGTGTGTGGATTATAGACAGCTCAATAAGATTACTATTAAGAATCGCTACTATCTTCCCTTAATCCTAAAACTCCTTAAATAACTTGGGAAAGTAAAATCCCTTACCAAAATAGATCTTCATTGTGCTTATACTCTTGTTAGGATAAAAGAAGGTTATGAATGGAAAATGGATTTTTGCACAAGGTATGGGCATTTTGAATATTTTGCCATGCCATTTGGCCTCCCAAATACTCCAATTTTCAAATATATGACAAAGATATCTTTTGAAAATACTTGGACACTTTATTGTGACCTATTTGGATGATATATTAAAGAAACAAGAGGAGTATGAGTATCATGTCAAAATAGTCTTAAATAAATTATAAGATCAAGATTAGGTACAAAGCTAGTAAAATATTCTTTTTGTAAGTTGAGATTTTGGGGTACATCATTTTTTAGGGTGAAAATTCTATGGATCCTTAGAAGGTATAAACTATTCTAGAATGGGAGACTTCTTCATTTATGTAAGATGTTCAATGCTTTTTGGGATTTGCTGCGAATTCTTATCAAATCTAGTGCACAAATTGGACACTGGATGCATGTGTAGTGAGCGCCGAAAGGTCCCTAAGAACAAAGAACTCTACAAAACACTACAATAGAAACGAGGCACAGACGCGCATGTTAGACGCGCAAAGTTGGGCGCGTCTATCATCGCGTCTGTATGTGCATGTAAAAGAGCGTGTAAATAGATGTGAATTTTACGTCTATATATCCGCGCAAATAGACGCGTTTTCAGACGCGTCACTACAACAAGCAGCAGTTATAGACGCGCACATAGACGCGCACTAAAATTTTAAAAAAATTTGAAAAATATAGACGCAATTGCGCATCTATATTTGCGTCTAATTTGTAGGTGAAATCGCATCTATGTGCGCATGTATTTGCGCATGTATATGCGCATCTATAAGCGCGTGTATATGCACATCTATAAGTGCATTTAACTGTGTGTATATAAGCGCATCTATAAGCAATTCATGCTCGATATACACGCGCTTATAGACGCACGCACAGACGCGCACTAAAATTTTAAAAAAGTTTGAAAAATCTTGCTGGTGTGTCATTCTTTTCAAAGTAGTCCCGTCTTGCGTTTCTTTTGGGTTTTTTTGACAGGCGCATGACACAAAGAGAGGAGAAAGGAAGAGGCAAAGAATAAAGGGAAAAGAGAGGAGGAAGCAAGAGGCAAAGAGAAAGGAGAGGGAGGATAAGGAGTTTGTAGCCCTGTCGCTGCCCATCACAACACTGATTCAAGGTGAGTCCTTCTTGTCTCTCTCACTCACTCACTCTCTCTCTCTCTCCCTCCCTCCCTCCCTCCCTCCCTCTTTCTCTCTTTATCTTTGCTTTGAGTTGTATTTTTCTACCTTCTTAGCTTTTTGTATGTTTGTTGCGACAAGGAGAACAACCAAAGAGCAAGGAGATGGAGGAGAAGGAGTTTGTAGTTGTGTCATTGCCCATCACAACAAATATTCAAGGTGAGTCCTTCTCTTCTCTCTCTCTCTCTCTCCCTCTCTCTCTCTCTCTCTCTCTCTCTCTGTTTACTCCGAGTTGTATTTTGGTTCCTTCTTAGCTTTGGGTATGTTAGTTGTTGCTTGGTTTTCCTAGTTTTTTTTTTTTTGTGCTTCACTGCTAATTCGCGTCTATAAGCGCGTCTGATATACAGAGTAGACTCTCTCGTAGACGTGCAAGTGTTGAAGATCCATAAAACCTCCTAGGTTTTTTTGAGTTTTTTGGAGGTGGCGCGTGTAAGAGCGCGCCTGATCTACAGAGTAGACGCGCCTGTAGACGCACTCGCATTAAATAACCATATCTCCTTTGAGATTTTTTTTCATACAATGTTTTCCGCGTCTATATTTGCGTCTAATTTGCAGGTGAAATCGCATCTATGTGCACATGCATATGTGCATGTATGTGCGCATGTATATGCGCGTGTATGTGCGCATGTATATGCGCATCTATAAGTGCGTCTATAGGAGCATCTATATTCGGGTGTATATGCGCATCTATATGCGCGTGTAGTTTTCACTATAAGCGCACTTGTAGACGCGAAATTGTAGACGCGGTAATAAATGCGCCTGACATTTTTTAACACAATTCAAATATTGTGTCTACAAGCACGTCTATGGAGCCTTTTTGTTGTAGTGAAAGCTCATAAAGCAATAAGAAAGGTTTGCACGACATGAGACAAACATACAAATTGGGTACAATCTCCCCCATGCCTTGTGTGAGCACTCCACAAGGCATGTATTTAAAATTTTATTAATCTCCAAGCTCAAAAATAGCCCAATTTACAATTAGCATGCTTTGGCTTTTGTGTCTACTTTTGTCCAAATAAATAATAAAGCGGTTGAACATACAAAAAATGGGGATGTGTCCAAATACAATGTCCAATAATGAAATATCTAAACCGAGCACCTATGCACATACAAAATAATAAACGTTTGTCAAGCACTTTAATAAATAAGCACATCTATATAAATATTAGTGCCACACATTTAATGATAAGGCACACACCCATCAAAAATGATAATTTATTATAGCTAACCTTAATAAACGCCATCACCTGGTGCTTCCCAATACCACCACTGCCTACTCTACACATCAACTAAAGCATTCACAAATGTTAGCAAATAATAAAATTAAACCAACAAAAGTGAATACCTAGCAATCTTCAACTAAAAAATAACAAAATAGATTGGAGCTCTGTCCCAACCTTAATTTAATACGAGTGCACTCTAAACTCATAAACATCCATTAACTTAAAATGTATTTTGTGGAATCACCCATATGTACATTAAATTAACATGATGTCGAAAAGGACAGACGTTCCCATCAACTTCTCGCACAAGGAATCCACCTTGTGTATGAGTCTTCGCAAATAAATATAGTTTTACAGAGTCCACTGCAAAAACCTCAAGAAATCCACTATGGAGTAAAAACCTCAAAGAATCCATCTTGGTCTCACGGGATCCACCATGGAATATGCCTCCTAGAATCATACCTTGGGGGGTAGGGGGATGGAATAACGATTGCCCTAAATTGCTATTAGCTTTAATGTGGAGTGAGAAGTGAGGGGTAAGCACTTAGCTTGCGAGTATACATCCATTGGCCTTCTTCAACGAGATGATTTCTAAACTTAACCAAATATTTAGAGTATCTACAGTTAGTTCTAGTGGTCATAAAGGCAATGTCTAGAATAGTTTCAGGTTCAAATATTTTAGTTTCTTTTTCTAACAAAGGAGGGTTTTCATAGACAAGGTGTATAGGTAATTGGCCTCTATAGGGTCATAACAAACTGAAATGAAAAGTATTACGAATTTTCCAATGTGGGGGTAGTTCTAATTTAAATGCATTGTCATTGATCTTGTGAATGATTTTAAAATGTCCATAAAATCTAGGGGCTAATTTAACAAAAGGGTATTTCTCAACACTATGCAATCTTCTCTTTTCAATGCCTAACCAAACATAATCATCAACATTGAAACTTATAGCTCTTCTTTTATTGTTAGCTTGTTTAGTGTATGATTGTTAGGCTTTTGCAATCATGTCTTTAACTTCAAAAAAAATAGTAGCATGCGTATTGGCAATATCATTAGCAGCTTTAACTGTGTTTGACAATGATGTAACAGGTGTAGGCAATCTATGTCCATAAATGATTTCAAAATGTGCTTTTTGTATAGCTTTGTGTGGAGTATTATTGTATGAAAATTGAAGTAAATGCAAGTGTGTATCCCATGTTTGTGGTTTTGAAATTGTGTATGTATGTAAGAGATCTAGAATTGTATTGTTAGTAGCTTCTGTTTGCCCATTGGTTTCAAGATGAAATATAGATGAGAAATCAATCTTAGTACCTAAATTAGCAAACAAAGTAGTCCAAAAATTATTACAGAATCTAGAATCACGATAAAAAATAATAACTTTTGGCAAACCATGGTTAGTGAAAACAATCTTAAAAAACAATTGTGCAGCTTGAGATGCAATTAATATTTTCTTGCAAGGAAGGAAATATACTTCTTTGTTAAATTGATATACTATAGTCCAAATCATATCATGATTAGCTTGTGTGTTAGGAAAACCAATTATAAAATCCATTGAAATATGTTCTCATGGTCGTTTAGGAATTGGTAAAGGCATTAACAAACTGTATTGCTTACCATGGTGTCGCTTGACTCTTTGACAAATTAAACACTCAAAAACAAAATTAGAAACATCAGATTCCATCTGTGGCTAGTAAAAATCTTCTATCAATGTTCTTAACGTAGAAATAAGACCTCTATGGCCTTGATATGGAGGTCAATAAAATTTGTGCAACACATATTATCTGAATGGAACACTGATACACACTCTTTTCTCATAAAACATAAATCCATTAGAATAAGACAAATAATCAATTGGAATCCAGTTATTAGCAACCAATTTATTCCAATTAGCTGCTTGAAAATTGGGAACATGGTCATATGTATCATTCATAGGAATAAGGGAATCAAAATATAAAATGGAAATATAATAGATAATTGATCTTCTACTCAATGCATTGGCAACAACATTCTCTTTTTTGGGTTGATATTGGATAAGTGGATGGAAACTTTGAATGAAAGTAGCCCATTTAATATGACGGTCAGAAATTTTTTGTTGACTAAGGGTGTGTTTAATATTTTGTAGGTGAGTTTTGATCATAAATTCAAATCCCATTAGATAGTGTTTCCATTGACATAAGGCCTAAACTACAACTAACAATTTTTTATCATATGTGGAATACTTTAGTTCAAAGGGTTTAAGTTTGCAACTAGAATAAACTATGGGATGTGAATTTTGCATAAGGACAGCTCCTATTCCTCATCCACTAGCATCAGTGACTACTAGAAAGAATGGTTGATTAAAGTTAGCTAATTGCAAAATAGGTGCATGTGTTAAAGCATGTTTCAATAAATCAAAAGACTTTTGTTGCTTATCAGACCAATGATATACAACACCTTTCTTTAACAATTTCATCAAAGGCAATGCAAGCAATAAAAAATTTCTTGCAAATTTTCTATAAAAGCTGGGAAGACTAATGAAAGAATATAACTCATGCACAATTTTAGGGATTGTCCAATTCAAAATTGCTTCTATCTTTTTTGGATCAACTTGAATACCATTAGAAGAAATAATATGACCTAAGTATTCAATCTAGGTTTGGAAAAATTCACTCTTGTCAGGGTTAGCATATAATTGATTCTCTTTCAACAATTTGAAAACCAAATATAGATGTTCATAATGCTCGTTCTCATTTTTACTGAAAATCAATATATCATCAAGGAAAACAACTACACAATTTTGATACTTCAAAAATATTCGATTCATCATACAATTGAATGTAGCTATGGCATCAGACCAACCAAAAGACATAACAAGGAATTCAAAAATGATCAAATTGAGTTCTAAATGTAGTTTTGAAAATATCTTGTGTATCTAATCGTACTTGATGATATCTTGATTTGAGATCTATCTTGCTAAAAATAGTAGCCCCTTGTAGTTTATGCCTGAGGTCGTCTACCTTATGGATCAAATATCTATTCTTAACAGTGATCTTGTTTTGGGCACGATAGTCAATGCACATCCTATAGGTAGTATTTTTCTTCTTAACTAATAGGACAGGTGCACCAAAAGGAGAACTATTGGGCCTAATGAGTCCTCGGTTCAACAATTCTTCAAATTGTGGTTGGATTTCTTTCTGCTCGATCTGATTTTGTCTATAAGTTGCTTTACATGGTGGTTGAGAACCTAGGATTAAATCTATTTTATGGTCTTCAAGATGTGTAGGTGGTAAACCAACATCAACAAAACAATATTTAAATTGTGAAAGAAATTGTGCGTGCCTAGGATGCATTTGATTTTCCTTAGCTTCAATTTCATCCACCCATACTAAGTATGATTTACTACCTTTTTTCAATGCACGTTTAGTCTCTTTGTAACTAAGAAATGAAAAATTATCAAAAGTGTGCATTCCATGTAATGTAATTTATTTTCCATTAGAATAACTTTTCATGGAATGTATGGAATAATCTATGTTGGAACTATATTTGTGACGCCAAGACATTCCTAAAATAATGTCACTAGCTTGCAAAGACACAACCAAGAAATTTTTGTGCTCAACATAATAACCAATTTTAATTTCTAAGTCATGAAATTCTTATGTACCATTGTATCTAGTGCCTAAGACT
The DNA here is from genome assembly GCF_053477565.2 of Lygodium microphyllum. Taxonomy (NCBI): domain Eukaryota; kingdom Viridiplantae; phylum Streptophyta; class Polypodiopsida; order Schizaeales; family Lygodiaceae; genus Lygodium; species Lygodium microphyllum. Next base: position 35,505,111 of record NC_141155.1, read on the forward strand.
GCAGCCTTCATGCAGTAATGAGTTGGAACAGTAGGTAAATTCAATTCTTTGATCAACTTTGCTTAAATAAAATCATGTGTGTTCCCATCATCATGCAAAATAATATTTTCGTGACTATGCACAAGACATTTCATTGTTAATAATGAATCAAGATTTGGTATATGTGGTAAAGTATCTGAAGCAATACTGATATCTTCATCATCTTCTGTGAAATTTGGCATATCTTCATGGTCTTCGTCTTCAATCACTCCCAAGTAGTTGATTTGAATAGGTGGCTTTTTGGATTGATAGTTCACTGCTAAGTGTCGAGGTTGATGACACTTGTAGCAAACCATAGGTCTTGCTTTGGAAACATTATTGCTAATAGCCAAAAATTTGGGTATATTGGAATTTGGCTGGAGAGATGGCTTAGGGTTTGAATTTGTGTTTGATGGTGGTAAAGCAGGGGGTCGAGTCCAAGATTTATGGAAAGAAGAAGGGACAAAGCGATTTTGATTGAATCTTCGAATGTTAGAATTGAATTGCTTTGTACCAAAGTTACCATTAGTTGGAAATTGTTGCGGTCACTTTTCTCGTCCACAAATTTTGTCTTCAACATCATTTGCTAAAGAAATAGCATCCTCCAAAGTCTTTGGCTTGAACATGTTCACTTTTGCATAGAAGTAACCAAGCAAAGCAGACATATACTTGTGCTTGTGAATTGCCTCAAGAACATCTTCAAGCATTCAAAATTGCAATAAGGCACTCCAAATCAAAAATGCTCAGTGTATTGTGGTATGGATTCACGATCTCTTTGTTGCAGAAGATCCCATTGTTTGATTACTTTTTCATAGAATTGAGGTTGAAGAAAATTCTGCAAAAATTTCTTTTGAAAGGATTCTCAAGTACTAGGACAATCAATACTCTTGTGGACAACATTCCACCATCAGGATGCTCTGTCTACTAGATGGTTAGTGACGAATTTGAGTTTATCTTTTTCACCATACTAATCTTCATGAAAATAATCATCAAATGGACTAATAAAAGTGAGAACAACTTTTTCGTCACGTTGCCCATTAAAAGTCTGGAATTTGAAATTTCTTTTACTTATCTTGGCTTCTTTCCTGAGAGTCTGTGCTTTGAGTGTCACATAAATCGTATGTCGAATAACATCTTTGACTTGCGCTCCATCTTGATCAACACTGGATCGTTGAAGTGTAGCCAGTTGTGCTTGCAAAGTTTGACGTGCTCTTCGTTCCTCTTGAAGTTGCATCATAATTAGGTCTAATTTTTGCTTCATGGTTGGTTTCAGTAAATCACCCTCGACTATAAAATCTTCAACGTTTTGATTAGACATCCTGCAAAATCTGAAACAACCTCACACACTCGAAATCACGTTAGAGGGATGAGCGTAGCTCAAATTTGGGTTTATAAGGCTTGATTTTTTTTTGAAAAAATATGGCTTTTTGCACTATTTCTTCTTTTGCAGGGGTAGGGTAATTGAAGACGGTCTTCTTTCAAGTGGAAAATAGTCTGCGTATATATATTTGCTTGCTGGAAAGTGACTTTGTCAAGGTGCACGTGTGAACAAAGGCTTGATGAAGGTTTGAAACGGGTATTAGCTCGGTGTAAACACCTGCTAGGAAGGGAATTAAAGATTAAATTGTGACTTTAGTAAAGTTTAGCTTTAAGATTTTTAAAGAAAAAGCTTCAATTAGTCTCTTGGTAGTGTGCAGGATGACGGCAGTTGTTTGATGATGTTGACTGCGATGAGTACGTTGTCCTACAGCCACAGTCATTGGACTTTTAGAGCTTAAGCTTCTTTTTAAGCTTATTAAGCTTTGTAAACTCAATCTTGATATTTTTCTTCTCTACAAACAAGACGACTTGCAAAGGAGCTTGGAAATTGATCCTCCGTCGCTTGGAAGTGGTCCTTTGTGATTTGATAGGACAGTAGGGGGTTTCTCATTGCTAGAAACATGCTGGTATTGACGGTTTGTCGCTAGAGTGCCTGTAGAGCCCGTTCATTCTAGGAGCTTTGCCTTGTGCGAGATGGTAAGAGATTGGAAGCCCTTGATCTCAGCTTTGCTCTGATATCACTGGTGCACAAATCATATGCTAGATACGTGCATGGTAAGCGTCGGAAGGTCCCCAAGAACAAAGAACTCTACAAAAGCTCATAAAGCAAGAAGAAAGGTTTGCATGACATGAGACAAAAAGACAAATTGGGTACGATCTCCCCCCATGCCTTGTGTGAGCACTGCATAAGCAATGTATTTATAAATTTATTAATCTCCAAGCTAAAAAATAGCCCAATTTACAATTAGAATGCTTTGGCTTTTGTGTTTGCTTTTGTCCAAATTAAGAATAAAGTGGTTAGGCATCCCAAAAATTGGATGTGCCCAAATACAATGTCCAATAATGAAATATTTAAAATGAGCACCTATGCGTATATAAAATAATAAATTGTTATCAAGTGTTTTAATAAATAAGTGCGCCTTAAAAAATATTAGCACCACACCTTAAATGATAATGCACGTGCCCATCAAAAATGATAATTTCTTCTAGGTAATCTAAATACATGCCATCACCCGATGTTGCAACTGAAGCATTCACAATTGTTACAAAATATAAAATTAAACCGACAAAAGTGAATACCTAGCACTCTTCAGCTACAAAATAATAAAATAGGTTGAAACTCTATCCTGACCTTAATTTAATACGAGTGCACTCTAAACTCATAAATATCTATTAATTTAATATGTATTTTGTGGAATCACCCACTCTGGAATCACCCATGTGTATATTAAATTAACATGACACCCAAAAAGGAAAGGTGTCCTGTCAACTTCTCGCACAAGGAATCCACCTTGTGTACGAGCCTGGACAAATAAATATAGTTTTAGGGAGTCCACGACAAAACCTCACGGAATCCACCGTGGAATAAAAACATCATAGAATCCACTGTGGTCTCACAAAATTCACCGTGGAGTATGCCTCCTAGCATTAAAATCTCTATTAAGGGTTACTATGATATTGCTATCCCTCAAGCCAAACTAATTGGAAAGGACAAGTTTTTATGGAATCAAAAGCCTAAAAAATATTTTTAAATATTAAAGCAAGGCTTTATCTTAGCACCCATTCTCATCTGTCAATATCCATTGAACCCCTTTATCATGGAGATAGATGCCTTTTCACTTGAATCTATTTTATCCCACATCGATGATGATAATTGAGCTCATCCAATAGTCCACTAAAGAAAATTCTATATTGTAGAAATGGACCATGAGATTCATGATAAGAAACTCATAGAAATTGTGGAATCCTTGGAGACTTGGTGACGCCTACTGGAAGGTTCTACTTATAACATCACTATTTATACAGATCATAACTAGCAAAATTATTTTATGACTTCTCGTGCCTAGAATCTATGCCAAGCAACATGGAGTGGTCTCTTAGATAGATTTGACTTTTTCATTATCTATAGGTATGGCCAACAACAAGCGAAGCTAGATGCTTTATCTCAAAGATCCTAGATGGCACCAAAAGAAGGTGATGAAGCTTATAACCAAAAAAATGCTATAATCTTGAAATGTAAGAAAATAAAGTTAATATAATTATTAGTGAAGCCCGAGAAGACTTTGGATTATTATCAAAGGTCAAGAAGGAAATTACAAAAGACTCATTTGCCAAAGAGATGATGGCACAATTACATCAAGGCCAAAAACAAACTCAAAGGAATTTCTAGGACATTCATGGGCTACTCTATTAGAAATGACTTATCTATATTCCTTCTGGTCCTTTGCAAGCTTTGCAAGTGGATATACTACAAAAGAGACATGGTCTCCCCTCAACATGGCATTTTTGGATTAACAAACTAATTGAGCTAGTTAAAGAGATTTTTGGTAGCTGAAAATGTGCAAAATAGTCTAAGACTTTGTGCATTCTTATGACACATGTAATTAAGCTCAAGTCCCTTATCATCAATCTCATGGCCATTTTTAACCATTACATATTCTAAGTAAGACATGGTCATCTTTATCCATGGACTTCATTGTCAAACTACCTTTTTATAGAGGGTATGATTCCATCGTGGTGGTGGTTGATTGATTCTATAAAATGGCATACTTTATCCCAACAACCAAGAGTATCAATGGAGAGGGGACGTCAAGTTGTTCTTGGAACATGTATATTGACACTATGGGTTATGTGATGATATTGTCTACAATGATCAAGGCTCAAAATTTTTCTCGATTTTGAAAAAACCTATTTAAATTTTTAGAAGTACAAGTAAATATTTATCTAATCTATCATCCAATATAGTGATGGATAAACAGAAAGAGTGAATAAGTGTTGGAGCAATACCTTAGATGCACAATCAACTATCATCAAGTCAATTGGGTGAATTACCCCTTGTTGAGTTTTCATACAATAATTTCTCCCATGCCTCCACTCATCTTACACCATTTTTTGCTAGTTATGGTCAACACACAAGGATAGAAAATCATGTAAGATCAAAGGAGGAGAATCCACCTAATACAGAGTTAGGTCAACATCTCTCTGATACTCATAAAAAGTTGCAGGTGCATATTAAACAAGCCCAAGAGCAATGTAAGAGCATGCAACACCCATCATACAAAGTTGAAGATCAAGTTTGGCTTATTCTACGTGATCAACATTCTTTTCACCCCTCTGAAAAAATTGGATTGTCAATGACTTGGGCTCTTCAAGACTTGACTAAGTAAATCTAGTCACCTGTGGTCTCTAGCTTTCCCCATTCATAAACATCCATGATCTATTCCATGTTTCAATCTTGGAGCCATGTCATGCATCTAGTATCCTCAAAAGAATAACAAAGTCATCACCTCCAATCAAAATTGAAGATTGTCAAGAATATGAAGTAGACAAAATCCTAGATTCTAGAATTGCAAGAGGCATGTTATAGTATCTTGTCCATTGAAAGAGTTGTGATGCAAGTTAACAAATGTGAGAACTAGCTTCACATATTTAAGGATCTCCTCTTAAAAGTTTCAAATTTCATTGTCAATACCCAACCAAGTAGAGGCCTATCACTACAAGATATAAGCCTTATACTGAAGTTTAAAGCGACGAAAATACAAACAAAAAAATTTACCCCCGTTGCCGCAAAAAGTGTCATTATTAACGATGCCATAGAAACGTCAGTATTGGCATCGCTATCAGCGTCGCTATTGGCGTCACTATGCATGTCACAAACCGTCGCTACTATCAGCATCGGTATTGGCGTCGTTATCAGCGTCGCAATGCCAATACCGATGCTGATAGCGATGGTTTGTGATGTGTATAGCGACGCCAATAGCGACGTGAGCAGTAAAATTTGCGACACTAATGGTGACGGTAATAGGGATTTTTTTTTTGTGGCAGGGCAGCTATGAGAGCCATACAAAATAGTTTCTGCACTACTGTGTACAATGCACTTGCAAACGAAAACAATGTATACTGAAATCATAAAACTGATACATGAAATAAATACATGATCGCATAAAAAGCGATTGGTACAATCATGACAGGATATCACTAATACATAGAACATGTCTACATAGATCAAGTGACTCAAAAATAAAGGTGTGTGAGCTCCAGGGATCCAAGGGCGAGCTACGCATCCTCATCCCCCGAAAGCTCGTCCCGCCGCAAAGGAGCATCAAACGGACTCTGCAGAAAAAGAAACAACACATCAGTCCACCATACAATAATGCATTCAAATATCTCATGGTAACTGCGGACAAGAAAGATGAGTGACTCACAGGGCCGTTGCATCTATACAATCGGTCGATCAATGCAGTGAGACCGTGCTTCTCTGCATATCGAGTCTCAAGGCAAGTCAGATCGTGATTTGTAATGGAGTGCTGCAAAGAAAACAAAATGCTAACTGTTAGAAACATGATTGTTAGTACAAAGAATATTTCAAAAAAATAAACAAGAAAAACAAAAGAAAAACTTACAAAGTCCTCCAAATATGTCCTGTAGCCGCCACTCCCAAGATGATGGACCACTCCGGCCTCGAGTCGTGCCCTCGCCACCTCATGTTGCTGACTCCAACATCCTGGAGAATCTGTAGCCTCCTCCCTCAGTCGGCGCCAGTCTTCTGCATCTAACCACTTGGGAATTGCAGCCCCACTCTTGATTGCCTTGCGTGCATCGGATTGTCTATGTGACATGTATGCACGCATGCAATCCATCATCCAGCCCGTAGAGAATATATCTACTGCGGTTGGCACCGGAAACTCCTTGTGCAAGAATGCTACTATGTAGTCCTTGCTCCCCTCCGGTATGTTCTTCCAATGATCCAAGACGTTGTGCTGAAAAACTTGTTGGCACAACTCTCTCATGCGAGCCATCACCCCTCCTCCCCTCATCATTCATGATGATGGCTCCGGACCTACTATCGACCAGATATCCATAACCCCTAGGAGTTTGCCTAAGATGGGTCCTCTCCCATCTGTGTCCACGCTCCTGGGAATATCCAGGAGACCCCTCTACATCCGGTGTACTGACGGGGGTAATCTCTCTCGGAGTGGCACCCAAAGGGGTGCTACCTGCTGATGGCTGTACAAAAGCTGGAGTAACTGGAGTAGACGTCCCCATAGGTGTGACAAATCCTGGAGGGTGACACAGCTCCAGCTGAATGACGAGACGGAGACACCGCGTTCGTGTCTCCACATCATCCACCTGAGCCACGAGAGTGAGGAGTCGCACCTGTATCCCATGTCGACCGCGAGCTCACTACCTCTGTATCTCTGCAGCATCCCCCTGATCTCGATGCACTCCCTCCCTCTGGCCCAAGTCGTGAGCGTCGAGATCTTCTGCTTGAAGCCGAAGCATCCGATCGCATTGAAGCAGATCTAGCAGCGCACCCTGACGAAGAATGAGACAGCTCCTGGTCTGCCATCTCTCTGAATAGACATGTCACCACAAAAGAATGAGTCCGCCTCATTCTCAAAGAATTCTTGGACTCCTGTATTTCCATCATTGTTAGCCGATGATGGCTCCAAGCTTTCGACGGCCTCCACCCCTTGCAATATCGACGCCTCTATTTGCATATTATCTTCATCTATGCTCGGAACATCGCTTTGATCATATACTCTCGCACTTCGGGGAGTTGAAGGTATAACATACCACCATCGAGGTTGTCGGGGGTTTGGATAGAAGATTACCTGTTCACAAACATGTACGAGAGAGTTCAAACCATTGTGACATAAACCATGTCATAATACAATTAGCAAGCAAATGACTCCATGCACCTGTTCACAATGGGCCGGCAACGCAAAGGTGTCGCATAAATCCGTCCATTTTTTTTCGGAATCTATTTCAAGAAATCCAGATGGACCTCGTTGAACTATTGCTCTAGCTCTTCCAAGTACCACTTTGAACCATTGCACATCAAATAGTATCATGGAGAAGCTACGGTAATCCACCATAATAATACTTTGCAAGTTCCAAAATACTCCATCTCATCCACAACCGTGTTTGGATCCGTTGCTCGTTGCCGGCTCTCTTGCTCGAACCTTGCCATGACACCATAGTCCATTGTGGAGCACATTTTGTTAATACGCTCCACTGGCAAATGCCGTTAGCGCGACCACAATACACTATATATTTTGTACTGTACATTGAAACACTCAAATTAGATGTTGCATATAAAATTTAGATACGATAGATTCTAAACCCCTCATCACCTTTGGACTACATCCCCTCGAGAATTCTCACTTCTCCATTGAGACCTCTGACCCTTCTTGAGATGTTGCGATCAAGGCTCCATGCAACCATCGCAGTTGTAATGCCTAGCCAAGGAGTCCTTGAGCTACGGCCTGATAGGATCTTTAATGTTAGAGAGAGACAACTAAGATCCAGAAACTTGAGAGAATACCTCGTCCAGTGGAAAGATTGTCCCGAGGAGGATGCCACTTGGATGGATGAAAGCACTCTCAACCAACAATATCCCCAGTTCATCTCGAGATGAGGACATCTCAATTCCTCCAAGGGGGAGAGGATGTAATATTTCCGTTTGAAAAATATTGCCAGTTGGACTTTCCACACCTTGCGTGAAACTCATGCAAAGGTTAATTTCGGCATTGGAGTTACGGTAGTGCAATGTATAAACCGTACACAAGGAATCATGACCTCCCCATTGGCAAATTGGGATTGAGGTTCAAAACTCGCATAACCGCAGGTGAACTCCCTCTTGGGAGAAGGTTAAGAGGATAATGTTGAGATAAAATTATTGCACTTTTTTCAAAACCTTCCCCAGCCGATGCGTGGCTGAGGGAAGGGGATGGGCTATTAAGGGCAACATGAGGAGATGGGGGGGAGGATGCCATGCAAGGGGGACACATGGGGGGGAGGTCCCCTCTCCCTCAAACTATAAATACACCCCTCTAAGGGGGTGAAAGGGGAGATGGTACCAGACTGTGGGAGGCGAAGCTGCCATTGTAGATGCGTGAGGAGGAAGGAGGAGTGGAGCGATGAATCGCCGTGCTGCGCCATGGAGGAGAGGGAGACTCCAATTCCAAACATCGCCACCTACTGTCGTGGAGCTCACGGCCGCCATCAAGCTCCCAAGTCCTCTATCTCCATGCTGCCAAGTACATGCCTGAAGCTTCTAAGGGGGCTTTTCTAAGCCCCCTTCCCGTGGATTCCCCATAAAGCTTATTTTACCCACGGGATTTAAATCCCCCTTCACATTGGATCTCCATAAGTTCATTTTACCCCTGGGATTTAAAGTCCCTTTCCCATTGCATCCATCACAAGCCCATTTCCTTGCCGGGTTTAAAGGCCCCTTCCCATTGAACCCTCCAAAAGCCAACCCCCCCCCCCCCCCCCCGCGAGCTTCGAAGAGGAAGCCTATAAGGCCTTCCTACAGAATCCCTCACAAGCCCTCAACGCCTTGGGTCTTGTAGAGAAGAAGAGGGTTCCTTAAACCCCCTTTTCCACAATATCTTTACCCCGTGATTTTGAAGAAATTAAGTATAAAGCCCTTTCCACGAATCACCCACAAGCCCCTAGGCTTAGGATTTAAGTTCCCTTTTTCGCAAGGCCCACAAAACCATTCCTAGCCGAAATTTCAAGGAGAAGAATCTCTCAAGCCTCTGTTGCCACAAGGCCTTCACAAGAACCCTAAGGCCTTCCAAAGCCAATTTTCGCAAGTCGGCACTTGGGTCAAGGAAGCCGTACCTCAAAGGGAATTGCGCGTACGAGGGAGACGGGCCAAGATCATAAGACTGCAAGCCAAGGCAAGAAGTTCGGAATCCACGAAGGCTAACCGGAGGTCGAATTCACGATGGCCCCTAAAAAGTCACAAGGCGCAACCGTAGGAGGATCATCTCCTAATATTCATGTGGACATTTCACCGAACCCGCAAGTCCAGGTTTTCTTCCTATTTTTTATTTACGTCAAAGTATTGCAATTATACATGGTTAATTCATGGAATTACGATGCACTTTTGCGATGGAAATACATTGGCTATTTTAAAGGAAGTAACTTACGATTGAAGATTGGTCATTTGTATTTTTCAATGGAATGAACGAAAAAGAACATAAGATGTCTATCCATTCTTAGCAAGTTGTTTTTGTGCATTACAAAGTAACAAATCTAGATCAACTAATGACTCTCATTACAAACTCAAAATTATTATAGTACACCTTTGATTATGCGCAGGAAGATTAAATTGCATGTCACAATTTTAGACAAATCTTCCTCGCAATGATTCATTAAAAACTCATTATCAACCATAGGAAACTCCAAAGCATGGAAAGATTCTAAAGTTGCATGAAGTAGGTTAACTCTAGCTTCAATTGGCATAAATATCATTTAACTGCATAGTAGTTAGAAAAGGTTGCATAATGCCCATTCGTCGTACGCTTTCAATGTTTCGAAAGGAAACTTGACCCTTTCCACAGTGAATGTGGGTGTCGTTGGGCTTAAGCTAATCCATTCTGAGTAGACACTCATGGATACCTAAATTCATGACTCTGAATTTAACCGAAGTCTTCTTTCCTCCCAGAAAGGATTCCACCTTAGCAGTTTGCCTGGTACAAGTAACCTCACGACCATTTGCCAATTCCACAAGCAGGGTAGGTGCTTCTACTGTGGCTATTCCTAATCTTTTTGCACATGCTGGTGAGATAAAGGAATGTGTACTGCCACAATCAATCAAGGTCTTGAAACCTTTACCTTGATAGTCCGACGGTGTCTAAATCACTGAGAACTGGCGATTCGGCCCTTTCTTGTGTAAAGCGGCATGGACTGTCGCTCTTTGGAATTCTACTTCCATGGTCGGATCTTCTTCTTCCCCTCCTTTGCACATTTGCCTATTGGCAATGCAGGCGGTTCTTCCTCTTCCTTGGGTAGCGGCTCCTTGACAACGACCTATTCCTTGGAAAGGCACTTGGCGATGTCCTCTGTCGAGCTTGGGACATTGCCTCTTGAAGTGACCGGGTTCGTTGCAGTGGAAACAACGAAGGTTTCGGCCATTACTTTGAGTAGGAACAAAGTTGTTGACATTATTCGTCCTTGCTTTCTTTCTTTGTCCCTGATTATGACCTTGAACTCTCTTCATTTGAGGTGTGAATGCTCCTTTGTTTGGGTCATTATAAGACCAAGTTTTGTTACCCCTTGTTCTAGCTTGTACCTCCTGAATTATAGGTGCCGCTTGAATGAGTGCATCCTGAATATCTGATGGACGCATAGATTCGAGACGGGTATTTACTGGTGGATTTAAGCCCGCACAAAATTTGGACACCTGCTGTGTCATGTCGATCTGTGGCGCATACTTTAAAAGTGAGACGAATTTAGAGTAGTATGCGTCAAGAGTGAGTCCTAGCTGTTTTAGCTCGTAGAACTTGTTCATTCTCTGCGTGCGATATGCAGGTGGTAAGTATCTACCCTGCACGGCTTTCTTCAACTTCTCCCAGGTAACGGATCCCTCTGCAATCCCTTGATCCCTGCACCATTGCTTCCACCAAAGTCTGGCTTCGTCGGTGAGTTTTAACTTGGCGAGCATTGCTTGATTGGCGGGTGCAGTACTGGCTGCTTCAAAAGAAATCCTCCATGGATTCAATCCAAATTTCAGCATCAGCCTGAACGAATCTGCCTCTCCCGTCAAACTCGGGTGGCTTAATTTGCTTGAGAAGGAACTTCTTCTCCTAGATCACAGCAGTACTTGATGTAGGAGGCGAATTAGGAACCTGTACCTAGGGTTGTGTCTGAATAAAGGTTTTCTTAACGTTATTATACGATAATCGACATTAGCTTATCTTTAATTCAGCTATCTCGTAAACAATGTAGCTACTTAACTTTTTATCAACTCTTATGCACAGCCAAACATTGATAAAAAAAAGAAGTCCTTATTTGTATTTACATGGGCATAGCCCTTTCGAATACAACGTTTCATGTGATGATAAACCAATTGTTACATTTAGTTTGGGGAGAACAACATTGTATTGCATTTATCTATAGAAGCTGTATAATAGTAAGGTTTTGGGTCATGGATCTTCAGGAATCGATAAGTCATTGGAAGTTCAGGATATCCTTTCCGTTGGAATCCATACTTCTCATGGCGGTCCAACACTTTAATCCTGTCGGCAGGGATTACACGGGTTACTTTCTCATATACATATGAGTTCATTTCAACCCTCCGACCTCGAATATGTAAAGTCGAATTTACCTGAGCTTCCACAAAAACGAACAGCTTCACGACTTTCAAGTCTTCAAACCACTTAATCCTCTTTAGGTTGGTTTGTAGATAAGCAAACCGATGGGCGGCTATATAGTAGATTCGTGAAGCACCCGTCCATCTTCATTCCATGTACAAAGGTGATGGATTATAAATCTGCTCTAGGATGTCATCATCTCAACCCTTTGTCGATAAAGCGGAGAATGCATTGCAGTCATAAACATGACTCGAAATACCAAGAACTTGTTCCACGCTTCCTAATTCTTCAAGATAGCATTGAAGTTAAGGAAATGTTTGGACAGCAACAATTTCTTTACTTCATTTCATTGATATTTCATAAAAACAATTCCGTTGTTGGTCTGCTCTGATACCAACTGTAACATATCCACTTGTATCATCCAGGACACGTCTTAGCAGTCCATCAGAAAGGATGTCTAGAAAGCTCCACTGACACTCCCATGGAATGTTACGGGACTTGCAATCTAGGGCTTCCCACATCTGCCATGTAGCGGAAGTATTCTGGCCGTTCCCACTTAGGATTGACTAGAATTAGGGTTTTCCTTATTGGTCATTACCTAACAGCAACTAGCGTCGGATCCAAGCGAACTACTTTACGCAGAAATGCCAGATCCGAAGCGGATTCATGCTACACTTGGTTCAAGGAGAATGGGAAACGAGAGGGATGCAAAGCTCAACCTCTCTGCCATAAGGCATAGTCCCATTCCATTCCCCTAAAACAACGTAAATTGGGTAAGACATAACTCTAAGTCATCGCTTTCATTGTTCGTGTCCTTTGACGATCATCCCGCTGTTCTTCGACATTTGAGAAAAGTTCCCGGCCAACCGAGACCACCCAACCGTAGGACGGACCCATGGCCCATCCTCAATACTTTCCTCGGTTTGTTTTAGTTAGGTAATTATCTAACACGTTAGTTGGACATGTAACAATCAACTTCTTTAATTAAACCGTTAAGCACTGGTTCCTTCATGTAATCTTATCATGTAATCATATTTATCTTTGAAATACAAGGAGTTCTGCCCGTAGGCTTGTCCATAATCCACCCGAAGACTATCCAGTAATCCACAGGGATCACTATTCCAAGCTTCCGCCCGTAGACTAGTATGTGGGCCTCGAGATCCAATCCTGAATCACGTTAGCCTCTTGTGCAGGACCCGGAAGGCGAGGGATTTACGGCCAGAGCCCCCCCTAGCACCCAGCGTCCTTCTGCTACAAGTAGAGCTCAACGGAGAGACCTCTTGCGACGGCTTCGGTCCACGTTCCCGACACGATCAACAACCCCCTTGCTTAGGGTCAGGCAGGCAGTCAGGGGTAACTGAAACTACCTCTCCCTTCAGGTCTTCAACCTGAAGTATAGATATTCATTTAATTTGTAATTCATAAATCAAACAGTGCTCTAAAATCTCTAGCAAGCACAAACATTTCCATTAATCGATCTTGTTGTTGGCAAACTGCTAAGGAACGATTCTTTCCTTTCAAATTCATCAGCACTCATTCTAGGGTGTCTTGCAACTTGGCAAGATCCCTTATATTCTAGGTTAGGGCATACCCTATTAACCCAACTTGGTCAACCCTAAAGTTCATTGGATACTTTAGTTTCCGGTTTTTTTTTAAACCTTCCTTACTTAGAAGGATATCAAAGAATACATCCTTTTGCAAGATAACTTGCGTAAGGATCCGCCATCCTTGTTGAGGGTATTTAACGTTTCTTATTGTGAATCAATCACAAGACCATATGACTTCGTACTTGCTGTGCAAGTCCTGCATCGTAATATATGATGAAACAATCCATTTTAGTTTCTTTAAGCTGACGTTTGTCCAACCTAGTGTCTCTTTTTAAGAACCTCAAGGACAAACCCTAATTCTTTTACATTTATGATTTATTGACCCTACAATCAGGGAAGGTAGGCAAGTATTTAAGGTATAAACGTTTCTTGGATTTTTAAATCATTCCCAATGCATATTTCACAGCATAGGTATTTCTAAGTTTATATTAATTCGGTTAACTTTTAGAAGGTAATATCGAGATCACCTCGGCACGATTTGTTATCCATGTGACAATTGATTTTTCAGTCCTAAACTTTATTGCTTTGAGGTTAGGTAAATTCAATTAAACTTCCGTTTTCCTTGGGAACAAAACTCATGCCAAATAAACAATCTTTTCTTGGCTAAGATATGCAGTTAGCAATGATAACTTCCTAGAGTTTGAGCAATATAAGAAACCTTTCATGAATTTCACCTTTTATGATGATTCATTGCAAAAAAAAGAATAGGGGTTAATGGTGCAAGATGCAGTTTTTATTCCTTCAAAATTTAACTACTTTAGTGGGTAAATAATCTTGCTCATAATTCATTTTAGTGCATCAGGCTATTTGAAGGAAAACTATATTTGTACTTTATTCATTTTGCATGTTCAACTAAACTAAATTCCTTCATCGTAAATAACTAGGACAGAATATATCTTATCCCTAACAATTCATCTTGCATGATTAAATTAAAACCGATATAAAACCAAGAAGGAAAAACCTGGTTTTGGGGTGAGATATCCACATGGATATTGGGAGATGACCCTCCCGCAGCTACTCCTTGGACTTTCTTAGGCGACATCGCAGTTGTAATCCTTCGTGTGAAAGTAGCTTTACACTCCTTTTCGAAATTCACCGTCGCTTCAATATTCCTCTTCTCTCTTTCGAGTCAAGGAATCGTTAAGGGATTGACCACGAGAAAGGGGTAACAAGACCTTTAAGGTCTTAGCTTCTTCAGAGAGGGAAAGGTTTATAAAGCCTAAAAGGAAAAGGCCCTATAGGGATTTATACGCAGTGAAAATGGTGTGTGTGAGTGTGGTTTCAAAAAAACATATAAAGGGCCTTGGGAAGATTTTTGGGCTTGGGAGTAAAAGTTATAGGAAGGGGATTCTTGGATATGTTTCAGGACATGGAGTAGTAAAGGCTTAGGGATTTAAATCCCAGGTGAAAGAGAAAAGGTGAAGGGTGAAGGGCATATAGCACGGGGGGAAAAAGGGTAATAAGGCTTTTCAAGCCTTAGTTCATTTTGGGGATTCCATTCATGGAAAGGGTTTTATGGGGGCTCCACGGAAAGGCTTAATGGTTCCATGGAAAGGGTTAAGGGCTCCACGGGAAGGTGCTTAGGGGAGAAAGGCTGGGGGGAAAAGGGTGAAAGGATAAAAGGGGATAAAACGGGGAGGGGGGGTGAAAATGTAAATGAAGGTAGAGGAAGGGGGGGCTTAAGGTTTTAAAAATCAGAGGGCGGTGGGAAAAAGTGAGTAAAAAGGGATATGAGGGGGTGAAAGGGGGCTTAATTAGCCCTCCTTAAGAAGCTTCTTCAAGGAAGCTTCCATACTCCATGTGGCAGGAGGGGGGGCTTTTAAGGTCGTCAGTCGGTTGACGGCGAATGGAGCAACTCCTCCCTTCACTCCAATAGATGGCCGTGGACCTCCTCCTCTCTACTCCAGTAGAACGTTGATTCTGGCAGTGTCCTCCTCGTTCTTTGTCCTTCCTCCTACAGCTCAGCAGCAACACGAGCAGGGTGATGGCTTCGTCCTCTGCTCTCACGGCCTACTCTCCCCCCACCCTCTAGCTGGCAGCGTCGTCCTGGGCTTAAATAGGAGGGGAGGGGGAAATCTTCTCTCTCATACTCGGTAGCACGCATGGCCCCAGCCCCTACATGGGTGCTAGTGTGCTGCATTCCGTGTCCTCCTTCCCCTCCAGCGTGACGTCGGCTAGGGGAGAAGGAGGGGGAAAAATTTTTACTTTTATCTTATTTGATATATTACATTCACGTACGCCCAAAGAAGAGTTCCCAATCCTTAGGAGATTGCAAGAAGCTAAGTCCAAGGTATTGTGGACCATACAAGATCCTCAAATGCCTAGGACCTAATGCCTATAGACTGTAACTCCCTGAGAACCTAAAGGTTCATAATGTATTCCATATCAATCTATTTAAGAAGTATGTACCTAATCCTAGTCATGTACTTAATGACCAACACGTTGTAATGCCTAGTCAAGGAGTCATTGAGCTAGGGCCTGACAGGATCTTACATGTTAGGGAGAGACAACTGAGATCCAAAAGCTTGAGAGAATGCCTCTTCCAGTGGAAATATTATCTTGAGGAGGATGCCACTTGGATGGATGAAAGCACTCTCAACCATCAATATCCCCAGTTTATCTCGAGATGAGGATATCTCGATTCCCCCAAGGGGGAGAGAATGTAATATTTCGGCTGAAAAGTATTATGAGCCGCGTGAGTCTCATGTAAGGACAATTCCGGCATCAAAGATATGAACGGTGCGATATTTATGTTGTACACAACATGACCCTCCACTGGCAAAAATCGAGACTAAGGTTTAATAAAAACCCGCATATCTTCATGAGAGCCTCCTCTTGGGAGGAGGTCAAGAGGATAAGGTTAGATTTATGGAAATTTTTTTTATATTAACCCTTCTTTCCCCCCCATCCGAAGGCTATGCTAGAGGGGAGGGAGTGAAGCACGGATGCGTAAGCTCGCTTGCTAGAGGTCGTGGAAGGGAGAATGGCCATGCAATTGGCTGCGTGGGGGAGAGAGGTCTCCTCTCCCTATCCTATAAAACCCCCTATGCAGGGGGAGTAAGGCAAGGAAGAGGTGTGACGCTACCAGGCCAAGAGAGAGACGGCTTGAGAAAAAGGAAAGGAGGGAGTCGTGAAGAGCTGAGGTAGTCGTGAGGAGGAGGAAGCTGCCGCCTGTAGCGTGAAGCTGCCGCCTGAAGCTAGATGCCACCGCTGCCATCATTCCGGCACCTGCCCGCCAACATGCATCATTAAGAATCGTCTCCTCTTCCTCCACATGGATTTTTGTCGGCCACAGAAGCTTCCAAGAAGCTTCTTGGAAGTTTCTAAGGGGGCTCTCTAAGCCCCCTTTCTCATTTCAATTTCCACCCAAGTCCATATAAGAACCCTTCCCGTGGGGTTCCACCAAAGCCCTATAAAGCTCACCTTACCCTGGGGTTTGAGTAACCCTTCGCGTGGAAATCCCCACTCAAGCTCATATTACTCCTGGTTTTCTTAAAACCCTTTTTCCATTGGCCCTTCTCAAGCGGTCTTTACACCCTCAGAATTAAGGCCTTTCCCCTTTCATCCTCGGGAATTGAGCACTCCCCCTTGTATACTAGAAAGCTATTTTTCTCATTTCCGTGGATTCCCACACTAGCCGGTTTTAAGCCCCCTTTTCCCACTGAATCTCCTTAAGTCCACTTTATCCCTCAGCTTTATTTTAAATCCCTTCCCATTGTTTCACATAAAGCCATATTAGCCGGGTTTTAGCCCCTTTCCCATATCAACTCCCACAAGCCATTTTACCCCAGGGTTTCTCTTAAACCCCCTTTTTGTGAAGATCAATTGTAGTCCCGGAACTTCTATGAAAAGAAGGGGAGTTCATAAGTTCCCATTTCCAAAGCCTTTCTACAAGAAGGTGCATTGGTCAAGGAAGTCCTATTTCAAAAGGGAATTGCGCGTGCGAGGGAGACGGGCCAAGATCATAAGTCTGCGGCCAAGGCAAGAAGGTCGAATATGCAATGGCCCCTAAAAAGGCACAAGGTGCAACCGCAGGAGGATCATGTCCTAACATTCATGTCGTCATTTCACCTGATCCACAAGTCCAGGTTCTCTTCCTAATTTTGGTTTACATCGAAATATTGCAATTGTGCATCGATAATTTATGGAATTAGGATGCACTTTTGGCTATTTTAAAGGAAATAACTCACAATCAAAGAATTGGTCATTTGTATTTTTCAAAGAAACGAATGAAAGAAGGACATAAGACATCTATGCATTATTAGCAAGTTGTTTTTATGCATTGCAAAGTAACGAGTTTAGATCAACTAAGGATCATCTTTACACAGTCGAAATTATTATTGTACACTTTGATTATGCATGGAAGGATAAAATCTCATGTTGCATTATTAGACATCTCCTTCTTCGCAAGGATTCATTAAAGAAGATTGCTAACAACAGTACGAATTTGCAAGGCATGAAAATGATTTTAGGGCTACATGAAGTAGATTAAACTCTAGTTAGTTGGCATAAAACTCAAATCAATTACGTAAATAGTTACGAAAGGTTGTGTAATGCTCATTCAACATACAAATAATTCATCCAGAAATGAAAATTAGGAAAAGGATGCATGGTTCGTTTTAACATAAACCCTAAAATCTTAGCAGCATGAATCGTGAATGCATCAATGGAAATTATACCGTAACTTAACATATGCTTTGATCTTAACCAAAAAAGTTAGGGTTTGTAAATCTAATCATACGTAGGCAATGAATCATGTGATTAGGAGAATGGTATCGTAAATATATTCAAGAATAGACAAGTAAATTGATTTACCCTAAACACCTACACCGCAAAGGACTCGATTAGGAATGGTTAAATCGATGCAACATATCCCAAGTGCTAACTAGGGTTTAGCATGTTGAGGATGTGACCTAGTCGCTCTTATTGCCAAGCTAAAACTCTCATACCCTAAAGATTGTCCACATTCACGGAATGTAGGTACAATAGGACGTACTTGCGAGAAACGATCTAGGGTTTCTATCCTAAGGATCACTCGCTAAAAAGATGAAACTCTGTTTGAATTGGAACCCTAGAGGTTAAATAGTCCCATGGATTAGATGCGACACTTGTGCAACAAGTTGCAGAGTCGCATGATCTTATGGTTTGATCACAAGGGAATGGCCAATTCTTCAGAATGAGATTGGCTGATTCTTGCGCAAGTATATCTTGCAAGAGGATGAGTAGTCATCCTGATATAGTACCTTTCTTGGAAAAGGTGACCAAGATAAGGGGATTAGATAATTGCTTGGAAGCAAAAGACCAATCAGTAATTTGGAGCAACATATTTTTTGTTAATAGAACTTAAGGTATTGGTTAAGTTGGGTTAATAGGGTATGGCCCTAACCCAAGGACATATGGGTTATCAAACAAAACCTTGGGAATCTTGCCAAGTTGTAATTGATCCCAGATCGGATGTTGGATGCATTCAGAGAGAAATATTGACTCCTTAGCAGTTGGCCAAATTAACGACCACTGGAAATGATTGTGCTTGTAAGAGTTTAGAGAGCAGTGTTTGCTTTATTTTCTCAATAAACTAAAAAATGAAAAGATATCTAATGCTTCAAGTTGAAGGTGTGAAGGGAGAGGCAGCCTCAGTTACCTCCCGACTGTATGCCTGACCCTAACCAAGGGGGTTGTTAACCGCACTGAGAAGGTGAACCGAACCCACCGCGTGAGGTCTCTCTGTTGAGTGCTACTTGGAGTAGGAGGACGCTTGGGTGCCAGGGGGGCTCTGGCTGTAAATCCCTCGCCTTCCGGGCCCTGCACAAGAGGCCAACGTGACTCGGGATTGGATCTCGAGGCCCGGATACTAGTCTACGTGTGGTATCTTGGATTAGTAATCCCTGTGGATTGCTGGAAAGCCTTTGGGCGGATTATGGATAAGCCTACAGGCTGGAATTTATAAATGTATTCCAAAGATAAATATGATAACCTGTTGACAAGGAACTTGTTTGACACTGCTTTTCTATGTCAAGTGTTATATTTACGTGAAGGAACCGGTGCCTAACGGGCGAATTAAGGAAGCTACTTGATGCATGTCCAACTAAATGTGGTAGGTAATTAGACAACTAAAAAAACTGAGGAAAGTGCGGTGGATGTGTCCATGGGTCCGTCCTACGGATGGGTGGTCTCGGTTGGCCGGGAACTTTTCTCAATCATGATGGACAGCAAGAATATCGTCTCAAAGGAAATGAATAGCAAAGGCGCTGACCTAGACTCTAGGCTTTAATATTCCCAGTTTACGTTGTTTTAGGAGAACGGAATGGGACTATGCCTTATGGCAGAGAGGTCAGGCCTTGCATCCCTCTCGTTTCCCATTCTCCTTGAACCAAGTGCAGCCTGAATCCGCTTCGGCCCTGGAGTTTTTGCGTAAAGTAGTTTGCTCAGGGTTCACGCTACTTGCCATTTAGGAAATCACCATTAGGGGAAACCCTGATTCAGGTCGGTCCTAAGTGGGAACGGCCATAATACTTCTGTTACATGGCACACGCAGAAAGTCCTGGATCGCAAACCCCGTAACATTCGATGGGAGTGCCAGGCGGAGCTTTCTAGATCTCCTTTCCGATGGACTGCTAAGACTTTTCCTAAAGAGAACAGGTGGACACGTTACAGTAAGAGCATATGCTCTATTATGATCTAAATCAAAACACCTCTTGAAACATAGATGGGTTAGATGATCACTCTTTTTGTTTGTAGTAATCACAAGGAGAATAATCTCTAGATAAACATGGTTTTTAATTTATAATACCTTGTTCTTTATCATATTGTTTTGCCAAGCAATCATATCTGGTATGACCATTTAAATTGCAATAAGAACAATGTCTATTAGGAAACTTGAGACGAGAAAAGTTACCACCATAACGATTACTATGTGTAAAGCATGGAAAAGGATGCCTTGAAGCAAGTAAAGCTTGGTCGATTTGTTTTGATTGTGTGTCCGCTTGTGAGGTCATAGTTGTTTTGTGATTTTTGTATTGTCATTCATGTTATTCTGAATGCTCAATCAAAGATATAGAAGTTTGATCAAAATCAACCCCATCTTTGTTAGATAATATGGTAATAATATTATCATAAGAAGGATCCTTTACATTGTAAAGAAGTTGTGTTACCAATTGTTTTTGTGGGAAATGGCATCACCAATAGAAACACCAAGCTGATTGATAATGTTCTTGAATGATTCCATATGTGTTGTCATAGAAGTTTTGATATTATATTGTAACTCTGTGAGTTGACTACAAAGTTATTTCTATAATAGATTTATTCTCCAAATTTGCTATCAAATACTCCCATAGAGCTTGTAAGGTTGAAAGATTACATACATCAAGTATAAGAGACTCTTAAAGAGAAGGAAGAATATACCAACGAGCTACTTTCTCACATATCTGACCCACTTACTATAAAGAGTTTGCCATTCTTCAAAGATAGGTCTCTCAGTTACAAGAGTATTATCAAGAGTCAGATCAATTGGTTGAGACAAACATTCTTAATTAACAAGAACAATATCATGCAAGTCATTACCTTCAAGGATTGGTAGCATCTTGCTTTTTCATCCAAGGAATCCTTGTCCTTGAAAGTGAGGGACAAAACATTTTCTAGAAGAAAATTCATTTTGGGGATAATGGAATTTAGCATGTCTGACTGAGAGAATTCATACAATATGAGATTACAGAATCTACACATCATATACAAAATGAGGACAAAAGTGTAGTACAATAAGTCATATGCGGAAGCCATGCTATAAAGAAAGACGGTTAGTTCAAAAAGCATACTCCAAAAGAAAGAGGCCCAAGATAGATGAAATGTGGGCAAGAATAAAGCAACCGGGAATAGATGAAATGTGTGCGAGAATAAATTGGGCCAATATAGATGAGAAATATGAAAAGTGATCAAAACGTTGTCGCTTTACTTTTTAGCAAAGAATAGATGATGATCTAGCTAATTTTTACATAAACGTAAGAGTGAGAAATCATGACAAAGTGAGTAATTGTGACAAAACCTCTATTGTAGAAGTCTGCAAGAAAAGTTGTTGTCTTGTTTGTTTTCTTGTTTCAAGTCCAATTTACCCAAACTAAAATAACTTTTGATGTAGAATTCCAAATTGAGCATGGATTTGATAGAAAGAAAGCAAATGAGTCCTAGCTCATCATAAAAACTATTTTTCTTGAGAAATGTGTTTCCTTAAGAATTTCACGAAGATAAAGTTTTAGGGTGTCCAAGCAAGGCATGTCTACAATTCAATATATCCATAATCTGAATGATGATCAAGTAAAATTTTTCTATGCTTAAAATTCATAGCATAAGATGCTCATAATATACACAATACATCAAATTTAGCATGAAAATAACATGAGTCAAGAATTGAAGAGATACTACATAAACATACTTACTGATTGTCTTCTTCAAGAAATTTGTTGTGGTCGATCGTGATAGCTTTGATACCATATTGAGATAGGAGAGAGAAGAGACGTAGAGATGCATGAGGAAGAGAAGAGACATATCATATACACTCCCAAAGACTATTTCATATTGATCACAAGCTACATATATATATGTGAGACCTAGTCTAGATAGGGTGAGCTATATATAGCTCCAATACTTGGCACATTATCAAATTTGGAGATCTAATCAATCAAGTTTATAATTAAAAATTCATTAATTTCATTCATAACTATATGTAAAAGGTCTAGGCACACCTTATTGAGTAGAAATTTGCACAGCTGGCTATATTTCAACATTGTCTTGCTTTGGTTGAGAACTTGTCTAGGTATAGACTAAATTACTTAATGTCAGATAATGGGAGTGAGTATGTCTCTAAGGCCTTTGAGAATTTTTGTGATGAGAGGAGTATTAAGCATTAGTTGACCACCCTATACACCCCATCCTAGAATGGTATAGTTGAGTGCATGAATAGGACAATTTTGGAGCAAGTTTACAGTATGCTTAGACACAAAAGCTTACCATAGAGTTTTTGGGTTGAGACAATTACTATTACCATGCACTTGATAAATTATTCCCCATGTATTGCTCTTGACTATCAGGTTGAAAAGAAAGTATAAGCTAGAAAACCACCCTCATGTACTCATTTTTATATCTTTGGTTATGACGCTTTCTTCCTTGTACCCAAGGACAAGTACAATAACCTAGATCCTAAGTCTCGAAAATGCATCGGTTATGGGGATGTAGGTGAGATGGACTATTGTGTATGGCATCTGTAGACTTGGAAGGTTACCCATAGCTATGATGTTATTTTCCATGAGGAGAAAATGCATGAGCAACCTAAGCTTATCATTGAGGTACATAGGGTAATATTTTAGGAGGAGCCTCCTACTACTCTATAACTAGTTGAAAAGCTGGCAGTAGCAGCTAATGCCCCTGGTCCTTCATGCTCCACAAGATGAAGCCCCACAGCTAGCCTTGAGATATGTCTACTAGAGATAGACAACAACCTATGAAATTTGAGTCCTCTATGGATTATGTTATGGTGATAGATGTTGGTGAGCCTCTTACTTATATGAGGCCATGAGCAAAGGTGATAGTCGCTCTTGGGAAAGGGCCATGTAGCTAGAATATGACTCACTACCGAGAAATCACACGTGGGATTTGGTTCCTTTGCCTAGTGGGGGGCAAGCGTGCTTTGCTATGTAAGTGGGATACAAGCTCAAAAGTATCCATGGATGCCCCAAGTGAAATATAAGGCCAGATTGGTTGTTAAGGGCTTCAAGTAGGAACAAGGTGTGGCCTTTAATGAAATATTTTCTCCTATTGTGAAGATGATTATCCTACGCTTGGTACTAGCTTTGTTTGCTCATATTGTCATAGATATTTATCGAGTCTTTATCACATGGATGCCAAAATGACTTTTCTTCATAGGGACTTGCATAATGAGATTTAAGTGGAGCAATCTAAGGGCTTTACATAACTTGGTGGGAATAACCTAAAATGCAAATTGAGGAAGAGCCTTTATGGTCTTAAGAAAGCACCTATAGAATGGTACCACAATTTTGATGTTTCTATGCATTCACATGGATATTCCCACAATGATATGGATTTGTGTTTATATGAGAAAAAGGCTCCTGATGGTAGCCTTGTGATTTTGATCATCTATGTGAATGACATAATGATTGTTGTGAGTGCTCATCATGAGTTGGATGTCTTGAAAGATCAGCTCAATAAGAGCTTTGAGATAAAGGACATGGGACAAGCCTCACATATTCTTGGGGTGGGTATTATGCATGATTGATCTAAGGGGCTTCTCTACTTGTCACAAAAGGAAAACATTCAAAAGGTCCTTGAGTAGTTTAATCTATGAGATGTTAATCCTATTGTTTGTCCTTTACCTTCTCAACAGCAACAAAATGATTGATAATGTTCTTGAATGATTCGATATGTGTTGTCATAGAAGTTTTCATATTGTATTATAACTCAGTGAATTGACTATAAAGGTAAAGTATTTTCGTAATAGATTTCTTCTCAAAATTTCCTATCAAATACTCCCATATAGCTTGTGAGGTTGAAAGATGACATACATCGAGCATACGATATTCTTGAAGAGCAGAAGAAATATACTAACAAGCTGCTTTGTCGTATCTAATCCACTCATTATAAATAGTTTGCCATTCTTCAAATATAGGTCAATCTGTTACAAGGGTATTATCATGAGCCTGATCAATTGGTTGAGGCAGACATTTATAATTACCAAGAACAATATCATGCAAGTCATCCACTTCAAGAATTACCAACATCTTTACTTTCCATCCAAGGAATCATTGTCCTTGAAAGTGAGGAACGGAATGTTGCCTAGAAACAGATCTATTGGCAATTATAGAATTTGACATAGCTGGCTAAGACAATATGTATAATATGAGATCACAGAATCTGCACACCACATACAAAACGATGAGATGAAAGTGTAGCACAATAAATCATACACAGAAGCTATGATGTAAGGAAAGAAATTTAGTTCAAAAATCATACTTCAAAAGAAAGAGACCCAAGATAGAGATAACATGGGCAAGAATAAAACGACCCAAAATAGACAAAAAGTGTGAGAGAAGAAATCAGTTGAACATAGATGAGAAACATGAACAATGCTAAAAAAACTATGGCTTTACTTTTTGGCCAAGGATAGATGATGGTCTAGCTAATTTAGGTAAAAATGCATAAATGCAAGAGTGAGTAATAATAACAAAATATGTGTCATAGAAGTCTGCATTGCCCTATTTGTTTTCCTGCTTTAAGTCTAGTCTACTTGAACTGACATAACTTTTAACCCAGAACTCCAAACTAAGAACAAACTTGATAGAAAGAAAGCTTGTGAGTCCTTAAGATGTTTTCTTGACAAATGTGTTTCCTTAAGAGTTTCCCAACTAAAAACATTTAGGGTGTCCGAGCAAGGCATATCTACAATCTAAATGATGATCGATGATGATCAAGTGAACTTCTTCTAGGCTTAAAATTCATAACATAAGATTCTAATAACATACACAATACATCAAATTTAAGAATGAAAAGAACATGAATCAAGAATTGAAGAGATACTATATAGATATATTCCTGATTGTCTTCTTCAATGAATTTTTAATAGTCCATCATGACAGCTCTGATACCATGTTGAGAAGTAGCGAGAGAAGATATGTAGAGACATAAGAGGGAGGGAAGAGACACACCATGTACACTCCCAAAGACTATATATCATATTGATCACTATATATATATATATATATATATGGTGAGATCTAGTCTAGATAGGGTGAGCTATATATAGCTCCAACAACAGTGACTCACTATTGCATAAATAATTTCTTCAAGAATCAAGAGAGTAAACAAAAGTTCCAAAAAATAAAAGATATCCTAGCTTCCCATTATCCTATTATCATGTTGGGACCAAGATTTCTATGTGAATCCTAGTGTGGGATCATTTCTAGTAGAGCGACAAAACCAATAGAGAAGAACTATACTCTTGCTAAGTAGATGGTTTTAGCTCTTATGTTGGTGTGAAGAAGTATTGCTCCTATCTTTTGCCAAGATGACTCATTGTTATCATTGTAGAGGAAACATTTCCTTATTTCTTGCACACATGGATGTTTCTACACGGATTTCTAAGTGGGTGATCCAATTGCAAAAATTTGACTTTATAGCAATGGTGGAAGATTCAACCCAAGCATGCCTTGCCAATGTGTTAACTCAAATATACCATGAGAAGAAGGTGAAAGCCAATGACAAACTCATGACATAATCGAAAAAATAACCATCCAAGGTACTAGATGAAGCCTTTGAACTCTACTTTGATTGATCATATAAGAGGAAGGGAAAAAAAGAAACACCTAGGCCATGTGTTTTTTGACCCTATGGGATATAAGATAATGAGAAGAGGAGTTTTCCTACAAGGGGTGAGATTAAACAATGAGGTAGAGTATAGAGCTCTTTCTAAGGGGCTAGAATGGTTTTCTAGATAATGGGATTCATAGATTGAATGTTTTTTGTGGTTACATGCTATTGATCAAATAGATTCAACACACACACTTGGACTTGTAAGAGTGAAATTTTGGCTACTAGATTAAGAGAGATGAAAATTCTTATAAAGAAATTTAAGGATATAAAGGTATACTTTATTCCAAGAGATAAGAATCATATTGAAGATACGTTTTCTAGTAAAAAGGAAAAGACAAATCAGGTGGTGAATTTTGTAGAGCTACAAGATCCTAAGTTTAAAGATAGTGAACATATATAGGATATTATTTGTGTTTTAGAAACAAAGCATCCAAATCACTTAACCAAGGAGCAATCAAGGTGGTTATCTTGAAAGGTAGTTAGATATCAACTCATCAACAATGTTAGGGAAAAGATCAAGTTCTTTGGAAGGTCCCATATTGTAATGACATTAGTAACATTTTGGAAGCTTGCCATGATGGAGTATATGATGAGCATTTTTCCCATGATGTTATAGTAGGAAAGTACTCCAAGGAGGATATGTTTGGTCAAGTATACATTGGGATATGTAATTCTGGTACAAGTCTTGTGATGTATGCCAAAGAACATGGCTAAGGAAACTCACTCATGAACCTCAAATCCCAATGAGATCATAGTATTCATTTGAAAAGTGGGGGGATTAATTCTTGCTCATGCCATATGAATCCACACCCCATGCAAACACACCCTTAATAGGAAATTCTGGAGCCAACCATGTGAACCCACCCTTGTCATGTCATCATCGAATCTTCTAGGAGATATACCATGTCATCGCTTGTATCATTGATGATGTCATCATGGAACATTCTAAATGATCTTTAGTCACTCTCCAACACTTATAAAAGGAGGGGCTTGCTATAAAGCTCCTCATTCTTGCCAATGCCAGTCTTGGGATGTTAGCTATATATAGTCTGTCTATATATAGCACCTGTCTATATATAGTGCCCATCTATATATAGCGCCCCACAGGTCCCCTCTATATATTCCTATCATGTGTGCTCAATTGACACACTTCTAGGGTTCCACTTTCGGTGTCTCGTGTCTCTCGTCTTCAGTGATGCCGGACGCGGGCGATGTCTTCAGTGATGCTGTCATTTATGTCTTTGGAAGAGCGCTGCATGTTCATCATTGCATCCTCGCTGCAAGATGCCCCTTCTTCAAGGCTCTCTTTCATAAGGATAACAGGGAGCTTGCGTCCTTCGCACCAGTGAGCAAAGGCAATGAGGATAATTTGATGGGAAAGGTGAAGATTGACCTTCAGAAGCTGTATGACACGCTCCAAGCCACCTCGTTGCTGTTCGTCTTCTTCTCCATCGCCGCCTCTGTTGCCTCGCTCAGCATGGCGGCCACCTCCACCAGCCTCCACCACTGCTGTCACATCCGGTCCCTGACGGATAGACGCCATGCCATGATACAGACAACAAGCATCCTCCTGCGCTTCTCCACATTCTGCAGCGGCAGAGATGAGGGATGTCGAGGAGTAGACATCGTGATGGTGCAGCTTGCCAAAGATCTGCAGGGCATCGCATATGTCTAGGAGTAGACATCGTGATGGGGCAGTTTGCCAAATATCTGCAGGGCATCGTATATATCCAGGATTAGACATCGTGATGGGGCAGTTTGCCAAAGATCTGCAGGGTATCGCACTGGGCACCACACTCGACAAGGAGGGGCACAAGGTAGTTGCCGATGAATCGATGAGTATCGAGGCCGCGTGCAAGCATACAGACGCCACTGCTGTCACAGACGGATCCAGCCCCTCCGGTCTCTGCTAATGCATTGAATCACACCACAATAAAATCTGCGAAGCCTCGAGTGGCTATCTGCCTCGTTGGTGGTGCTCGTGCTTTCGAATTGACAGGGCCTTCACTGAGAAAATACGTTTTGCTGCACGCCACTCATCACTACAAGGAGGATGTTTTTCTCCATGCTCCCCTGGACAGGGACTCTTATAAGTTCAACATTCTCAAGGACGTGCCAAATGAGCCAAATCTTGCAGATTTCCGGATTTTCGTACCTCAGAATTTGCCCGAGACTAGAGTGGCAAGGGATGTGTTGACGTCAAGTAACTCTCCTCATGGGATTCAGGGAATCTTGTGGAGGGGTGTATAAATATGATAAAGCACTACCAGACAAAGCACAATTTTGTCTATGATTGGGTCATAAGGACACGTCTAGATGGATTTTGGAGTGATAATCCTATGTTTGTGGCAGAAGTTCTGTGTGTAGTGGCAGCTCTCTGTGCAGTGCACATCTACAGCAAGCAGGGCGATTACAGATCTCTGCCCAGTTTGCTTTTCAGATCACAAGCCTTGTGGCAGACCAGAGAGAGATTTTTGACTGCTTGTCTATATTTCTCCTTCTCATAGTTGAATGAAGTTTTACAACTCTGAAGTTCTATACTTGCATCAGAAGGGAATTGTGAAACTTCAGCATCTAGATACATATACAGGCTTGGGGAGTCTACATTTGGAGTGTAATGCTATCTCAAAAATTGAGGGACTAGAGAATTGTGTGGAGATTTCTTGTCTATAGATGGATCAAAATCTTATTGAGCATGTAAAGGGGCTGGATCATCTCAAGTGATTGGACACAATAGACTTGTTAGACAACTAGATAAAGCAAATTACAGGATTGTCTTGTTGTCCTTTATTGCGACAGTTGTGGTATCAAATTCCAATTTTATCAGATGTTCTCCAACCTGTATACATGAACTCAGTCAGTTTTGATGCTAAGAAGGCCATTCTATATTTGCCCGAAATAAGAGTGGGAGATGATTTCGACTCGGCCTCGCTATTCATCACCTAGATGATAGGGGATAGTCCCAGCATCCCCTGTGCGGCCTCGCTATTCATCACCTAGACGACAGGGGATAGTCCCAGCATCCCCTGTGTGAGAGGCATCAGGCCACTTGAACTCTTCTTTGCGGTCTTCCCGTGGGACAACTGGTTCAAGAATTCAGATATGATATAGCTACTGACATTTCATTTTCCAGCTCATAATTTGTTTACATCTCATCTATTATTCTTTCTAACTGATGATCGTATTCCAGCTTATAGTTGATGCGCTGATGATATTTTAATGATCGTAATATTCGTCTCGTTATTGTTCCAGCTGTTGAGTTCTTCCAACTGATGTTTCATTCCTCATTCTAGCTGTTGAGTTGTTCCAGCCGATGTTTCGTTCCTTATTATTCCAGTTGTTGAGTTGTTCCAACTGATGTTTCATTCTTTATTGTAGCTTCTTTCCAGCTGATGAGCATCTATATTCTAGCTGATGACAAATTGTTTTATTTATATTCTGTTCATGGGGCCCCACATGTGTTATGTTGTCTATAGAGCGGCGTTGCGAACCGTCTCTATAGACCTTGTGTTGTTCTAATGTCACTGTAACATTTTTATTTAATTTTTGATGTGACAGATATACTGCTTACATCCCAAGTTCAGTTGCAGGAATTTCTTGGAGATTTTATCTTTTGCAATGATGTCGCTTATCCTTATTTTACATGTTGTATATTTAGGAGTGATAAAGCTCTTTTGATGCCTCTGAATAGGCAGTTGTAATTTAGGAGTGATGTAGCTCTTGAGTGATGTAGCTCAACGGAATGTTGTAATTCATGAGTGATGTAGCTCCTTTGATGCCTATGAATAGGATCTTGTAAGTTCAACTTTGTAATTTTACATTTTGAATATTAATATAACGGTAGGTCTATATAGAGCTATGGGTTTTTCCCTTGAGCCCCCAAGGGTTTTTTCATCCATAGTAAGGGACCTTTATTTGAGCGGGGGTGTTAGCTATATATAGTCTGTCTATATATAGCACCTGTCTATATATAGTGCCCGTCTATATATAGCGCCCCACAGGTCCCCTCTATATATTCCTATCATGTGTGCTCAATTGACATACTTCTGGGGTTCCATTTTTGGTGTCTCGTGTCTCTCGTCTTCCTCGCAGTTTCTTATATGGGAAGCTCAAGGAGTTGAGACCTCCAAGTAAGTAACTTCGAGTTCTAGTTCTAGTTCTTGTCTAGTCATGGTATTCAGTCTTGTCTTGTCTTTCTTTATACTCATGTTGTCTTGTCACCTTGTAATCTCATAGTACTAGATCTTGTCTAGTATTGTCTTGTATCTTGTTCATCCATGTCGAGGGAGATCTCCTTTGCATATTGATTTTTTCCGATTGAGATGATACAAATCCTGCAAAACCTTTGTTTTGATTTTTTGTGCGTGGCCTCAAACTCCATTCCCATTTTCATTTACTAGCACTGAACTTACAGAAACAGTTCCATTATAAGATTCTTTCTCTCTTATCCTTCACTTAGAGCACTTTTCTTTTAGCTGCATTGCATCAATCTCTAGCCTCTTTTGCCAAATCAATTGCAGCATCAAAGATATCTTCTCAATGACCCCAAAAGAATATGTATACCTACTATCTAAAACTGTTGATATAGGGTTTTCCCCTTGACTTGAATATGAGGTTCCACCAATGCTAGAACATTGCATCATATTTGTGCCCTCAAAAATATTTTGTTTCCTTGGGACATATATGCTTTGATATTGTACAATGTGTCATAGCAAGAAAATATGCTTTGAAATAGAACTTTGTGTCCAATCATACACATGATTCGAGAAATATACAACGACCGATCCATGCTATACAACCAATCAAGCAATGCTTACACGAAAATTATGGATGCACTAAAAAAATTGTGCCTAGCCTATCTATATGTGCTCATGCATAATGAAAAATGAAAATAAATTTCCTTGTTAAGTAAAGATTAGTATCTTCACCTCTCAACGCTCATCAAGAAAAATGACAATCTCTGCTCCACTCACCCATAATCTCACTGTCACTCACAAAGTAAAAACAATGGTCATTAAGATGTTGACCAAACAAAAACAACCCATCTCACAACTAGCAACATCCTTCACAACCCTCAAACTCATCCAACTACCTTATCCACTCAACCGAAGGTTTCTAACTTAGTGGTGAAAATCCCAACTCTTGTGGGTGCAAGAAATAGTGTGTGCTCAATGATAGGTACTCTCTCATGTGCACGTGCAACTAAGTTTTACACATATAGCTGCAGCATGTCTCATGCCATGCCAGAGCTCAATGATGGTGTGAAATGTGTAGAAACCCAAATCCATGGCTTGGAAGTATTTGGTAAGAACAGGAGACGACCCGCAAGTGCAGTGTGCATAGACAAGTGCAACATGTAGTACTCGTGAACCCATAATCCCTGTGATGTGCAAGAGTCTTGGCAAGAAAACAAACCTTTTCCACAATGTTTGAGAGTATTGGAAAACTCTAGCTCCAACCTATCCAAAAAAATACCAAACTTGACCAAGGATGTCAAGTTTCCACGCTCAACAAACCAAATGGAAGGACACAAATAAATCCTAAGCTAGACAAACACAGGAAATCCAACTATAAAACAACAAAACCAACATCACACAAACAACTAGGCTAAAAAAAACCAATCCTAATTTGACTAGGGGTTTTTAAAGATAAGAAACGACAGAGGGAGAAGAAGAAAGGAAAAGGAAGAGAGAATGAGAGAGACAGAATAAACATCAAAGAAAAGAAAGAAATGGGGAAAGAGAGAGAGAGGGAGGGAGGGAGAGAGGAGAATGCGTGAGAAAACATAAGAAGGTGGAGAGAGACAAAGAGAGGGGCAATGAGAAAAGAGAGAGAGAAATAAAGAGAAAGGGGAGAGACCATAAAATGAAGAGCGCAAAGAAAGGTGCAAAAAAAGGGAGAGAAACAAAGAAAGGGGGAGAAAACCAAGACTTTAGGTGATGTTAATTTTGCTCAGTTACGAGAGAAGAAATCCCTTCTCAAACAAATTAAGAAAGAAAAAGAGAATGAGAACAAAAAAAAATTGTTTGTTGTAATATAGCAAAAATGGAAAACAATGAAGGTCGTGATGTTCAAGATCGCGAGGTGTATCTTAACCAGCATGTCCCATGTCCTTACTCTCAATGCAAGCTGGCAATCAGATGAAGGAATCGCTTGTCTATCGAACACGTATGACGCTTCAATGAGTTTCAATTGGAGATCATTGTTCAAGTAATCTCAAAGTTTGAGCAAATGGTAAGAAAAGTGTGTATCAATCATGCATTATATTCGCAAACTAATTGAATATCATATACAAAAACATTGGATGTGGCCGTAAAATTTACACACAGAGGTGATGTTTCATCCCAAGGAGTGCACCTATTGCGGCCAGTTAGAAGAGTTTTTGGGCATGAAATGGATGAAGTGGGTGAGACAATCCACCACTTGGAAGGCACTACCCTCTATAACATCAATACGCGAGGAAACAGACAGTCCTTCCAGACTTTCCTACAATCTTGGAGCCCGAGATGGAGGCAATGATTGTTGCATTGATGCCCATGGATACCCAAACATCTGATGCTCTTAGATAGGAAGCATCCATACCATTATATGATGGGTGCCAATTATCTAGCATGAAGACACTGCTTGTACTCCTAAGTATACAAGAAAAATGTAGGTGGAGCGATGCGAATGTGACTGAGTTGTTCAAGTACCTTCTACACACGCTTTGTTGATTTCTTTTTGGCACCATTATAAAAAAAAATTGTGCTTTTTCAAGGTATTTTATGATTTCTTTTCAGGTTGCTAAAGTATCATATACTACCCCTTGAAAATACCATGCCTGAGTCTTGTGATAATGCACAACATGTTTTACGAAAGCTTGGCATAGACTACAACAACATCCATGGATGTATCAACGATTGTGTGTTGTTTCCAGGAGAGTACGAGACTATGGACACATGCCCAATGTGTGGTGCTCATAGGTATCGACATGACTTGCAAGAGCAAACCATCCCTCAGAAAGTTCTTAGACACTTTCCACTTATTCTCCCTATACATCACATGTTTTGTATGTCGGGCTTGGCAAGATTGACAATGTGGCATGCACAAAATAGATCCACAAATGAAGTCCAAAAAATATCAGTGGATTCACGTGTACATAGCCACATTGACTCTACCTTTCTAGGCTTTGCACGAGAGCCAATGAATCTTCGGCTAGGTCTTGCTATGAATGGTGTGAACCCATTCGGTCTCCACTCAACTTCTTACATTGTGTGGCATGTAGTCCTTGTTAACTAAAACATCTCAGCATGGATTTCTATGAAGAAAGGACACCTGATCCTTAGCTTCTTCGTTCTTGGCCACTACAAATTCAAGAATATGGAAGTCTATCTCTCTCCATTAGTCGATGAGCTTAAGATTTTGTGGGAGGAGGGGGTCGTCATGGAAGATATGAGCAAGCATGATGGCCGACAATCTGCCAATATATGAGCCATTCTCATATGGACCACGTATGACTTTCTGGGATTCGAGGAGTGCTCAAGTAAGTAGGCTTTTGTTCTCATTGGTCATATCTATCATAGCTCGTTCAAGTTTGTATGCACAGGATAGAGGTGTTGGGACAGGTTTGGTTACCTCAGGTTATCATGCATGTCCATTATGTGGGCCGTAGTTAGACTCCTAAAGGTCATGAACCATGAAGAAGATTGTATACGAACGATATGCCACTTTCTTGCTAGAGAGTCATGAACTGAGGGAAGGTTTTCTTGGATGACGTCTAGCACGAATGAACACCCAAAGCTAGTATGAGTTGAAACTTGTCCATACAGAGTTTTATTCAAACGGAATGCAATGATTCTCACTTTTCTATGAGTTGTCATATTGCACCCACTTACAACCACTTTTTAGATCCCATGCATATTTTCAAGAATGCAGTTATCTTACTATGGGACAACATCACAGGAAAGAGAGACACTGTAGGGATACAAATGGATTTGAAGGAGGTAGGTAAGATGGAGGTGCTTTGGCCGCTGTCGAGTATTGATGGTTGCTTGCAACTACCTCGCACTCCTTGGGTTTTGTCCACTAAGAAGAGTACATTGTGAAGAGAATTATTAGGTCTATTTGCATTTCGAGGAGTATGATGCGTTCTCTCAGATTCACATTTTCTAAATATGACCAACTATCAAGGCTAAAATCCCATGATTGGCATAAGATATGTCAGGTTTGTACTACGAATGGATTGTAAGTGGCTTGCATATTTTGCTATTCAGAGTGTAGTCAATGTTTGTAAGGCTTCTTCATTTGTGGCAACTTGTACTAGCGATCGCGATCACACGATACCTTACTCCAAAAAAATGTAGGGCAATTTATAGGTTGTCAAATTTAGTGAGATAGATCTCGCAAAAGGAGATCAAGACATCCTCTATTGAATCTGCAAGGCAGGGAGCAGTGGAGATGGTCACTCTCTTTGAGAAGTACCTGCCCACTAGCATGCTCAGGATACAAACCCACCTCCTAGTGTGTCTTATAGACGAAGTGAAGATTATTGGACCTGTCCATACTTGATGGATGCTCTTCTTGGAGTGCTTCATGAAAACCCTAAAAGGATTTGTGCCACAATAAGCTCGGCCATAACGTAGCATGGCTGAAGGTTTGTTGGTGTCAGATGTGTTAGTGCATATTTCACAGAGGCTACCAATGGTGGATTCAAATAACAGTAGGCTACGGTCGTTGAAGGACAATGATAGACTACTAGAGATATGATGGTTGGAAATGGGGTAGAAAAAAGGATGGATGCTACAATGGAGGATAAAGTGAAACGTTTTTGTGTATTGCACCGTGCCTCCATTGAGATGTGGCTTGCTAAGTACAATCAAGTGCTAGGGAATATTGAGAAGAAGCAAGATCTAAATTTCAACATAGCACCCACCATCGACGGATTTGCTATCCCAAGGAAATGGAGGAGATGTTGCGGTTTATGTCTATGTGATGGTTACATGGAGCTTTGAGTGTAGCCTCTCATGAAGGAATGGAGGTCTCAACTGAGGAGTTGGAATTCTCAAGGGGATGTAGTCACATGTTTTATTAGCTGTCCTATCTAGATTTTATATGTGACAACTAATGAACTATTTCAATGGACAGTACAAAATATATGATGTGGCGTGGTCATGTGGACAACATTTCTACATGGAGCATATCAACAAAATACGCTTCACAACGGATTGTGGTGTCATGGCAAAGTTCGACCAACAGAGCTGACATTAAGCTACAGATCCAAATACCATTATAGATAAGATGGAGTATTTTGGGAACTTGAAAAGTATTATCACAGTGGATTACTGTAGCTTCTCCTTGATCATATTTGATGTGCAATGGTTCAAAAAGATATTAGAAGGAGCTAGGGCAACGGTTCGTTGATGAGGTCTATCTGGATTTCTTGAAATAGATTTTGAAAAAAGATAGATGGATTTGCGTGACACATTTTTCTTGCCGGCCCATTGTGAACATGTCCATGAACTATTTTTTAAATTTTATTACAGCATGATATATGTCACAAATATTAAAACTCTCTTGTATGTGATTTTGAATATGTAATTTTCTATCCAAAGCCCCGACAACCTTGATGGTCGTATGTTGTCCCTTTAGCTCCCCAAAGTGCGAGACTATATGATGAGAGGCAATGTTCCCAGCATAGATGAGGACAATATGTAGATAGAGGGGTCGATATTGCAAGAGGTGGAGGTCTTCCAAATCTTGGAGCATGTAGAGGAGGCAAAACCAGGTAACAATGATGAAAAGACTACAAGAGGCCAAGAATTCTTTGAGAATGAGGTGGACTCATCCTTTTCTGGTGACCTTTCTATCGACCATCTAGTGTATGCGGAGTTATGTCAAGAGATTGACATGGGACCATAGGCTACAACATACTTGTAGCATCCACCTACTCAATTTATTGATGAATCGCTTATAAGGATACTCTAGAATATGCATTTTAAGTAATATCATTTTTTTCAGAGTTATATTACCGTGCTTTGCTTGAATCTTTATATTGATTATGCTAACATCAATTTTTTTTTGTGTAGGTGACCTTTGGCAATATTTGGATAGCAAAATGAGTCGAGGGATGAGAGATGAGGAGTTGTAGAAGATCTTCACACATATTTCTCTAGATCAGATGGCTCGATTTAGAGATATGGCAAACTAGGACCTGTCTCAAATACCATCACATCGTTTCGTCATATCTACTTCTGCACGCTCTAATGCTTCAGTTTCGACTAGACGAGGTCAACACTCCAGACTTGGGTCAAACGGAGGGAGTGGTTCCGAGGGATGCTACAGAGATATGGATGCAGTGAACTTGCAGTCAACTTAAGATACAGGTGCTACTCCTTACTCTCATGCGGGTTCGAGAGAGGGTGGCTCAGGTGGTTGTTGTGGAGGTACCAACGCAGTGTCTCTGTCTCGTCATTTTGGTGAACTTGCATCACCTGTAGGATTTGTCACACTTGTGGGGATGTCTACTCCAGTGACTCTAGCTTTTGCTCAACCCTCTGTAGGTGGCATCCCTATGGGTATTGCTTTGAGAGAGTGTATCCCCGTGGGTACACCAGATGTACATAGGTATCCTCGATATGCCCAAGAGCGCGGTCGCATGTGTGGGAGAGGACACATCTTAGACATACCCCGGAGGGGTATGGATACCTTGTAGATGATAAGATAAGAGCCATCATCATGAATGATGAGGGGAGGAGAGTGATGGCTCGTATGAGAGAGTTGTGCCAACAAGTTTTTTGGCACAATATCTTGGATCATTTGAATAACATAACCGAGAGGATAAAGGAATACATAGTAGCATCCTTGCAGGAGGAGTTTTCAATATCCACCACGACAGATAGGTTTTCCATAGGTTGGATGATGCATACATATCACACATATGATCGGACGCAAGGCACTTAAGATTTGGTCCTCAAAGTCTGAGTGGCTAGACATGAATGGCTGGTGCCAACTCAAGGAGGAGGCTACAAATTCTCCAAGATATTGGACACAACAGTGCGAGGCAGTGAGGGTACGACTGGAGGTAGGAGTGGTCCATCATCTTGGGAGTAGCCGCCACAGGACTTATTTGGAGAACTTTGTAAGTTTTTCTTCTATTCTTCTTGCTTATTTTTTTGCAATATTTCTTGTATTGATAATCGTATTTCTAACACTTGTATTTTATTTTCTTTGTACCACTCCATTACAAATCGTGATCCCATCAGCCTAGAGACTCAATATGCATAGAGACACAGTCTCACTGCATTGATCGATAGACTGTATGCACGCAACAGCCTAGTAAGTCACTCATCTTTCTTGTTCGTAGTTAGTATTTTTAATTAAAATGCATTATTTTATGGTGGACTGATGTGTAGTTATTTTTTTTCTTACAGAGCCCGTTCAATGCTCCTTTGTGTCGGGACAAGCTTTCAGATGGCGAGGATCTATAGCTCACACTTGGATTCGTGGAGTGCATATCATCTTTTTTTTTGGTCCTGTGATTTATGTAGGCATTTTCTATGCACTATGTTATTATCATCCTTTGTATCTTGCCATGATTCCATGAGCTCTTTCATTAAGCGATCTTGTATTTATTTTATGTATCAGTCTTGTGGGTTCAAGTAGATTTTTCCTTCATTTTGATGACCATTGTACACTTCACATGTAATCCATTTGTAGAATGTAAATACAACACATACTGCTGCATGTGGCAATGCAACTTGCTGCCTTGCCACAATTATTTTTTGTCTGTAATCGTCACTATTAGCATTGCAAATTTCCTACACACATTGCTATTTTGCATCACATTTGCGATGCAAATAGCGATTCTCTCTTTTTTTGTTTCCCCTCTCTTTGTTTCTCTCCACCTCCTTATGTTTTCTCACTCATTTTTCTCTCTCCTTCCCTCTCCCTCTCTCTTTCCCCATTTCTTTGTTATCTTTCATGTTTATTCTCTCTCTCTCTCTCTCTCATTCTCTCCTCATTTTCCTTTCTTCTTATCCCTTTCTCATTTTCTATCTTTCTCCCTCAATGCACCTCATTCTCAAGAAAAACCCTCTCTTTGTTTCTCTTCACCCCCCTCATGTTTTCTCACTCATTCTCCTCTCTTCCTTCCCCTCTCTCTCTCTCTCTCTTTTCCCAATCTTTCATGTTTATTCTCTCGTGTTTTTCCTTTCTTCTTCTCCCTCTCTCATTTCATATCTCATTTCCTCTCTTTCTTTCTCAATGCACATCATTCTTTAAAAAAACACAAAAAGAAAAAGAAGAAAGAACAATAACAAACCCTCTCTTTTTTTCTCTCTACCCCCTCATGTTTTCTAATTCATTCTCCTCTCTCTCTCTCTCTCTCTCTCTCTTTATTATGTTTCATGTTTATTCCCTCTCTCTGTGGTTATTTCTTTCTTTTCCTTTCTTATTCTCCCTCTCATTTCCTCTCTTTCTCCCTGATTGCACCTCATTCTCAACAAAAACAAACAAAGGAAAAAAAGAAAGAACAAGAGCAAACCAAGAGGGAGCAATGTACTCACGGAAAAGGCCTGAGGATCGATTTTTCGTCTCCTCTTTGGAACGGTCCCTCTTCGCCCTTTGTGCACTTCCTCCTCTTTCCTTTGCGAACACGGACGACAATGGTGAGAAGCTCTCATTCTCTCATTCTCTCATTCTCTCCCTCTCCCTCCCAGACACACTATCTCCTTCACTCTCTCTTTCGCTCTCTCTTTTACTCTTTGTAGAAAAATGTTGTGTTCGGGTTTTGGCCCCTTTTTTTGATGTGAGTACCATCGCTACACCGCTAAAATGCATTGCAACTACCGGTCACTATTCCCCTATATTCTTGTAGTGAATATATCTGTCTCACATGTTCTTTACCACTCATATAATTGAATACAATACAACAAAGTCCTACAGTACTCAATTTTAAATTGAGACAACCTTCAAGAGGTATGGATGATTTGAAATGTCACCAAAGTCACTATAGTAACTCTTCATAGTAGACCAATGATATTATCACTCCTAATCTTTAGCTTCATTATTCAACTACTGCATTTTCCATTGAAATTGTTAAGTTAAGCTCATATTATCATCTTTCTAAGGAAGAAAATATTTTCCAAGCTAAAATCCATCCAACAAAACACCTACAAAAACATTCAAAGGTTGATAAGAAACATATAGAAGCACACAAAACTCAAACATAAAACAACAAAACCATATTAGTCAAATCAAAACTACGCCAAATTATCAAAAACCATCCCATACATACTCAATAAAATCTCAAACCACTTATTCAAAACTATAATTTCTCAACAAAACAGAGACATACCCAACAAACACAAATTAGACATATTAGTAATAAACAGACACTCAATGGAAACTATCAAAACTCTTGAAACTGAACAAAAACCTCAACAAGCTATCCAAACATACTACAAAATTTAAAGATCAACCAAACCTATCCAATCATCCATTCAACTCCAAATACCAACAAAAGACATCTAAAAACAAGTCTTCTCGATACATGACATATTTGTAAACTTAGCGTAGGGAGTGCTCTTGTGACCTTGGAAAGAACAAACTGTATAATTCTCATAACTACTCATCATTTTTTCATTCATTACTCCATTATTCCATCAACATCCTTGAACACAACCATGACCCCCACATATATTCATAAACACCCTAGGTTAAAAAGATAAATGGAAGGAAAGCACAAACTCTATGAACCATTCCATATTCAACTCAATAAATAAGCTCAAACTATTTAAGGATATAAGAAGTTATTTCATGTCTATGCACATCCTTCTTCAAATAAATTAAAGAGATATTGCTCTTAAACCACCCTTGGATTGATAATCTTCAATTGCAATAGCTTTAGCACCTCCAATTTGATGAGAATTAGACACACACATACACACATAAGCCATATATCCACATAAACACTAAAGCTCACATATATACATAGGCCATATATCCACATCAACATTGAAGCCCAAAAAAATTAAATGCAAAAAGATCATTCCATGAGAGATCCAAATACAATAGAGAGCTATTGAGCTTACTTGCCATGATGTAAATGCTTCTTTACATGCTCAACTTAAGTCCTTCCATTGCTCTGCTCTCATCCATAAAGTAAGTGGAAGTGTTCTAAAGAAATTGTAAGCAACACATTTGCTCCATTAAGATAATAAGTTTACTAGGAAATGTATGTGCGAAATAGTTTAGCACATCCATTTGAGTTGCAAAGACATCCTCATTAGGATTAGTGGTTAGAAATGGACTTCTAAGCATTCAAGCGCAAATATTGGTGCATAAAAACAATCTCTCAAAAAAATATTTTGATTGAGCTTGTGCTCTAGTAAATTGAAGGTAAGATTTCAAAGAAGTTGATGCATTCTCCTAGGATTCTAGAATAAGAGGTCAATAAAAAACTAGTCCTATCAAGGAATCTTGCAAATTCTTTTCTCTTTGACAAAGCATGTATGTGGCATTGATGAATCTCAACATGTTGTTCAAGTAGATACCCATGAAATAAGTCTTTAGGATTCAACATATCCTTTTTGGCATTTTGGCAGCAGTGTAGTTTCTAGTAAATGTTGTCTTATCCATAGATGGTTCACATAGTGACTCTTCTCAAAGTGCTATAGCTGAGGTATTCAATTCACAAACATTCATCATAAGAGATTTTCAATCTAAGGGAGTACTTGGCATGAGCTGAATAAGACTATGGAATAATTCTTGGTTCAGTGATCAAGTAATGCAAAGGAAGATGAATATTCTTGATGCTTTAATCTCGATTGTTAATGACACAACATGTGTGATACCTTCTTTCTTTGGCTTTTGGTTCATAGAGAATAAGGATATTGAGCATTCATGCTTGGTTCTATAGATCCCTTATGATGACTTTAGTGGGGCGACGATGTGTTTTCTCTTGAACCTGATCATGTCAAAAAACTATTCCTCCTGACATAAAGTAGGTTAGTGATTATACTTTGATCAAAAGGGATGTTAAATAGGGAGATATTCTCATGTTTTATCTACTTCATGGATAAAATCTTTAAGTTAGTCCATATACTTTCATTGTGAAGTAGATGCTCCTTATTTTTGAGCTATCAAGTTATTGAGTGTTATGCTATCTATGTGAGTGTTTATGTGATGAATGTAGGTTTTCATGAACATGATTATGCAAGATTGCTCTTTAATTGTGAGATGATATGGTAAAAGAAGATATAAAGTCAATATATGTGCATGTTCTTATTGCTTAAACTTCTTTGCCAACAAACATCCATAGATAATATATTCATAAGATATATTGCCATATTGACCTACATTTCCTATTGAAGATCATTTCTATTCAAGTTTATTATATACAAAGAAAAATGTTTGAATGTCTTAATCTTGCCATGTAGTCAAGGTAAAAATTAAGGACCAAGTCATACTTTTTAAGTATTTCTTGGATCAAAAGATCCATCCTACAATCTTATGGGAGAATGCATTTTGGGTCCACTTGTGAAAGTGTAGAACATGGGAGAATCCTTTTGGCGGACTCAACACCATGAGGGAAAACCAAGGGTAATTGGATTAGACAACATAGAAGATATATTACAATTGTTGACATCAAGAAGAATCTCTGTGAATGATGAAAAAAGAGCACTATACAATCCAAGAACCCTGAAGTTCAATATCCTAATAGATTGAAGTAAATTCAAAGAAGAATCCATGATAAGAAACCCAAATTTATACCTTAAAACTTTTTAAGGAATGAGTCTTGGATCCTTCCTAGGCCAAAGGAACCTAAGATGTTAGTGTAGTTTTCAATCCTTGCTCTTCAAATGTATGTCTTCTCTTGAAATTTTGCCTAGGGTTTCTCCAATCTCTCTTTCCTCTTTCTATAATGGTTGTGAGTGGTTTACTTCAAATATGCCCCTGTTTGTGCTTTCATGCTTCTGCTTTTCATGGTCTTGAAGTTGAGATTGCTTTTCCATGTGGTATAGCTTATAAGCTCTTTCTTTCCATATATCTCATTCAAAAATACTCACAAGTGCTTTGGTGGCAGTCTCGTGTAAGTTACTCATGAATATATGTGTGTATCATGTGGGTTCAAAATAAATTATTTTTTAAATACTATTTGTATACATTTTTTGCATACAAAAGGGTGTAATATAAAGGAGTGATTTACAAATTGAATAGAAAATGGTATTATTTTATTTAGGAAAAATTCATAGATAAGGATATTTATATATAGGCCTTGAACGCATGTGATGTAGAGGATATACATATAGTAACTTCCCCGAGGTGGTAGTGAACATGGGAAAAATGGTATCAAAGGTGATACGGATTTGTGGAGGCAATGGCATAATTTTTTCTATGGTGTTTCATTCAATTACTTAATATTTTTAAGTAAAATTAAAATCTTAGAGCTCCAAAGTCAATAATCCATCTCCTTTTCACACTTAAATAGACACAAGCCCACTTGCTAGAGACCCTATTCAGATTGCCATGGTCACAATTAGTTGATATAGTTCTTGTTCACCTTGTGCGTTTGCATATACACTAGGAAAAATCTATTTGATCCCACATTTCTCATCTAAGAAAGTTTTGCAAAAATCTCAATAATCATTCTAAAGTTCTAAAAATCATAAATCCTTTTCGCATGACTCATGACAATCACTTATCTTGTGAAATACTTAGGCATTTTGACTTCTTGCTTCCATTAAAACCTTGTGCAAAAGCATATCATCATGAGTGGACACATCATGCCACGACATCCATCCTCTCTGAAATTGCATGTCCTCTACATGGACTATAGCTACCCATCATCATCCCTAAGCTCAGTTGTTTGCTCAAAGTCATCACCTTCTACTTCAAGTTATTTTTTGGTAATGCCTTCTTCATCTACCCTATCATCCTACCTTTCATCCTTCACAATTTATGCTTTTGGATCTCTTTCCTTGACTATCTTGGTCCTATTTTGTGCCCTAGGTATCCACAAGTGAGTCCTATCCAACTCTCTTAAATCATATACAACTTATAGTACTTTATGTCCTTTAGATTCAATCTCTTTGCTCGATACAAGACCATCCTACAGAAAACTTCCCATATCTTTTGATCTATAACTCAGATTGCCAAGCTTTCTTTTGGAAAGTTTTAGCCATGATTTGGACTATAATTATTATGAGCTTGGGGGCGTCACTATATACAAATCCTCTACATCATGTGTATTCAAAGGATATTAACAAATACCCTTTTCTTACATGCTATAAGATAATAAGATAATCTCTCTTTCTTTAAGAAACTTTTAGATTTTTTTCTAAATTTTTATTTTAAAAACCATTATGTAGATGTAATCCTATAAGATTTGCTAAATAAAATATTATTCTATTAATCACATGTGGTACACTTATATTTCTTAATGTGACCCGCTTAGGTTGTAAATAACTCAAAACAAAAATTTTAAGATTTCAACCCCTAATTTTTTTTGTGTAGCCTGTAATTATCTTTTACTATGTGCACTACTCACCATATATGGACATTCTTATCCTTGTAACTTTCGCATACCAGCCCAGATGACAACCAAACCTAGTAAACCTTTTTCTTAGGTATGAAATCCCATCTTGGAAGTTTAAGCCACCATAAATTATCATTGAAATAGAATATTTTTCAAGATATCCAAAATTTCCCTAACTTGTCTACTATAGTAACCTACAACCATATCCCTCATCTTACATAAAATGGCTACTAGATATTCAACCAAAAGAGCATATACACATCCCACACATTCCCTTGTGGTCTCAACAACCCATATCAGAAAGTTTGTCAAGACGTGAATATTTGACTCATCATTCTACATATGTCATCCTCTTAAAGACCATCACCCCGATCATAATATACCTTTGAATTTTCTATCATCCCTTTTTCAACCTATTGAGACTCTTGAAATTCATACATAAGTACATTTACCTCTCCTTGTTCTAATAGCCATGTCTAAAATATAGATTGATTGTTTTCACCCCATCTAGATTTGAAATCCATAGGCTATCTCTCTATGATTTACTCGAAAAAAGCACACAGTGTCGCCATGCCTAATTTGAGCCCTCTACCAGTGAACCAACCTATCTATAGTTGTCTTTTACCTAGTTTGGCTTCATCTAAGGCTAATTCTCATGATCTAACCCTATATTCATCTTTTGTAGCTATTGTATGTCCTATTCAAGTGCTACCAACTATCTATCCATAGTTGCAACAACAACATTTTTAGCTACCAATACTAGCCAAC
Source organism: Lygodium microphyllum (assembly GCF_053477565.2). Taxonomy (NCBI): domain Eukaryota; kingdom Viridiplantae; phylum Streptophyta; class Polypodiopsida; order Schizaeales; family Lygodiaceae; genus Lygodium; species Lygodium microphyllum. The sequence goes on from NC_141155.1 coordinate 35,549,039, forward strand.
TAGCCATATGATCATCTCTAAGAGTTGTTTCTAGATCAACTAGGTGCAGATGACGACTAGTAGCTTTAGACAAAGCCACCTAATTTGGCTTCATTTAATACAACTAGTCATCTTCTACACCTATATTCATCTTCTCTAGCTACAAAATTGTCAGAAGTGGATGTAGTGATGGAAGCATGGACAACTGATGTAATAGACAACTAAATAGAAGAGGAAAGAGAAACACTACAAAAGAAAGAAGAACACTACATAAAGAACTCAAAAGAAAAGAGATGCTTGAGAAATGGAATCCATATACAAATACATGAGATAGTATAAATCCAATGTTAGTTAGTGGCTATGAAGGCACTAGCATCAGTTTGCTCTCTCCACCAAAACCTCAATATGGTAAAGCACACAATATGAATGTAGAGGAGGGATTCATGAGAATATATAAGTCAAGTATATGCCATAAATGATATTAGGTCCTCCAAAAATAAATGTTGGTTGGCTCAATAGACCTGTCAAACACCATGAAAATGATATACCAAAATGCCTAAGATATTTAAGATGTGCCTAGCCCACTCTATACACACAAACTCACACATTAACTAACATATCCAATAATATCTTCTTTTAGAGCAAGGGTGATCTAGTGCAATATAACAATACAATGATAAGAACCCATTATAGTCCATACAATAGTTACCACCAAAAGAGAAACATGGACATCTAGGTTGGGAGTGGCCAGCCCCCAACAAGATGCCTCAAAGACGATTTGAGATCAATGATGATCATATGAGCTTCTAAAAATAAAGAAGAATCATACTATCTCTCAATATTTTTCACAATTCCTCTCAAATAGCACATGTGGCTATCCTTTTGTTGATGCCGCAATGCATAAATGACCATGGATTCCTACCTTTGGCTAGATTGCCAAAGTGTCCCCTCATGTGAACTCTAGCCAAGCCCACAAACAACTCATCATGAACGTGGATATCAATCTAAGATCCATGACTTGTAAACCTACCAGACATTGATCGATGCATCAAGGAAACCCCTATCCAGTTCTTGTGTAGCTAAATAAGAGTATAAATTAGGCCCAACTTTCCCACCTCACCAGGCTCCCACACTCCCTTATTGGTAGTAAATGGTTATGAGGGATGTCCTCCATGATTTGTACTAGCAACCTAGAAGAGCAACCTAGAAGGGAGGCCTTCGAAAACCATCACTAGAGTTGAAGGAGAGGAGCTTAAACCTAGAAGTAGAGGTGAAAAAAAACAATGAGAGAGTCATCACATATGTGCTTTCTCCATTCATAAAGTTGCTAATGTCATGCAAATCTTTACAAGGTTTTCCTTCTCCCCACAATAATAGCATTGAAACTTCTTCTTCTTCCATATGTCACCCATTTTTGAAATTGGAACATCTGGTTTACCAAAAGAGAGCATCCTCAATGAAACTTGAATATCAACATAGCAAGTCTCCAATAAAATACTCGTAGAGTAAACAACCCCCCAATAAGATGCTAGAGGAGCTATGATGAAAGAGATATAGAGAAAATGAATAAATGCAAGACAACTCCAAGGATAAAAGAATGCCACAAGTACCGACTCACAAGGATTGCACAAGTTTAAACTAGTAAATGAAGTAGATAGAGAAAAAAGCAATATTAACTAGAGTGTAGTGAGATAAGAATATGAGAATCAGATGGACATGAACCCTCTCTAAAGCTAAGCAGTGTATCATAAAGTGTGAGAATATGGACCAAAAACATGCTTGATGTAGTGAAGGATTTTATAAATTTTGTGGATGATAATGAGGATTTTTTATCTACTAATGCTATTTTTACAAAGCCAAATGATGATGCAATGATGAAACGTGTTGATGCTATTGAGCAAGAGAGGGATGATGCTATGAAAGTTAAGGATGAAGAAAAATTATATGCCTTGGGTAAGTACCAATGTGTAGATGTTTGCTACAATCATGCAAGATAAAGAAGATGCATTTATAATGTAGGATCTTGCATCACATGAAGAACTCTTTGTCTAAGAGAGTGCTCCCTTTTGATGTCTTAGGGATGGAATAAAACTCTTTAAGATGTAGGCTGGTGACACAAAGATGTAAATGTTTTATATAGGTCAAGCTATGGGATTCATGATCTCGCAATGGGATTTTTTTTGCCATTTCATCCTAGAATACATGTTGAGTTTAAAGATTTATTTGCAAAGGGCCAAATGATAGTAGGATATTATGCACTATCAATGCCTTATGATCCAAGTAGATGAGATTGATTTCTTTGTGCATGTCAGATGATACTCGTGACTTGGGTGTTTCATTGTGGTGGGAGGTGTCTTATGCATATGTTTGGTTGGCTAAGGATTATATGGATTTTTGATCTAGGTGACTACATAGTGTGGCACATCAAGGGAATGTATGGGTTTGGAGGGGGTGGATTTCATAAGGAGAAATTGCCTATCACATGAAAACTTCGAGTGCAACAAGCTTAGGATCAACTTCACCATGCAAATCTAGAATGATATGAGAGTCAATAAAAGATACATTCTTGTATTCTGGAGGTTCAGGTTCCCATGCTTATGGAATGTGAGTTACATATTCTTTGTTTTAGAAGATATATATTATTTTATTTATATCTTGGAATAGCAACATTGATGCATGTAAAAGCTTAGATTTTGCAAAAAGTAGGAGCTAAGAATAGCCTTAGAAGGCCTACCTTGGAAAAACAGGTAAAGAGGAAGACTACACATGCACAAGCATGATAGAGAGAGGGCTGCAATGTGACAGACTATGAATCGAATAGTAGCACGAGAAGATCCACATTAAATAAAGAGAATGAAGTTGATGAAGAAGGTGAACACGTTGAGGTCTATCAAGCAGTGACTACAAGTGTGGGGTTGAATCATCTTCATGCCAATCTATGAGAGCTAATGAACCATATGAAAGCTACAGTTTTGAAGCTGATCATGAAGAATACCATTATCATGAATTATTCCTGTAGAGTTAGAGTCTATGTGCACGAAGGTGACTGCAATTTTGGACTAAACATAGGCAATTGACAACTAGGAGTTGGTCAATGTGTTATTATCCTTTGGATTGATAAGCTCGGATGCAATCTTTAGACTAATCATCATGATCAAAGGTTGGGCTGCTTCTACAATAACCTCAGTGATATTGATGAAGCTCAACATGTTCTTCAAGGAGATAAGCAGGCAGTAGGTCTTCAGGATTCAACATTTCATTTTGAGCATTTGGCAATGCAGTCTTACTAGGTCTCATCTTATCCAAAGATGATTCACTGGCTAGCTCTTTTGAGAATCCTATAGCTGAGGTATTAAATTTAGGAAGAGTCATAATAATGGAATCTCAATTTGAGGGAGTGCTTTGGCATGAGCTGAAAAAGACTATGCAATAATGTTTCGTTGGATGATGAAGTAATGGAAAGGAAGATGAGTATTCTTGATGCTTCAATCTTGACCATTTGTGAGATAACATGTGTCGTACCTTCTTGCTTTGGTTGTTGATGCTTAGAGCATAAGGATGTTGAACAATTATGCTTGGTTCTATGGATTCCTTATGATGAAGAAAACTCCTTTTAGTGGTGATAATGTGTTTTCCCTTGAGCCCTACCATGTCATTTTATTGCTCCTAAGGTAAAGTAGGTTAATGATTGTACTAATTCTCAAAAAGGATATTAAATAGGGAGATATTTTCATGTTTTAGCTACCTCATAGATAAAATCCTTGGGCCCATGCACATACTTTCCTTGCGAACTTGGTGCTCCTTATTTTTTAGCCATCAGGATATTGTATGCTATGCTATCTATGCAAGTGTTAATGAAATGAATGCATGTTTTGGTTAACATGATTATGCCAAAAATGTGTTTAACTATGAGATGATATGGTAAAAGAAGATGCACGGTCAAAAAATGGACATGTTTTTATTGTTAATGTGAGTCAATGCTCTATGGGAACAAAGTGGTGAAAGGAACTGAGTTCTATCACATGTTAGAAAACATTCTTGACGTATTGATGTGATTTTATCAGGGTTAACTACAGGCTTAGTTTCAATCACTCCTAGGCACCATTATTCTCTCAAACAAAGTGGAGGTCTAAGCAAACTTTCAAGTTAGTGTCAACCACTCCTAAGCAATGAATGTGCTTGGATGAAGGGGAGGTTGAAGATCAGAGTTTGTAGCATTGGAATGTGTGCACAAGAGGGAGAAAATAGCTCAAAGTACAAGAATGAAATCTTGCTTAATAAGTTGCTTAGAGTACAACTTGGGTACACTCTCTCACTCATGATAGTGACCCATAGGCTATTTATATAGCCCTTGCCAGCTAGGGTTAGGGTTTCCCCTACCCCTAGGGCTATTCACACTCATCTGCCCTTATACTCCCTTGCTTATAGTGGGTTTCTATGCCTGTCTTCTAACACCCCCCCTCAATGCCAGGGTGGCATTGGATTACAAGGCATGTAAGAGATTCCCCCCCTTTTTGGGATGCCTTTATAAATTAGGCTTACAAGGTTGTTTTAGGTAGATGATCTAAATAGTCAAAACAGTCGATCTTCAGATGAATTGGAGACATAGTTGGCCACCAATTCTTTGGGTATTTCAGGAGTGTTGGAGCATTTACTAGTGATATGCCCTGTCTTCTTGCATTTGTTGCATTTCATCTTCTCGGGATACTTCTTCCAGCAGTTGTTTACAAGATGTCATTTTTTCTTACAGAAAGAACATCTAGTGAGAACTGTATGAACCAATACTTGTTCACGGGAATTTGAAGTTGCCTAATTGTTGCTGCTTTCTTTGTGGTTCCTATTTTCTTCATCTAAGCAGGATTGAATGGCACTTACCAAAGTAGGATCTGGAATGTTGGTGAGAGTGGTTACAAGAGTAGGAAACACTTGTTTTACAGCTTTTAGGAGAATAGCAATAACATCTTCTTCATGTATTGGAGCTTGTATAGAAGCAAGTTGTGCCATAAGTCCCTTTATATGAGAAATGAAATTTTCCAAATCTTCTCCTGAACGATATTCCAAGCTAAAGAATTCAATTTTAAGGAAGATTTTAGTATTTTTGCCAGTGGCACCATAGAGCTTTTCAAGCTCATCCCATTTTTCTTTAGCAGTGTTTAGTTGATCAACATGATGAATTAGGGATTCATCTAAGTGTAGCATTATGATTGCTTGAGCACGTTGGTCATCCTCTATATCAATCATATTTGCAGAGTTTATAGCTCTACTGCCTTGAATGAGAGGCCAATACCCTCTCTCCATCATTTTGTATTTTATAAGTACCTGCCATGGGTGGAAATCCTTACCATCAAACTTTAGAATTTGAGGACGGACATCAGCATATGTTGTGGTCATTGGGAAGGTCTTACCACTTGTTAGGACAAGAGCAGTGTCTAGTCCCTTACAAACGTTTCACTGAATGCGGAAGCAAATTAGACAATGTGAAGTCAAAGTTGCAATGAAGAGAAAGGCTTAAAATCATATAAGTGTAATATTTCAAAGTATGACTTTGGTGGTGCTTTCTTATGTGCAAGCTTCTTCCGAGGTTTAATAGTGTTTTTAGGTTTTAATGAAGTAAACCTAGACTGGACTTCAAGCTCCTCCTTGTGGTATAGCTTAGTGGAAGAAGCTTGTGTTGGACATGGTTTGTCTATGATCTCAATGCTTGTTGCTGATGATTTCGAGGAGAGTACGATGACACTCATGCTATTGATTTCACTGACCAATGTACTTGACACAAAGTCACTCACGATATGCAATACACTTCTAGTGCATGATGCTCTATGTGTTAATTTTACACATCACCTTACAACAATATATGAAGAGGAATAAAAAACTCACTGGATTTTAGTAAATGCCCAGCAAGCAAATAACATGATGATTCATGATTAGTGTTAAAAAAAACACTATTGTCAAGCTTAGCGAAGTGCTTGAATGGAACCCGGTTGAAAGTCGGCTTCCCGATGGTTGGTGATGTCCATTCAGCATGCCCAAGAGCTTTAGAATCTGGAATAGGCTTCAGAAACTCTACTTCAGTGATTAGAATCACTGTTAATGAAGCTCAGAGTGAAAATATGATAATATGTCAAGCTTGGAGCTTGTTGGCTATGGCTGCCCAAAAAAACACAGTTAGGGTTTGGCAGAGATCTCTTTTTGTGAGAGGAATTTCCAGGAACCCTTTTAGTTGAGGATAGCCCACTTGGGGGGCTGTCAAAGCCCCAAGATAACAGTACAAATTGCATCGCCTACTACGTGTACAGCAGCCCGACTTCTGCGCTGTCAGAAAACTACGCTGTTTCTAAAATTCGCGCAATGCTGCCCACGCCGTTGACCAATATTGACGTCTATCTTGCGAGCCTGATTTGCCCTGAGATAGGCAAGAAATCCCTAGATGAAAGCAGAGGGAGATATGGCCTCCTTTGTCCTCCTCAAGTCCTCCAATGGAGGTAGGTTGCATGCAGCTATGGAGGAAAGAAGGATAAGATGAAGGAACTGATAGCTCATGTGCACTTAGTCATAGCTAATGCTGAGGGAAGCTGAGGAGATCAAAGATGGCTCTAATACCAGGTTGAAAATCAAAGTTTGTAGCATTGGAATGTGTGCACAAGAGGGAGAAAAGAGCTCAAAGTACAAGAATGAAATCTTGCTTAATAAGTTGCTTAGAGTACAGCTTGGGTACACTCTCTCACTCATGATAGTGATCCATCGGCTGTTTATATAGCCCTTGCTAGCTAGGGTTAGGGTTTCCCCTACCCCTAGGGCTATTCACACTCATCTGCCCTTATACTCCCTTGCTTACAGTGGGTTTCTATGCATGTCTTCTAACAGGGGAGGGCTAACATCTAGGATACTCTCATATGAAATTGTATTTTGGATTCAAAGAGTTTGACAAGGATTGTAATCTAGTGTTTTGTATTGTTGTGCATAAAATTTCTAGCAAGTCTTCTTGATCCATCAATTCTACTTCTCTCTCCTCTTTTTTGACTTGCTTGATAGAGACTTTGCATCTTTGTGGACTACATGTGCATTTTCTTGTCACAATGGTTCATAGAATTGGCCCATGGTTCAATGGAGAAAATTGATATGGGCTCTCGTGAGATGCAATTAACAAGTTTGTTTGCAAAAATCATTCAGTGCAAGTGCATTCCTCAGTTATTTTGGATAAGGATAGTCAACGGTCAAGGTTTTTTCAATAGTAGAGATATAATACTTAGTAATGTGCTTCATATATGCATTGGTAAAGAGCTCTCCATTAAGGAGATTAAGGTTCCAAGATCAATGTGGAAAATTTGTGAAACCAAACCAAAAAGAAGAAGGGTATGTTTTGATAGACTACCTAGTTGAATTGGGCAATGTGGATAGTATACATGCAATAACGACGTGAAAGATGGTCATGATGTAGTTGCACCTTGATCTCAAGATTGAGGGAAGTATCCTAGTGGTGTTGATGAGGGAATCACTTGGTTTTGCAACATCTCAAATACACACTCATGGTTGTTGACAAGTATCATATTGTGGAACGAGTGCTTAACTAGATTTTTCTTACAAAATGCTAGCATTATTTATATCTAGTCTCTATTTGTGTCTACTTCTACAAGTGCTCCTAGTATATATCAATCTGAATATGAAGATGGTAAACTAGTTAAATGAAGATTATGGTTGACAAAGGAACTTTAGAAAGCTATTTTGAATGGCAATACTCTACATGTAAATATCATTTGTGAGGCCACTATGTTGAGAAATGATTCACATGTGCTCTATGTTAGTATAGAAGGAAACAAAGCTTATTGACTCTATATTAGAGTTTCCTCATTGCATGTGTTCTCATTTTTATAAGAGATAAATCATAAACTTTACATTCCATGCAAGCATATATACTATGTGTCCTTAAATGTTCTAAGCTTGGACCCCATGTCACATGGTTTCATTCGTCACACTACTTTGGAATTGCTTCAAACTATGGGAGCAAAGAAGAATCAATGTATCTATTTAGAGAGACATGTAGTAGAATGGTGATAGTTATACCTCACAATGCGTTTTTAGTGCAAAAGGTTTTGATGCTTACAAGCACTTGTAGAGACATTTTGTGGTGCAACACCAAACCTTCATAGATAGATGTGCAATGCTATGAGATTATGTCACTATGATGAGATTATTCCTCCTATTTATCTACTATATTCTAGCATGTATACATTTTGAAGATCAAATCTATAGGCCTACTTTTGATATGATGTCTCATTCTTGTGTTGATTTTGATAATCAACCCTAAAAGCACGTCTCTTGTTCATGAAGTTGTAATTTTGGCATCGTTAAAATCACCACTCTTTTCTTAAACTAACATTTTCTAGTCATGAAGATATTGTGGTGTCCAAACATTTTGAAAATTATACATATGTCATATGTTTGCATTGATCTTGAAAATAAATCCCAAAAGCATGCCTCTTGTTTATGTAGTTTTAAATTTAGCTCTCCTTCATTGTACTTATGTTTTCTAGTCATCAAGATATTATGTATATGTCATCTCAACAATAGAGTTGAACACTGTATTATGTAAATGAAGAGACTAGAAGTTCTTTTGGAGGTCAAATTTGACATTTGTTGCTTAGTTTTTATTTTATTCTCATGATGCTTTCTTGGAAAAATGAATTCCTACATTTTGGAAATGTAAATCACTCACTTTATGGGCATCAAAGTGATAGGGGTATTGTTTAAATTACATTGTTTGTGTATAATTTGATTGTGAAGGGTGAAAATCGCAAGAGCTAGAGCATGTAAAGAGTCTTCTAAAGTAGAAAATTTTCATCACAAAAGTTTCAAGAAAATTGAAGTAATTTCTTAGCATTGAGATGATTAGGATGTCTAAGGGAATATATGTCAAGATTGTGGGAGAGAAGGAAGGAGTCTCACTTGTAGCTTTCTTGCTTGCACAATGGGGGAATACACACAAGGGTGGAGGCTGACAACAGTTTTCCTCTTCTTAGTTGTGTAAGCCAAAAAGAACTCTCATACAAAGAAATAGAAGAACCCTATATATGGGTCTCAAACCAAACTCAACTAACTAAGGTAGCATACTAACTGAGCCACGAACTAGAGTAGATAAGGATAGCTATCATCTAGCTATTATTCATGGGCGGTGTACCAACTGCATCTGCAATTGACAAGTCGGTGACATAAATACACAACGGTCACCCTGGCGTATCACGAGTGGAGCTCGATATCTCAACACTTCCCCTCGAGCTCAATCCCAATTCCTGCACACCAAGCAGGTCTCTGAACTTGCGCAGCTTCTCTGTGCCCAATGCCTTCGTGAATATATCAGCTACCTGATCCTCTGTGCTGACATAAACTAGATCAATAAGACCTAGTAAAACCCTCTCCCGCACATAGTGATAATGCACCTCAATGTGCTTTGTTCTAGCATGATAGACTGGGTTATTTGCCAAGTGTATACTACTCATGTTGTCACAATAAATGAAAATTGGCCCATCTGTAGACTGATGCATATCATAAAGTAGCTTATGCAACCAAGCTACCTCACATGCAGCCATTGCTGCACCCCTGTACTCAGCCTCTGTGCTGGACAAGGCAACTGTAGGCTGTTTCTTGTTGCTCCAAGTGACTGCAGCACTCCCAAAAGAGAACACATATCCACTGGTAGATCGTCTATCAGAAATGCTACCAGCCCAATCAGCATCAGTGTATCCATGCAACTGTATCTGAACCCCAGTCTCATAAAATAGTCCATACTGCAATGTGGACTTCACATATCTGAGTATGCATCTAGCAGCATCCAAATGCGGTTTCCTTGGAGCCTGCATAAACTGACTTACCAATCCAACAACATAGCTCAAATCTGGCCTGGTAATAGTCATATAAATCAAGCTTCCTACTATGCGTCTGTACATAGTAGGGTCTTCCAGAAGCTCACCTGCATCTGCGCTCAACTTCACATTCTGCTCCAAAGGAACTGAAATAGGCTTACAGCCTGTCATCCCATATTTGGACAGCATGTCCAATCCATACTGCCTCTGCAAGAGCTGTATCCCACTTGGTGATCTAATCACCTCAATGCCCAAGAAATAACGAAGCTCTCCCAAATCCTTCATCTCAAACTTCTGCTTCAATAGCATTTTCACATGAAGGATATCTTCATCACTGTCACCTGTCATAATCAAATCATCAACATAAATGACAAGTAGCATAATACCTTTCTCCGTTTTTCTCACATAAAGTGAGAAATCTGCCTTGGAAATCTGAAAGCCAATAGTGACAAGACACTGTCCTATTTTGTTAGACCATGCTCTAGGTGCTTGCTTCAAGCCATACAAGGCTTTCTTCAACCTGCAAACAAACTTAGGATGAACAGCATGCACATAACCTGGTGGCTGCTCCATATAGACCTCTTCTTGCAAATCACCATGCAAGAAGGCTTTCTTTACATCCATCTGATGTAAAGACCATCCCTTTGATGCAGCCATAGCAATGATTGCTCTTACGGTTGCCATCCTTGCAACTGGACTGAATGTTTCTTTATAGTCAATGCCATATGTTTGTGCATACCCCTTGACTACTAATCTTGCCTTGTATCTGTTCACAGAACCATCTGCATTGTGCTTCACCTTATAAACCCACTTACAGCCAATTGCATTCTTACCTTTAGGCAAAGGTACCAATTCCCATGTAGCATTTGCTTCCAAGGCATCCATTTCTTCATCCATGGCTTTCTCCCATTTTTCTTTTCTCATGGCTTGCTCAAAAGAAGTGGGTTCTGGTTCCTGTATCACTTTGACCATATATGCATAGTGAATGGCTGTAAATCCATCATATTTCAGCCTATCCACAGGATACCTAGCTCTCGTAGACCTGCCCAAAATAGGTTCACTCCCAGATGCTCTCAAAACATCCCTGGTCTTCCTTACTCCAGGTGTAACAATAGAAGAAATACCCAACTCATCATCAATGCTCTGTTCTGAGCCACTGGATTCACCATCCACATAAGAGTGACCTGCATTCACATCAAACATGGGCTGATCAACCTTCTCTTTTCCTTTTCGTGATACTTGCATACCACTATCTGCATTGCTTTGAGAAGATTCTCCTGATCTCAATCTGCCTGTCCATGGCGAAGAATGTGAACCACTGCTAGAGGACTTTCCAGGTCCACTAATATTTTGTGACTGCTGCTGTGAATTCTGTGCACCATTACCATTTTGTGCATCTACATCATCAATCACATTTACTGGTTTATACCAGCTACTCATCTCATCAAAAACAACATCTCTGCTCACTGTAAACTTACGAGTAGAAGGGTTATAGCATCTATACCCTTTTTGCTGCAGAGAGTAACCAATAAAGATGCACTTCTCAGCTTTTGGATCTAACTTGGATCTCAACTCATTTGGCACATGTACATAGGCAATGCAACCAAAAAATTTCAAATGAGAAATATCTGGTTTCCTACCAGTATACCTCTCCTCTGGAGTCATCCCATGTATTGCTGCAGTGGGAGTCCTGTTCATTATGTAGACTGTTGTAGCAACTGCTTTAGCCCAATAAAAATCTGGCAGGTCTTTTTCATTGAGCATGGCACGAGATACCTCTCCAATATGCATGTTTTTCCTTTCTGCAATTCCATTTTGTTCTGGGTTATGACTGCATGAATATTGCTGCTTTATGCCATGCTCCTGCAGGAACCTTGCAAACTCATTTGAGGGGTACTCTCCCCCTCCATCTGACCTTAGGCATTTTATTTGCAGGCCTGTTTCTTTTTCAACCATAGCTTTAAGAGTTTTGAAATGCCCAAAAACTTCACTTTTCTTTTTCATAAAATACACCCAAACTTTTCTGCTATAGTCATCAATAAAAGTAACAAAATAATGACAGCCTCCAAGAGATGCAGCTTTAGTAGTCCACACATCAGAGTGGATTAATTCCGATGGCTTCTTACTCTCTTGAACATGTCTAGGAAATGGTTTCCTTGCCTGTTTTCCAAACTGACAGGCTTCACATACCTTATGCATTTCTGCAACCTTGAATTTAGGCAATCCTGCAACAATGTTTTGGGCCTGCATTGATTTAAGTCGCTGTACATTAACATGACCAATGCGTTTATGCTAGATATCAATATCTGCAACTACATCGGTCCCATGTGCAAACATTGCTGCACTCAATTCAGGCATGTCTCCATCCAATGTAAACATTCTGCCCTTCTTCTTTCCTTTTGCTATCAAGCGACCTTTATTTTTCATATCCTCAACAAAGCATCCATGAGGATTAAATCTGACCTGCAAGCCCTGCTCAACCATTTGACCAACAGAAACCAGATTCTTGGTGATATTCGGGACATGAAATACATCGGACAGGTATTTCTTTTTCCCATCCTGCATAGACAAAGGAATTTTTCCAATCTGCACAATAGGATGTGCACTATCATCACCAGTCTCCACAAATCCTGGTTTTTCCATTTTCCTTGCATCCTCCATCCATTCTGCATGACCTGTCATGTGGTTTGATGCACCTGAGTCAACATATCACACATCGTTGCTTTCTTCTGCACTTGTCACAGAATTGTTCAAGTGCTGTACCATAAACAAATGCTCATTTCTGTCATCACCCTGTCTACTAGAAGATGCATAATTCCCTTGTTGCAATTTCCCATTCATGATGTCATTCTGCTTTTTATAGCAGTCTTTAGCCATATGACCCATTTTACCACAGTAGTAGCATTCAACATTGCTGTTTGCATTTTGGCCTCTTTGCCATCCACCGCGACCTCTTTGGCTCCCCCTGCCTCTAGAGTTACGACGTCCTCCTCCATAGGACTAGTTTTCTTGAGTTTGCTGCATATTCTGATTTCTACCACGGCCTCCAAATCGGCCTCCTCTACCTCTACCTCTACCTCTTCCAGCATTTGAGTAGAAGATAGTTTCTTTTGAAGTTCCTCCTGAAGAAGATGCACCACCATTTCTCTGCTCCTCAGAAATTAGAAGAGCAATCAACTCCTCAAAATCAGGAAATCTTTCACGAACTGAAATGGATGTCCGAAACTGTGCATAATCCTTTCCTAGACCATTCAAGGTCACAGAAACTAAATCACCATCTTCCACTGGCGACCCAATGGAAGAAAGTGCATCTGCAATCTTCTTCACCTTCATGTGGTAGTCATTGATGCTCATATTTTCTCTTTGCACATTATGCAACTCTTGCTTGAGCTGCATTTTCCTGGCTTGAGTATTTGTGCTATACATTTTTGACAAAGTATCCCATGCCTCCTTTGGCGTACTTGCATCCTGAATATGCACAATCATAGAGTTTGAAATACTGATAGACAGCCAGTACATAACTTTCCTGGCTCTCTCATGCCATGCTTTAAATGCCTACATTTGCTGTTGATTGGGAAGATCAGGAAGAACTGGTTCTTCTTCATTTCCTGCAACAAATTCCCAATATCCTTTTCCCATAAGGAAATTCGTCATTCTAAACTTCCATGCTTGGAAGTTGTTCTTGTCAAGCTTTTCAGTGACAATCTGTGAGAGAGAATGAGACGCCATTACAGAACACTGCAAAAAGTTCTGTCACTGCAAAGAACACAGCTTCAGCCTCACAAGGGCTAATCTGCAAAACTGACGAAAGTGGTATTTGACCACACAGTCACTTCCTAGTGACGATTTTGCATATATAAGAACCAAGGATGATTCTGTAACTCCCAATGTCTCTGCACACGAGCATACGATGCAATATCTGTGGTAACTTTTCACCAACCTGTGGAACAGTGGTCGCACAGCATAAAACAGGGCTTTTTCCTGAGTGCGTGTAGAGAACTTCCGCCTCCAAAACAGGCCCCGAAATGGCCTCAAATCAAAAAAACAGGGTCGCGAAGGTTGAGACAATGCACTCTTGCAATTTCCGGTTGTGCTACCTGCAGAGATCTGCTCCCAAAACAGAAAATGAAAGCAACACTACTCCTCTTACCAGAACACCGCGAGCTTGGCTTGCTTTCTTGAGCTCCTTACCACGAACAAGGCTCTGATACCATGTCAAGATTGTGGGAGAGAAGGAAGGAGTCTCACTTGTAGCTTTCTTGCTTGCACAATGGGGGAATACACACAAGGGTGGAGGCTGAAAACAGTTTTCCTCTTCTTAGTTGTGTAAGCCAAAAAGAACTCTCATACAAAGAAATAGAAGAACCCTATATATGGGTCTCAAACCAAACTCAACTAACTAAGGTAGCATACTAAGTGAGCCACGAACTAGAGTAGATAAGGATAGCTGTCATCTAGCTATTATTCATGGGCGGTGTACCAACCGCATCTGCAACTGACAAGTCCGTGACATAAATACACAACGGTCACCCTGGCGTATCACGAGTGGAGCTCGATATCTCAACAATATAATAGTACATCTTAGATATGTTAAAAAAGGTATAGTATGGCTGATTAAATCCCAATGCCATTAGATGAAAATGTGGAGCTAACTACTAATATGGGTGAGATATTGGAGGATCTCTTACTATATACGAAGATGATGGGAATTTTAATTTTTATTACTATCAAATGTGATATTGTAACTACATAGTTGTTTTGGTGAGTGAGTTTATGTGGGTGCCTTGTAAGCCTCATTTGGATAGTGTGAGATGTACCTCTCAATATCTTACGGTTACATTAGATTACACTATTTTTCATGAGGTTGATATAGTGGTGGAGGTACTTGGTTATACTATTGTAGATTGGGCATGCAATGTGTCTGATAAAAAGTCCACTAGTGGACATGTGTTTTCCTTTGGGAGTGGAGTGGTAACTTGTAGTAAGAAATAGCCCACTATTGCATTATGAAGTATAGAGATAGAGTGAATGGGTGCTGCTACTATGGCAAAATGTAAGATAGCACGGCTACAAAAGTTGCTTGATGATTTGGGGATGTAGATAGGTAGGAGAGTTGTCATTTACTGTGAAGGCATGAGTAGCATATTGTTGGCAAGGAATAAGTGTTTCATAAACGCACAAAACACATTGAGATTCATTACTATTTAATTAGAGTGCAGGTCTTGGCAGATGACATTGATCTCACATGTTTGAGCACAAAGAAGCATGTTGTAGAAATGGGAGTAGAAAAACTTTGATAATTTCTGAATCTTACTTAAAGTATAGGCAAAGTATGGCTACGAAAGTAACTTGATGATTTTGGGATGTAGATAGGTAGGAGAATTGGCATCTAGTGTGAAGGCATGAGTAGCATACTATTGGCAAGAAATAGGTGTTTCATGAATCCACAAAACACATTGAGCTTCATTACTATTTCATTAGAGTAGGTCTTGGTAGGTGACATTGATCTCATATATTTGAGTACAAAGAAGCATGTTGTAGATATCTTCACCAAGGCCCTGGGAGTAGAAAAGCTTCAATAATACTTGAAGTATAGGCAAAGTTTTGGTCATGGAGTTGAGATTCAGGGGAAGTTATAAGATAATAAGCTCAACACAAGCTGCCACTTATGTACCTAGATGATCATTCTTGTATTTATATCACTAGTATGGTTGATATTTCCATTTACATATGATCATAATAATATTTTATAGCTTGATATCACCTAGTTCACCTACTTGAGCTATGGAATATCTCTCTAGTCATTTTTCTATTTAGTGTGTGTCGCTGCTCTCGTGAGCACAACGCCAAGACCCACAGATTTCTTATCACTTCAAGTGTTTCAAATCAAGAGCTATGACTACCTCTTACATAACAATGCACACTCTTCCACACACAAATATAATGAACTTATCTTTGAATCTAATCAATTTTCCTCCTCCCAGGAATCCGTAAGTAGCTTCATGATCCAAGATGTGCTCTCAAACAAGCTCCATCTCCAAGCTCCAAGCTTCTACCTCCATAGCCATGCGCATGAGAAAGGAGAAGAAAAGAAGATGAAGATGAAGAGAGGAGAAGAAGAGCTTCTCCACACTCCCTTACTCACTCACTCACACACACACACAAACACACAAACACACACACA
Source organism: Lygodium microphyllum (assembly GCF_053477565.2). Taxonomy (NCBI): domain Eukaryota; kingdom Viridiplantae; phylum Streptophyta; class Polypodiopsida; order Schizaeales; family Lygodiaceae; genus Lygodium; species Lygodium microphyllum. The sequence continues at coordinate 35,565,059 of NC_141155.1, forward strand.
CACACACACACACACACACACTCTCTCTCTCTCTCTCTCTCTCTCTCTCTCTCTCTCTCTCTCATACATAAGAATGAAGTAACAACAAGAAGCAAGAAGAGAACAAGTTTGGCCACACACCAAGAATGAGATTCTCCATGAACTTTTTGACTTTTATATGTGCCTTATCTCCTCCTTGGGCAGTGATTCCCTTTTTCGACCTTTGTCTATTCCTCCACTCTTTTTTGCACCTCCTCCCTATTAGCACTCGCCTTAGCCCATGTCTCTCATTCTTTACAACTTGCATGGAAGAGAGCCAACCGCTCTTTTACAAAATGAATTACAATGTGCTGCTCTTCTTGCTAAAATATTAAGGTGCGCTTATTCTTATGTGCTTCCTCCTACATTTTGAATTTTTCTTCTGCTTCGCGTCTTTACATTTTTTTGAGTGAACCTTCGAGTTAACTCTTATATTGAGAGGTGTAGAGGATAGAAATGGGTGGTTTCACCCATTGAACCTACTATCACTCATATCCTCTAATAGGCTCATACAAAATGTTGGCAAGAGGCTAGCTCTTATCATGAGTTGTACCATTGCATAGTTTTCTGCTCATGCATGAATATAAAAAAAGAGGGGCAATAACTGCTCTTACTATGCACTAGGCTTTTATTTGAGTAGTATTTGCAAAAGGCAAAGATAATTACGAGTGGAAATGAAAGCAAGATCTAGAAACAAGGAGATCTCATTGAGGAAGCTTGCTATTCATGGGCAGAGGTTTCTTTCAGTGAAGGTTAAGATTTCTTCAAGAGACACGACATTCACATTGTAGATCATAGGGAAGTCATGCCTACTATATGTGCCTTTTGATTGAAATCAACTCCAATCCTCTATGGGTAGGACATGTAGGAAGGATTATCCCTCTCATGTGGTAGGATGCTACAAAAAGCCATCCGGGCCTCTAAGTTGAAGTCCGAGATGCTTCTGTGCCACTTTCGTTGAGCCTCATATCCCTCCACTTTTTTGGGCATCTCCTTTGTCTTGTGTTCCTAGTAATCCACAAGCTCATGTTGCCATCTCGTGGGGTGTCTCATTGTTTCCTCCAATCATCTCGTCCCAAGCTTTTGAGAGCTTTATTACATCCTTCACCAAGGAAAACTCAAAGGGGTGAGTGCGATTTTTTCACTACTCTCACACTGCAAGTTCTTGGTCCTACTTTACAATGTCACACTCCTCTCCTTGAGAGATGGCCATATGTGAAACTTCCAACATAGAAACTAGGCTTGGACATTTTTGCATGCTAGTTCTACTTACTCTCTTTCGTTTGTGTCTCATTTCCACCATTATGTTGGGTTGTATGGCTTTATCCCCTTGCTCTTTTGGTTGTTGTTATGGTTGCAAAGGGGGGCTTATTTTGTGCAACTGCTCGTCTTCAATATGGTCATGCTCAAAGTCTAGCCCTTCTTCATGGATTGGCTGTGTTGGCTTTTGTGAAAGAGGCTCTACTTGTTGCTCCAACTCCCCAAGCCCTAGCAATTCAAGTTCTTGCATGCTTAATCCAACTATGATCAAATGGGCTCTTTGCTTCTCTACTCTCAAGCTAGTGTAAGGTATAGATGCTCTAGCATGGGGTCCATGCTTAAGCATACTTAAACACTCTCCTTGCTAGCTCAAATTTCCTTTTGACTTCCTCAATGGTCTCCTCATCCCTTGATTGAGTGACATTTAACACTATGTTTAAATAGGTTTTTTGCTACTCTTGCATCCTTGTCTCCACTACTGCATCCTTGCTTTCCACGATGATATGCTCACTCTCAAAATGGGCCAATTAATGAGCTATGTATTTAATTCCGTCCTCATTCTTGGCTGCCCATGCTTCCATCTTTTCTTTTATCTACTCCAAACCTTGATTCTCGTATTGGGCTAGATTGATGACTACCTACTTTTGCTCTTGCCACAGTATATTCATTTGTTCTTTTTCTTGGTTTCAGCACTCTACTTAATCCTTTAAGATTGCCTACTTATGGAAAGTTGCTTGAATTTGGTTATACAATCTTACCAACTTCTCTATGGCCTCTTCATCTTTTTTTGCCACATACATCTTTATTTTTTCTTTCTCTCTTTGCCACTTCAACTCCTCATTTTCGAGATCTAGATGTCTATTTTCCCTAGAGTTGAAGGTATACATTTTCTAGACTAGATCCATATGGTTCTCCTTTTATTTATCATACAGATCTTTTAGCCATTATTATCCTTGCCTTGCCTTTAAGGCCTCTTTTAATGTAATCATTTCCCTATTTATGATAGAAATTATCCTCATTTCTTCTAGCTTGTAGGTTACAAAGGCATTCTTTTCTTCTTCTAGCTCTACAAGTGCCAAATTTTTCTCTTCAACCATCTTGTTAGGATTGATCTAAAGTTATTTTACCAACTCTTCATATTATTTTGTGTTGCACATGGTTGAGGGAACTAAATTAGTTTATAATTCCAAGAGGGATGACTTCCACCCTTGGTGCAATCTGGTATAAGCTACTAGTGGCCTTTTAGTTCCTAGAAATGGGGCTCCTTCACTTGGTGCAAGCACAAGTTCTTGCACTTTTCTCAAGATACTACACCCAAGCTATGATATTTCTTTCATTGACCACCCCTTCGGTGATTTTCAGGGTGACTATGACTAGTGGGATTGCATGTCGAGGGGCCTTTCCCTTGCCTTTTGCCACTAGTCTTTGTCATGTATCTTCTATTGCTCTTATGCTTAGCACATCCTCTCATGTGGGGCTCATTATATCTAACTCCTAAGATTGAGAGGGTTGCTCCAACCTTCTTTTAAAAGCCAACACTATATGCTCCTCCTCCTCTTATCTTAGTCTTTCTTCCTCGTTCTCTTGTTTCTTACTGCACTCTACTTCAAGTCTCATAAATTCCTCTTCCATGCACTGTAGTTCTCTATTCTCTTCTATGGTGGATCCGGCTCTCCTGATAGGGATTTTTAGTGTGATCTTTCTTCTTTCTCCTTGGCTTGTGACTTTGAGCCTTTCTATTCACTGACTATCCTTTAACTTGAGGTTTATTACTCTACTAAGTGGTACGGTCGACTTTTTTCTCCTTAACAACTTGTTCTACTTTCTCCTACTATTGATCTATGTTGAATTCTTCCTCCCCTTACTTTTCTAGTGAGAATGAAATGGGAGGGCTCACTAGAGTGGGGGAGTGATGCTTCTCTTGGATTGGTGATGTTTGAGGGATTTTCTCTACTACTTCTTTTCTTTCTACCTCCCCCAAGGCTTTCTAGATTATAGTTGTTAGTACCCCTCCAAACCCTATGGTTGATGCCTTGGATGCTAGTTTTTTTCATTTTGAACTCCGTTGTAGTAGTTGCACACTCTCCCCCTACTGTCGTTGGTGCTATTGCTAGCACCTTTAACGTTTGGATTGTTTTTCAGATGTAGACATTCCAATTAACCTCGTCTAGTATATTTTCTATAAGCGTCTCAAGTAATGGCACACATATTTTGTTCATGAGCGCATTATGCCTTTGACTTGATGATGCCAGGAGGCATATTCCACGGTGGATTCCGTGCCACGATGGATTCCGTGAGGTTTTACGGTGGATTTCCTAAGATTTTATTATCGACGCTCATACACAAAGTGGATTATTTGTGTGAGAAGTCGATGGGGATGCCTATCCTTTTCGGGCATTTTGTTAATTTAGTGTGTACATGGGTGTTTCCATAGCAGGTGATTCCGTAAAATACATATTTAAATTAATAAACGTTTAGGAGTTTAGAGTGCGCAGTCGTGATAAATTAAGGTTAGGATTGATTTCTAACCAATTTATTTATGTAGCTGAAGATTGCTAGGTATTCACTTTTGTCGGTTTAATTGTAGTATTTTACTAACGATCGTGAATGCTTTAGTTGATGTGTAGAGATAGCAGCGGTGGCAGTAGAAAGCATTGGAGGATAGTGTGTATTCAAATTTATCGTCAATATTTTGATGGGCGCGTGTCTTAGGCATGGCGCCTACATTTTCTCGCGCTTATTTATCAAGGCGCTTGATATTTATTTATTATTTTTGTATGCGCATGGGCGGACGATTTAGATATTTGTATTTGGACATTGTATTTGGGTACGCTTGACTTCTTAGGCGCCCATTAGCTTTAATTCCCTATTTGGCACAAAAGCAAACTCAAAAGCTAAAGCGTGCTATTTTGTAATTTGGGCTATTATTTGAGCTTGAAGTTGATTAATATATTAAATACATGCTTGTGGAGTGCTCACACAAGGCATGGGGGGAGATTGCACCCAAATGGTCTCTTGTTCATGTCATGCAAGCTTTCTACATTGATTTGTGTGTAAAAACTAGAGTTCTTTTATTCTTGGGGACCTTCTGACGCTCACTATGCATGCTTAGGGCATCCGGTCTGTGCACCAGTGGTATCAAAGCAAAGCTGAGATCGAGAGCTTCCAATCGCTTACCATCTTGCGTGAGGGCGGAGCTCCTGGAACGAACGAGCTCTACAATCAATTTCGTCGCGAACGATCGCTATGGGTGTGTTCTTGGTGGTCAAGAACCCCCTTCTGCACTCTCTGATCGCGAAGGACCAGCCTGTGGAGGCGAAGGACCACGTGGATATCTCCTACATCAAGTCGTCTTCAAACAGAGATAAGACTCCATAGCTTAAAAGCTTAAAAGCTTTAATTCAAAGGTTAAAAAGCTTATTATTAAGCTTAATAAGAAAGCTTAAAGCCCCAATTTTTCTAATCAGTAACACGGCATCTTGACGTCTGATTCAGCGGGGAAAAACGGCCCCCCTCCTAAAATCGAAAACGACGCCTGATCAATTTTCTTCCTAAAGTCTAAGTCAATTAAGCTTTAAAGAAGCTTAATCACCCAAGTTCACTAAGCTTACTTACTCCTACAAGTTCTGCAAGTCACAGAAGTCACCACAGACTTACTTCAACTACTCCCATAAAGACTGTTCACACGCAGAAGCACAGAAACCGTTTATTGCTCTTTGGAAGACCCTGTTCCTACTTGCAGACTTGTTGAACCAGTTTCAACAAACTCAGAAGGTCATACGCAGTTTTTACGAAGACAACGAATACCGCATACGCAAAGGACAAAGATCATAAAAGCCAAACAAAATTTATAAGCCTTGTATACCCGACTTTGAGCTATGCTCATCCCGCTAATCAGATTTCGAGAGTGTGAGGTCTTTTGGATTTTACAGGATGACGGAACAAAACATGGACGATTTAATGGCTGAAGGTGATTTACCCAAACCAACAATGGAACAAAAGTTGGATTTGATTATGATGCAGCTTGATGAAGAACGAAGAGCCCGACAAACTTTGCAAGTTCAATTGGCCAATCTACAACAAACTACCATCGACAAAGATGGACCGCAACCCGAAGGTCTTATACGACGTACCATCGATGCGATGCTTGAAGCTCAATCCATCCACAAAGAGACAAAGATAAGTAAAAGAAACTTCAAATTTCGTACTTTCAATGGATCACGAGATGGAAAGACTATACTTGCATTTATCAGTTAGTTTGATGATTACTTCCATGAAGAAACATATGCTGAGAAAGACAAAATTAAATGTGACACTAACCATTTAGTCGATTGAGCATCTCTATGGTGGACTGTGGTTCGCAAGAGCATTGATTGTCCCACTACCTCGGAGAGTTTCCAAAAGAAGTTTTTGCAGAATTTCCTTCCTTCTCAATTCCATGAAAAAGCCATAAAGAAATGGGATCTTCTACAGCAAAGAGACCTCGAACCTATTTCCCAATACACTGAACGTTTTTGGAATGCCCTACTTCAACTCCGAATGCTCGAAGATGTACCTGAAGTGACTCACAAACGCATGTTTATGTCCGGCCTACTTGGAAATTACTATGCTGAAGTCAATATGTTCAAGCCTACAACCCTTGAAGATGCAATTTCCTTGGCTCATGACACTGAAGACAAGATCCGCGGAAGAGACAAGCGACCACAACAATTTCAAACAAATGGTAACTATGGTTCCAAACAATTCAATTCAAGTTTTCGAAGATTCAATCAAAGTCGTTTTCTTCCATCTTCATTTTGTAATCTTGGACATGACCACCTGCTTTGCCATCAAATACCAATCCAAACCCTAAGCCATCCTCACAGCCAAATCCCAATATTCCCAAACTTCCTACCATTACCAACAATGTATCTAAAGCCAAAACCATAGTTTGTTACAAATGCCATCAACCTGGACATCTAGCAGTCAATTGTCAATCAAAAAAGCCACCTGTCCATATCAATTATCTTGGAGCAATGGAAGAAGAAGAACGTGAGGAAATGCCTGACTTTACCAAAGATGATGACGACATTAGTACTACTTCGGATACTTTGGCAGGTATGCCAACTCCTCATTCTTTGTTAACAATGAAATGTTTAGTGCATGGTAAAGAAAAGATTATTTTACATGATGATGGTAGCACACATGATTTTATTTCTGCAAAGTTAGTTAAAGAATTGAATTTACAAACTGTTTCTACACATTATCATATTAAAGCTGCATTCTTAGGCACAAGATATAATGGAACACAAGAGGTGCATAACTTAGAAATTAAAATTGGTGAATATACTGAACGAAGAAATTTTCTAGTTGTACCTTTGCAGTCTAGTGATATTATCTTAGGTATGCCTTGGTGTCATCAATATAATCCTGACATAGATTATTCTACGCATTCAATTAAAATTTATTTTCAAGGAAAAAAATCACATTGCATGGTATGCATGCATCCAATAATTTTCCACTGCTTATTCATACTCAGGCTAAACATGCATTATGTAAAAGTAGCAAATCTTATTTAATTTGGGTGAATGAACTTCAAGCTAAAGAAAAACATATGCATCCTAGGCATACACAATTTCTTTCTCAATTTAAAGATTGTTTTGCTAATGATTTACCACCTGAACTACCACCTTCATGTCGTGAAGATCACAAAATAGATTTAATTCCTGGTACACAACCACCATGTAAAGCACCATATAGGCATAATCAAATTGAATAAAAAGAAATTCAAAATCAAATAGAAGAATTGCTTAGGAGAGGATTAATTAGACCTAGTAGTTCTCCATTTGGCACACCTATTTTATTAGTGAAAAAGAAGAATAATACTTATCGCATGTGCATTGATTATCGTGCCCTAAATAAAATTACAGTTAAGAATAGATATCCGATTCCTAGGGTAGATGATCTTATGGATAAATTACAAGGATCTGCCATATTTAGTAAGATAGATCTTAAATCTGGTTATCATCAAGTAAGATTGGATAAATCTGATATATTCAAAACTCCATTTAGAACACAATTTGGACACTATGAATTTCTAGTGATGCCTTTTGGTCTAACTAATGCACCAGCTACATTTAGTCGCATGACGAATCGCATATTCTTGAAATATCAGCATTGTATTATCTCATAGCAAGCAACATTATAATGCATAATCATCCCCTGGGAACAAATATTCATGAAGCAAATTGCATAAAACATCAATTTCCTTTGTAAAAATGAGATTACCGTTCTTTGTGGGTTGCGGGTTTTTATTTGTCATATCTTGGGACTGATTTCCAACCACCATTAATGCTCATGACAGTCCACAATAAGCAATCTTCCTTCCTCTTGAACCACGGAGCAATCCGGTCTTCATTGGACAAGCATCTGTCATCCATTCTTCTTCTTCTTCTTCACCACATGAATCTGCCCTTAGGGGAGAGAGAGGGAGGAGAGAGAAAGACTAAAATCAAAGATCTTCATAGAGACCTGGAGCCCCAAGAGGAACACCAAGGAAAAGAGAATTCTCTTGCAAGAAAATCTATCTTGTAACACCAACAAGCTTGTTTATCATGTTTCATATGATCACAATGAAGAAAAGAACACGAGGCACAACAAATCTTCATGTAGCATCATGAAATCTCCCAAGGATTTGATAGAATCAACCATATTCTTCAATATCTTCATACATTCCATCAATGGAACAAGAAAGCAAAGGAATACACCATCTTTGAATGGAAATACATCACATAGTATTCATCTTCAATATCTTCATAGTCTTCTCTCTCAATCTCTCATATACAATCACTCTGTTTCAATAGAATTGGCTATCTCTGACTCTCTCTCTCTCTCTCCATCAATAATACATCATATCCCCACTACAATCTCTCAAAAATCACTCTCAATAATCCCTCTTAGGTCGTGGATACCCCTCCCAAGAGGTATGTCTGACATGAAGAGTCACCAGAGCCACTACAGTGTCCTTTCATAGCTCACTACTGTCACTTCACTCTAGTCTTCACTTGAGTCTTCAGCAGCTACTTCTTCCACTTCTTTCAGCTCTTTTGCACTTGTATTCACCTCTTTCCAAGGCTAGAAAACTTTCCCAAGCTACACTCTCATCCATCAGAACACATACAGAAGCATACAGAACAGTCATAGAACAGTACCAGAACAGCTACAGTACAGAACAGAACAGAACAGAACAGAGACAGAAGCTCTACAGAAGACCTACAGAAGGTTACAGAAGGTCATCAAAACCACATAACTCATTTTTAAACCATTCCAAACTCTCACAAACCATTCAATAAGCTTTTACAAGATCTCAATCTTCATCAATCAATACTCCATCCCTCCTTACAGAAGACAATCAGAACAAAATAGACCAAAACAGAACAAAACAGAAGGTATACAGAACCTATCAGAACATCACAAAACCACTAATAAACATCATGAACTTCCAAAACACAATCAATATCATCCAAAACACTCTCAAACCACTTCCAAACCAATCAAGCATCTCATAAAATCAACCATTCAGCTCTCAAAAACAACAAAAATCAGCCAAAAAACAAGTCATTTCAACACTCAACATATCCCCACACTTAATAAGGAAGCGTCCTCGCGACCCAGGAAAAAGGGAATACAAGTTCAGGTAAAAAGCGCAACTTTAATCTTCAATATCTTTTCAAAAAGAATCCATCCACCACGACCCCAACTTATAACATGTTTCTGATATAAAAATACAAAGAAAGGAAAACCCGTTATACATTAACACTTGTTATCAAACTAAAAAAAAATCACAACAAATTTGTAAAGGATATAAGAGTTTTCTTCTTCTTCATCTGCATCAGCTTCAACTCTGCAACCACGACTCCATCACCACAATTCTCCAAAATGTAGCTCGCACACGAAATCCAATAGGAAACCACCAGGTTCGTTTTACATAAATTAACTCACAACACAAACACTACACACAACACAACCATCTGAATGACTCCTCCAAAAAGAGAGATTTCCATTAAAAAGCATCCACCATACATTGGAAAGGTATCAATGAAGATGATCCCTCTTGAAAGATTAATGTTGTCGGAAACGATCCATAGACAAGGATTCATCGACAAAGGTTTTGGGAGGATTTTGAAAAAACTGAAGACAGCACATCCTTTCCAACAGGACCAGGTATCTGCTAGGCAAACAAAGGGCATGAAAATAGAAAATATCCAGCTGTTGGGAATCAATGCTCACATCGACATTCATACACAACTTTGGAATAGGCTTGGAATCATTATGAGAGTGCCTATGCATATACGCCAGGTACCAAGCAAAGTGAGCAGTTAATCTCACTGAGGGATCTGTAGACTGTGAATACTGCTGAGCAAAATGAACATAGTTCTGATAAGCTTGACTAGAAGCTATCCATTCTCCTGGAGTTACTGGCCAATTGATCTGAGGTCCTGTAAGGGAATCATTCGAACTCCATCCCCTTCTTCTGGAAATCTGATTATCAAACCCGTCACAGTCACTAACCAACTGAGGTGGTTGAGATATAGAAGTGTTAGGAGAGGGTAGTGGAATAAGGAAAAGTGGATGAAGTGAGGGATAAGAAAAATCATAAAAGGAAGAAAAGGTTAAAGAAGGAGTGGCAGAAATTTGGAGGGAATCACTAAGGAAGGGTGTTAACTGATAAATAGGAAATGTGGAGGGTACATGAATGGATGGAGAAGGACATGGTGGAGAAGGGGAAAATACCCTATCCTCAATAAAGGAACAGTATGTAAAAATGGGAATTTGAGGGAAAGATGAAGGTTGGAAAAGAAGGGGTAAAATAGTTGTGGAATTAGATTGACAAAGGGAAAGATATAGAGCATATCGGTGAGCCATTTGTTGGTAATAGAGAAGGGTAGGAACAGAAGGTCCTAAGAGAGATCTTCTATGATAGGCATAAAAAAAGGTAGCATCAAACGGATTATGTTTTGAAAGATAGGCTAAAAGATCCATCCTCAGTTGATTAGTACTCTGGGCAGAGGTAGGAGCTGTGTTTTGTCTTTGATTCACGACCACAGAATCAATCATGGGATGCCAGGAATTATCATGACAATCAGCCACTTTGGAGGAGTAACTCTGGAACATGTCAACTATGCGCAACTCCAAATGGTTGACATACAAAACAACCTATAGAACCACATCCCCCACATACCATGCCATATCCACCTCATCTGGAATTAACAAGTCTCCTCGTAGATACATGTATGACATCAACATGGTATCTGGCGTGACAAAATCTTCAAACACCATTCTTACTACCTCTGTCAACAACTCAGCAGACCAAGCCCCACTCCATCCATCCTCTGGAAGAGGTAAATCCATCGTGGAAAGCTTCATGTAGAAGACCAACTTCTGTAAGTGGTAGTGGACAAAGAAAGAATGGTCTGGTGAGACATATTCCTGAAACTGCTCAAATGTAGACCATAACAAGTCCATTCTGGACTGCAATCTTTCCACTTTATCTTGGAATAGAGGGCACAAAGTAGCCTATCTTTGAAGAGCAGCCAAGTCCTGCTGTGAAAGAGAAGGAATCAAGGGAACATTAGGGCTTGGAGGAACAGAGCGTGACTTTGCCAGTTGATCTTGCAACTGCTGGATTTAGGAGGCTTGGGAGGCCACTATGTCATTAGCAATCTGTAAAGCTGAAAGTTTGTCATCTAAGATAGCTTGGAACTCCTGCGCTTCTATGGACATCCTCGCCTTCTCCTCTGAAAGGCTAGTAACCTGGGATTGAGCCTCTAGTAACTAGATCTTCAAAGAAGAGATCTCATCGCTTTGGGTGGCAACCAGTTGGGTTTGTTATTCCATTTGCTTAAACAAATCTGCTAGGGTATCCTTAGCAGAAGCTAACTCGGATGTTGCCTTATGCAACTGGTCCTTAGACTGCATGAGTTCTTCATAGAAGGACGCGTACAGTTGTTGAACACAGGCTGTCACTGACAATTCAATGGAACTTTGAATATCTTTACAGAGGAAAGGAATTGCATCTCCTGAGACTAGACTGTTCAGTGAGGGAACTGAGATGTCCAAAGATCCTTCTCGATGTGCTCTGAACAGGTTATTGTAAAATATTACACGGCGCAGCGAACAGAATCTGAGAAAGAGATAGAGAGTACACAACAGATAAGAGGAGAATCAGTAAAATTCTTTAACTCCAAACAACTGATACAAAGATGGCTCTGTCCACCCGTGCGCTTCCACTATGTGAAGCTTAGATGGCGATCTAGACAGAAGATAGGTGAAGAGCTTAAGGCTAGCTGGAACAACAACTCTGACTGGGTGAAAGATAAGTGTAAGATGGCTGCGAAGGGGTTTAGCTTTTATAGCCCGCGAAGGTCGTTAGGTCGGCCTGCTGACCGACCTACCATATGAGCCTCCACTAGTCGGCCAGGGAATATTCCAGGGAATATTCCCTTTACCATCGGGCCGGGGGCGCTGCCCCCGGACCCCCGCCAGGGGGGCCGCTGGCCCCCCTGGGACCCCCCAGCCAGGGGCCGCTTCCGCGGCCCCCGGACCCCACAATAGGGGCCCCTTTTAACTCCCTTACCACGCAACTCAATGCAATGTGCCTCGAGTTGCTACCAGCTTAACCACTCCGTCTAACCCAAAGATTAGACCCACAACAGTCACCTTTTTGCCATCCGGTCACATAGACCTCATCTGATATACAAGTCAGGACTCAACCAATGTCCGGGCTCACATTTGGCTTCTCCTCATAATGGGGGCCTTACAACTTTGAGCACCATGGATCATTGGTAGTACCTAATGAGGGTGGGGCATTGATCATATCTAACACCCCCCCTCAATGTCCACCCATAGGTGAACTATCTCCTCGGCCCAATGCCGAGTCTCTGAAGATGAACTTGAAGCAGATCCTTCGTAAGTGCTTTGGTGAAGATATCTGCTCCATTCTCCTCTGTTGGACAGTAGACCAATTCCACTATCCCATCCTCCATCAAATCACGCACATAGTGATATTGGATCTCTATATGTTTGGTGCGTGCATGAAACACTGGATTTTTGGCAATGGCGATGCAACTCTGATTGTCACATCTCAGCACAGTTGGTTCTTCATCCTGCACTCCCATATGCCATAGAATCCTTCTCAACCATACGGCCTCACATGCAGCAAAACAAGCTGCCTTGTACTCTGCTTCGGTAGAAGACAATGCCACTGTTGGTTGCTTCTTACTAATCCAAGAGAAAATTCCTGAACCCAAAGAGAAACAATAACCAGAAACTGACTTCCTGGAATCAATGTCTCCTGCCCAATCTGAGTCACAGTTCCCCACAAGAGAAGTTCCGAAACTGTATGTGATACCATAGTCAAGAGTTTTCTTCAAGTATCTGAGCACCCGCATCCCAGCCTTCCAATGACTCTCATGAGGTTTGTTTGAGAACCTGCTCAAAACACCAACAGCAAAACTGATATCTGGTCTGGTGTTACACAAGTAGATTAGACTGCCGACCAACCTCCTATACCTCCCAATGTCTGCTAGTGCTGATGTATCCTCAACGGATAACTTTACATTCACCTCCATAGGTGTAGCTATCTCCTTGCACTCGGTCATGCCAAATGCCTTCAAGATCTCCCATGCATACTTCTTCTGAGAGATGAAGATCTTTCCTGGCTCTTGCCAGACTTCAATCCCCAAACAATAGTGCAGCAAGCCCAAGTCTGTCATTTCAAACTCAAAACTCAAAGCCTTTCGAGTTTGGTTGATCATATCTTCATAGTCACCTGTAATAAGAAGGTCGTCCACATATAGGACAATCACTACAGACTTTTTACCATCCCTGTAAACATACAAGTTAGCATCTGAGGCACATCTTTTGAAGTTTAGGTTTAAAAAGAACCTATCTATCCGCTGGTACCATGCTCTGGGGGCTTGTTTCAGCCCATACAATGCCTTCTTCAGTTTACACACTTTGTTCTCAGAATGGGGGGCCTCAAACCCTGGTGGCTGAGCCACGTACACCTCCTCCTTGAGGTCACCATTTAAGAACGCTGACTTAACATCCATTTGGTACACTGGCCACTTCTTGTGGGCAGCCACTGCAAGTACCGTGCGAATAGTGGTCATTCTGGCAGTTGGGGCAAATGACTCTTGAAAATCAAACCCTTCAACTTGTGAAAATCCTTGGGCAACCAGTCTAGCTTTGTACTTTTCTAAGGTACCATCAGCCTTGTACTTTACCTTCCAGATCCACTTGGTGCCAATAATCTTCCGCTTTGCTGGCCGATCCACTAGCTCCCAAGTGTCATTCTTCATTATGCTGTCATACTCCGCCTGCATAGCAGCCTTCCATGATGGATCTGCAAGTGCTTCTTCTAAGTCAGTTGGCTCCTTTACTTCTCTCATAATCTCAACCATCAAGGCCATGTTGACTATGTGAGCAGAAGCCCTCCTTTGCTCCTCTATTCTCTGAGACCTCCTTGGTCCGTCTGCCTTCTCCTCAACAGATGCAGGCATAGGATTATTGTGGTCATAGAGCTGCTTCACCCAGCGCGGCAATGGCTTTTCCGGTGGGGTGATGTCAGGTTGGTGAACTTTTTCCTCATCATCTGAAGATGATGCTTCCTCCTCCTTAAGGATAGGGATAGCTCTCGGGACAGGTTCATAGTGGACTACTTCTTCGCTTGATGATAAAGTGGAAGACCTTGCCTTCTCCTCCTCCACTGTATGCGGCTCCTCCTTGAACACCACATCACGGCTCGTGATGATCTTCTTTGCCTCTTGGTCATATAACTTGTAAGCCTTCTGCTCATCATTATAACCCAAGAAGATACATTTTCTGCTTTTTGGTTGTAACTTGTTTCTCTTCTCATCTGGAACATGTGCATAACATTCACATCCAAAAATTCTGAAATGTGAAACAGATGGTTTCTTACCAGTGTAAGCCTCATGAGGTGTTTTTCCCTTGAGAGCCTTTGTGTAGCTCCGATTTAGAATGTAGACTGCAGTATTAACAGCTTCAGCCCAAAAATGGTTAGGCAATCCCTTGCCCTTTAGCATGCATCTTGCCATCTCCACAATGGTACGATTCCTGCGTTCCACAACACCATTCTGCTGAGGTGTGTGAGGCGTCGTCAATTGACGCTTGATCCCTTTGCTCTTGCAAAAGCCTTCAAACTCCTTTGAGTTGAACTCACCACCACCATCTGTTCTAAATTTCTTCACACTTTTCCCTGTTTCATTCTCAACAAGTATTAGCCATTCTTTAAACTTACCAAAAGCTTGAGCCTTATCACGAAGGAAGTACACCCACATCTTCCTACTGTAGTCATCGACAATCAACATAAAATAAGAAGATCCCCCCAAGGCCTGTGTAGGCATCTTACCACACAAGTCAGCATGCACCAACTCTAGAGGAGCATGTGCTCTATTCTTGCTTTCTTGTGGAAATGCCTTTCTCTGTTGCTTGCCCATCATACAAGCTTCACATGGTTCCTTCAATTCAGTTATTGTAGGTAGGTGAGCAACCATACCTTGCTTTTGCATCTCCTTCAATACTGCAAATCCGATGTGTCCAAACCTTTCATGCCAAAGCTTACTTGTGCCCACTCCAGCGGTGGCTGTAAGAGCACTTAGCTCATACAGGTTGTTCCTCCTTTCTCCTTTTCCAACAATTGTGCCAGCACTATCAATAATTTTTGCACCTGTCTTCTTGAACCTCACTTCATGACCAAGATCAGTTATGGCAGCAACTGATAAGAGATTTCTCCTGATTTCGGGAACATACAACACATTTGAAAGCTTTTTGACTTCACCATTTGCAGCAACAAAAGAAATAGTACCTGTGCCCGCAGCAGGGCATTTAGCATCATTTCCAACCGTCACAGTGATGGATTCTTGTAGAGGCTGCATAGAACTGTATAGACCTTTCTTGTTGGTCATGTGACGGGAGGCCCCACTATCCAACACCCAAGAGTCAGTGGTAGATTCTTCTTGCGCCGAGGAGCACACTTCCTCAATGGTCGCCATGAATAATTCCAACTCTGCTTCAGCCGTATTGGCTGTCTCTTTCCCTTTAGTTTTAAGGGTACCATTCTTTTCATCTGCCTTCTTGACACGACAATCTGCAATCGCATGTCCTTTCTTCTTACAGTAGAAGCACTCTCCCTGAAACTTCTTCTTGCCGCCCTTTTTCTTTTTGTCACCATCATTTTTGGTGGAGGAAACACCTTTGCCTTTTGCATTGGCAGAGAATGCAGCATCTCCATTGTTGCTTCCTTCTCGGGCTTTCAGCCTCAACTCCTCCTCCATTAATAATGCACAAAACTCCTCAAAAGTCAAAGCTTGAGGTCTCACCTGAGTATTAAGGGCAGTTACTAGTCCATCAAACTTTTGTGGACAAATCCGAAGACACCTCCGAGCTAGCTCTTCGCTAGTCTTTTGTATCCCAGCGCCAGCCATCTGGTCGCGCAGATTCTTAATCCGAGTGATGAATGCTTCAACCGTCTCTCCTTCAGCAAACTTCTCCGCTGCTAGTTGATTCTCCAAGTTTTGAATCCTTGTTTGGTTTCGTGTTTCATATTGACTCCTTAGTACATTCCAAGCCTCTGACGCTTTGGTTGTATGCTGAATCAGAGTCAAAACACTGTCAGAACAGCTTGTAACTAAGGCACACAATGCATCTGCATTCCTTCGTTTCCAAGCTCGTAGAAGATCTGCATTCGGAGGAATCATCACACTAGGATTTGATGGGTCGGGGGTAGGCTGTGGTTCTGCGTCAGTCCCCAGCACAGTCTCCAGAAGCTCATAAGAATCAAGGATAGTAGTAATTTTGAACTTCCACAAGGTGTAGTTTGTACCATCTAACTTGCCTTCGCTGAAGGTTGGTGGACGAATCCTCAGTGTTTGAATAGCCGGTACAGCAGCACCACCTCCTGCACCGCTTCCTGATGCGCCAGAACTGCTTCCCGGAGTCGACATCGTTTCTCTTTGCTGTTGAAGCCTTTGCCTCTTGCACTCTCTCCGATCTCTAGAACCCCCTGGGCTCTGATACCATGTAAAATATTACACGGCGCAGCGAACAGAATCTGAGAAAGAGATAGAGAGTACACAACAGATAAGAGGAGAATCAGTAAAATTCTTTAACTCCAAACAACTGATACAAAGATGGCTCTGTCCACCCGTGCGCTTCCACTATGTGAAGCTTAGATGGCGATCTAGACAGAAGATAGGTGAAGAGCTTAAGGCTAGCTGGAACAACAACTCTGACTGGGTGAAAGATAAGTGTAAGATGGCTGCGAAGGGGTTTAGCTTTTATAGCCCGCGAAGGTCGTTAGGTCGGCCTGCTGACCGACCTACCATATGAGCCTCCACTAGTCGGCCAGGGAATATTCCAGGGAATATTCCCTTTACCATCGGGCCGGGGGCGCTGCCCCCGGACCCCCGCCAGGGGGGCCGCTGGCCCCCCTGGGACCCCCCAGCCAGGGGCCGCTTCCGCGGCCCCCGGACCCCACAATAGGGGCCCCTTTTAACTCCCTTACCACGCAACTCAATGCAATGTGCCTCGAGTTGCTACCAGCTTAACCACTCCGTCTAACCCAAAGATTAGACCCACAACAGTCACCTTTTTGCCATCCGGTCACATAGACCTCATCTGATATACAAGTCAGGACTCAACCAATGTCCGGGCTCACATTTGGCTTCTCCTCATAATGGGGGCCTTACAACTTTGAGCACCATGGATCATTGGTAGTACCTAATGAGGGTGGGGCATTGATCATATCTAACAGTTATTACAAGTGAGATACCCAGGGAGTTCACTGCTAGAGGTAGCAGGGATGGGCACTGAAGGAAGTACGGAAGGAGCTTTATTCGCTACCCGCTTCAAGCGTTTGCGCTGGATGACCAGGGAAGGCGGAGAATCATCATCCTCTATGTCAATGGGTTCTGACTCATCTGAAGGTGGAGGAGGAGGTACTGGATCAGATGGAGGAGGTGGAGGCACAGTCTTCGGTAAACCTGAATAGGTCAAGAAGGCAGACAAATATGATCCATATGTGACATTGGTAACATTACCCCTGGTGACCTTGACGAAATGTTGATCCATTTTAGTGAGGAGGTAAGTGTTCTAATCAATAGCAACTCCTTTTAACACCATCCTTGAAGCTGTGAAAAGCTCTTTGGACAAATATTGGGATGGCGTTTTGGCAAGCATAAACCTGTCCTGGAGAAACTGACAGATCATCTTCCATATGGGATCAGTGATCATGGAAAAGGAAACTCCTGAAGAGTTGATCACCTTCTTAACATCCAGCATTTCCCTTGTTTGCTTTTGCAACAGCTTCAGAATCTCTTCATTAGAGAAAAGCTGACGAGTGGTAACAAAAGGTTCACCTTTGGAGGGAAGAGACAGAGCCTTCCCTAGGCCTCGAGGTGTCAAAGTCATAGAAATTCCCTGGACTAGTCCTGTCTTCTTGCAGTAAGAGGCCAGAAACTCATCACATAACGACGGATCCTCTGGAAGCAATGGAAAGGAGGTAGCCACAAAAGCAGCGAGTCCCGCCTTCGTGAGAGGCTCAAAAGTAAGTAGGGAAGAGTAATCCCTACTAACTAGTGGGACGTACTGGATAGGGGGAGGAGCGTGAGAAGGTGCCATTCAGATGGTTACACACACACCACAAACACAGACAATCAAGGAGAATGCCTGCAAAGCAACATACAAAAATTGAAGGATAAGAGAACAACCAAAACAATAAAATGTGACTCGACCAACTAACCCCAAGCAAACCATAACCTAGAAAAATTTCGACATGACCTCGAGACATATGTGACCAAAAGCTTCATGCGATGCATCAGACAAACACCCAGAATCCCGTATCAGGCAAGAAAATAAAAAACTGCATACCGTACCCGTAATCGTATCAAAGACAGTAAACCAAAACAATACCACATCTGACACATATCAAGACTACATCGTTGATAAACTAGTGGTTGACCATGAAAATAACTTCAATGACTGCGCATACCCATCCCACGAAACGATTCGTTAAAAAGGGGGATTAAGTGCAGTGAGGGGGAATTAATTTAATGAAAGGTTTATTTTAATAAATTATTAAGAATGGGTGAATTTTTATTAGGTGATAAACCTTAGCAAGAAAATGGCAGTTCCTTATTATAAATTTAAATACAAATTATTAGGTGAAAACGGTGCGTTAATTCGAATCCCGGACTTCGATACCCAGACTGGGTCTCTAAATGCAAGTTCATTGATTACAAATTAAGGTGATGTGGAGCATTTTTTTTCCAGCGCGTGCTCATGTGACGGCTGGTTCATTTTAATTAAAAATTAAAGTGCCTCTGTAGCGCACTTAGCGCGTGCTAAGTGAACGGCGGGTTTATTTTAATTAAAAAGTATGTGTGTGTAGCGCGAATGCACGTGCCATGGTGGTGGTGAGGTTTCATCATTGTTTTGTTTTGAGTAATTGTTTGTTTGTTTTGTTTTGTTTGGTGTTCTTATTTGTGTTTTATTGTTATATTAACCGTGGGTTTTGGGGTAACTTTAAAAAAATAACAATAAAAGGGAAATACCTGGTAGTGGGTGTATGGAAATGCAAAGAATGCACTCTCCTAAATCCAAAAATATCTGGATTTTTTTTTAGATGTTTAGTTCATGTTGGATGAAAATGTGAGTTTGTTTTTTTTTTTAAAATTTGAATTTTCAAGGAATTTAGGTGTGAAAGAAAATATTATGACAGCTGAGAAAAATATTCCAAAAATAAATAAAAATGTTAAGGAAAGTGTTAGGAATTTTTCAGAAATTAATTTGGAATTTTTTAGCATTTTTAATGAATTGTTATCATATTTTTGGGTATTTTGAAAGATTTTGGAATTTTAAAAATATGCAAAAATATTTTTTCTGAAATTTACAGGTTTAGAAAAATATGGCCATGGGTTGCAAAAATAATCGGAAAGTTTTCTAGATTTTTTGGGATTTTTTTCAGAATTGAAAGTAGTTTTTAATGATTTGTTTTGTATTTTTCAATGTTTTTGTTTGTTTTTTGTTTTTTTTTTTTAAACTGTAAAAGGGTTTGTGGGTGTGTGAATTAAAAATCTGGAAAAATACCCAGCAATAGGCTGCGTGGCAGCTGCATGTCAGCAATCGAGGATTAAAGTCCCGCAGCCGCGTACGAATAACCGCACGATCAACTACAAACTCCCACTCACGCGTACACACCTGTGCGCGTGGCGAAAGACGGAAAAGGGTAGCTGCGTGTGTAGGGGGGACAACGGCTAAGGAAGGGGGAACGGTGGGTTCGGCGGGTGGGATTGCTGCGTGGGAACAAGGGTTTGGGAAGGGGTACAGCGGAGGCGGGTGTGTGCAAAGGTGGGGGGAAAGAGGGCCTGGTTAGTGGGGGTGGATGTGTGTGTGGGAAGGGGGTATGAAAGGGGATTAGTGGAGTGGGGGAGGTTGTGTGTGCGGGGGGTAGGAACAGGGATCAGGGGAGGGGGTGGGGTGATGGGGGTGGTGGGAAGGGGGTGTAGTGGGGGGTAAGGTTATGGTGGGTGGGAAGGAGGGTTTAGTGGGGGGGTTAATGGGTGTGGTGGGAACGGGGTTTAGGGGGGGGTGGATTAGGAATGGGGGGTGGGTTTTGATGGGTAGAAAGGGGGGCTAGTGGGGAGGTGGTTTAGGAATGGGGGGTGGGTTTTGAATGGCAGGAAGGCGGGAGGCTGGACTGCTGACGTGTCGTTGCAGACAGCGGGGAGGCGGGCGACTGCTGGTAGGAGGCGCGGACAGCGTGGAGGCGTTGCAGGGGCGCGGGCGGCGGCTTCACGGTTGGAAGGCGGGAGGCTTGGACGATGGCTGGAGTTCAGCGGCAGCTCACGGCGGTGCGCTTGGCGGGCAGGGTCGCGGGCGGCTGTCGCAGGGCCACCGGGCAACATGGCGCAGCACTGGCGGGCGAAGGGCGAACCGGCGCGACACTGGCGGAGCCGGCGCGACCGGGCCGGGCTGGAGGCGACGTGGGCGACCCGGCTGGAGCTGACGAGGCCGGGCCGGGTTGGAGGCGACGTGGGCGGCCGGGCTAGAGGCGCTGCAGCAAGGCGGCCCGGGGAGGGAGGACGAGGCAGGAGGCAAAGGAAGGAGGGGAAGGAGAGGGGAGAAAGAAGGAGAGAAGGAGGAGAGAAGGAATGGCGGGGAGGAAGAAGGGAGAAGAAGGAAGAGAAGAGGAAGGGAAAGACAGGGGAAGAGGAGGAGGTGTAGAAGAACAGGGAGGGAAGAAGAAAAGAAAGAGAGGGAGGTGGAGTTGGAGGGAGGTGGGGGGTGGAGATGAAGGTAGCGAGGGTGGAAATGGAGGCACGCAGCAGGAGTAGGGGGAGAGGGAGAGAGGGGAGGGAAGGCAGTTAGGATTGGGGAGGGGTCGGGGAGAGAGAAGGTGGGGAGGGTAAGGGTCAATGGGCAGGGGCCCATGCAAGGGGGCAGAGGAAAGGGCAGGGCCCATGGGGGGTGCCCATAGGGGAATAGGGAAGGGTCAATGGGCAGGGGCCCATGCAAGGGGGCAGAGGAAAGGGCAGGGCCCATGGGGGGTGCCCATAGGGGAATAGGGAAGGGTCAATGGGCAGGGGCCCATGCAAGGGGCACACCCCCTCGTCCCACGCGCGTGCGCGGGGCGAGGGTAAAAAAATTTGCCGTGACAGGAGTGAAAGGGCGCCCGGATATAGGAACGGAGCACGCGGACACGACGGGGGCGCGTTAAGACGCGTAAAATGGAAAAAGGGCGCGTTCACGCACGGGACAGGGCGTGTAAATACTCATAAAAATAAAGAAAAATTAATAACGCCCAATCCAGATGTCAAAACGTAATGACGTAAAAACAAAAAGTGGGCAGGACGGCAGGGGGAAGACAGGGAAAATATGTGACGGAGGTTCCGGGAGGGGTAAAGGGCGGTCACGTGCAAAAAACACAAAAAACGTATCAAAAAACGCAATGAAATATTAATATCAGAAAATCCGTGCATCGGAACGAGGTGCATAAAAAAGGAAAAATGCGTAGAAAGACGTGCCCGACAACCCTATCACATCAAAACATAGTTCCGACTGAGATAAGACGCGTTCACATGGGAAAAACCCAAAAAACAAACCCGAAAATGGGATCGGAAATTAATATTGGACGAACCGTGTGCTGGAATGACATGCAGTAAGAAGGAAAAATGTCTGCAGGAAGGAGTGGCACAGGGTTATCACATTAAACCGCAGTTCCGGTGGAAGTAGGAGGGGTTCATATGCAAAAAAACCAAAAATACGCCCGAAAACTCATTTAAAAATTAATAATAATAATAATCCAAAAGGCGAAAGAGGGGGGAGCAAAAAGGAAAAAGGTGGGGGAAGACACAGGGTACACGGCTAGCACATTAAATTGGAATTCCGATGCAAACAGGGCAGGTTCACATGGAAAAAGGTCAAAAAGACGCACGAAAAAGTCTTAAAAAACCGGAAAATTAATAGTGGACAAACCGTGCATCAAAAGAACTCGGAATAAAAAGGAAAAATATCAGGGGAAAAGTGGTTGTCAGTGTAAAGATTGTGGGAGAGAAGGAAGGGGTCTCACTTGTAGCTTTCTTGCTTGCACAATGGGGGAATACACACAAGGGTGGAGGCTGAAAACAGTTTTCCTCTTCTTAGTTGTGTAAGCCAAAAGAACTCGAATACAAAGAAATAGAAGAACCCTATATATGGGTCTCAAACCAAACTCAAATAACTAAGGTGGCATACTAACTGAGCCACGAACTAGAGTAGATAAGGATAGCTGTCATCTAGCTATTATTCATGGGCGGTGTACCAACCGCATCTACAACTGACACGTCGGTGACATAAATGCACAACGGTCACCCTGGCATATCACAAGTGGAGCTTGATATCTCAACACTCCCCCTCGAGCTCAATCCCAATTCCTACACACCAAGCAGGTCTCTGAACTTGCGCAGCTTCTCTGCGCCCAATGCCTTCGTGAATATGTCAGCTATCTGATCCTCTGTGCTGACATAAACTAGATCAATAAGACCTAGTAAAACTCTCTCTCGCACATAGTGATAATGCACCTCAATGTGCTTCTTTCTAGCATGATAGACTGGGTTATTTGCCAAGTGTATACTACTCATGTTGTCACAATAAATGACAACTGGCCCATCTGTAGGCTGATGCATATCATAAAGTAGCTTATGCAACCAAGCTACCTCACATGCAGCCATTACTACACCCCTGTACTCAGCCTCTGTGCTGGATAAGGCAACTATAGGATGTTTCTTGCTGCTCCAAGTGACTGCAGCACTCCCAAAAGAGAACACATATCCACTGGTAGATTGTTTATCAGAAATGCTACCAGCCCAATCAGCATCAGTGTATCCATGCAACTGTATCTGAACCCCAGTCTCATAAAATAGTCCGTACTGCAATGTGGACTTCACATACCTGAGTATGCGTCTAGCCGCATCCAAATGCGACTTCCTTGGAGCCTGCATAAACTGACTTACCAATCCAACAGCATAGCTCAAATCTGGCCTGGTAATAGTCATATAAATCAAACTTCCTACTATGCGTCTGTACATAGTAGGGTCTTCCAGAAGCTCACCTCCATCTGCGCTCAACTTCACATTCTGCTCCAAAGGAACTGAAATAGGCTTACAGCCTGTCATCCCATATTTGGACAGTATGTCCAATCCATACTGCCTCTGCAAGAGCTGTATCCCACTTGGTGATCTAATCACCTCAATGCCCAAGAAATAATGCAGCTCTCCCAAATCCTTCATCTCAAACTTCTGCTTCAATAGCATTTTCATATGAAGGATATCTTCATCACTATCACCTGTCATAATCAAATCATCAACATAAATGACAAGTAGCATAATACCTTTCTCTGTTTTTCTCACATAAAGTGAGAAATCTGCCTTGGAAATCTGAAAGCCAATAGTGACAAGATACTGTCCTATCTTGTCAGACCATGCTCTAGGTGCTTGCTTCAAGCCATACAAGTCTTTCTTCAATCTGCAAACAAACTCAGGATGAACAGCATGCACATAACCTGGTGGCTGCTCCATATATACCTCTTCTTGCAAATCACCATGCATCTGATGTAAAGACCATTCCTTTGATGCAGCCATAGCAATGAGTGCTCTTACAGTTGCCATCCTTGCAACCGGACTGAATGTTTCTTCATAGTCAATGCCATATGTTTGTGCATACCCCTTGACTACTAATCTTGCCTTGTATCTGTTCACAGAACCATCTACATTGTGCTTTACCTTATAAACCCACTTACAGCCAATTGCATTCTTACCTTTAGGCAAAGGTACCAATTCCCATGTAGCATTTGCTTCCAAGGCATCCATTTCTTCATCCATGGCTTTCTCCCATTTTTCTTTTCCCATGGCTTGCTCAAAAGAAGTGGGTTCTGGTTCCTGTATCACTTTGACCATATATGCATAGTGAATGGCTGTAAATCCATCATATTTCAGCCTATCCACAGGATACCTAGCTCTGGTAGACCTGTGCAAAATAGGTTCACTTCTAGGCGCTCTCAAAACATCCCTGGTCTTCCTTACTCCAGGTGTAACAATAGAAGGATTACCCAACTCATCATCAATGCTCTGTTCTGAGCCACAAGATTCACCATCCACATAAGAGTGACCTGCATTCACATCAAACATGGGCTGATCTACCTTCTCTTTTCCTTTTCGTGATACCTGAATACCACTATCTGCATTGCTTTGAGAAGATTCTCCTGATCTCAATCTGCCTGTCCATGGCGAAGAATGTGAACCACTGCTAGAGGACGCTCCAGGTCCACTAATATTTTGTGACTGCTGCTGTGAATTCTGTGCAGCATTACCATTTTGTGCATCTACATCATCAATCACATTTACTGGTTTATACTAGCTACTCATCTCATCAAAAACAACATCTCTGCTCACTGTAAACTTACGAGTAGAAGGGTTATAGCATCTATACCCTTTTTGCGTCTGCAAAGAGTAACCAATAAAGATGCACTTCTCAGCTTTTGGATCCAACTTGGATCTCAACTCATCTGGCACATGTACATAGGCAATGCAACCAAAAATTTTCAAATGAGAGATATCTGGTTTCCTACCAGTATACCTCTCCTCTGGAGTCATTCTATGTATTGCTGCAGTGGGAGTCCTATTCATTATGTAGACTGTTGTAGCAACTACTTCAGCCCAATAAAAATCTGGCAGGTCTTTTTCATTGAGCATGGCACGAGATACCTCTCCAATATGCATGTTTTTTCTTTCTGCAATTCCATTTTGCTGTGGGGTATGACTGCATGAATATTGCTGCTTTATGCCATGCTCCTGCAGGAACCTTGCAAACTCATTTGAGAGGTACTCTCCCCCTCCATCAGACCTTAGGCATTTTATTTGCAGGCCTGTTTCTTTTTCAACCATAGCTTTAAGAGTTTTGAAATGCCCAAAAACTTCACTTTTCTTTTTCATAAAATACACCCAAACTTTTCTGCTATAGTCATCAATAAAAGTAACAAAATAATGACAGCCTCCAAGAGATGCAGCTTTAGTAGTCCACACATCAGAGTGGATTAATTCCAATGGCTTCTTACTCTCTTGAACATGTCTAGGAAATGGTTTCCTTGCCTATTTTCCAAACTGACAGGCTTCACATACCTTATGCATTTCTACAACCTTGAATTTAGGCAATCCTGCAACAATGTTTTGGGCGTGCATTGATTTAAGTCGCTGTACATTAACATGACCAATGCGTTTATGCTTGATATCAATATCAGCAGCTACACCGGTCCCATGTGCAAACATTGCTGCACTCAATTCAGGCATGTCTGCATCCAATGTAAACATTCTGCCCTTCTTCTTTCCTTTTGCTATCAAGCGACCTTTATTTTTCATATCCTCAACAAAGTATCCATGAGGATTAAATCTGACTTGCAAGCCCTGCTCAACCATTTGACCACCAGAAACCAGATTCTTGGTGATATTCGGGACATGAAATACATCGGACAGGTATTTCTTTTTCCCATCCTGCATAGACAAAGGAATTTTTTCAATCTGCACAATAGGACGTGCAGTATCATCACCAGTCTCCACAAATCCTGGTTTTTCCATTTTCCTTGCATCCTCCATCCATTCTGCATGACCTGTCATGTGGTTTGATGCACCTGAGTCAACATACCACACATTGTTGCTTTCTTCTACACTTGTCACAGAATTATTCATGTGTTGCACCATAAACAAATGTTCATTTCTGTCATCACCCTGTCTACTAGAAGATGCATAATTTCCTTGTTGCAGTTTTCCATTCATGATGTCATTCTGCTTTTTATAGCAGTCTTTAGCCATATGACCCATTTTACCACAGTAGTAGCATTCAACATTACTGTTTGCATTTTGGCCTCTTTGCCATCCACCACGACCTCTTTGGCTCCCCCTGCCTCTAGAGTTACCACGTCCTCCTCCATAGGATTGGTTTTCTTGAGTTTGCTACATATTCTGATTTCTACCACGGCCTCCAAATCGGCCTCCTCTACCTCTGCCTCTACCTCTTCCAGCATTTGAGTAGAAGACAGCTTCTTTTGAAGTTCCTCCTGAAGAAGATGCACCACCATTTCTCTGCTTCTCAAAAATTAGAAGAGTAATCAACTCCTCAAAATCAGGAAATCTTTCATGAACTGAAATGGATGTCCGAAACTGTGCATAATCCTTTCCTAGACCATTCAAGGTCACAGAAACTAAATTATCATCTTCCACTGGCGACCCAATGGAAGCAAGTGTATCTGCAATCTTCTTCGCCTTCATGTGGTAGTCATTGATGCTCATATTTTCTCTTTGCACATTATGCAACTCTTGCTTGAGCTGCATTTTCCTGGCTTACGTATTTGTGCTATACATTTTTGACAAAGTATCCCATGACTCCTTTGGCGTACTTGCATCCTGAATATGCACAATCATAGAGTCTGAAATACTGATAGACAGCCAGTACATAACTTTCCTGGCTCTCTCATGCCATGCTTTAAATGCCTGCATTTGCTGTTGATTGGGAACATCAGGAAGAACTGGTTCTTCTTCATTTCCTGTAACAAATTCCCAATATCCTTTTTCCATAAGGAAATTCGTCATTCTAAACTTCCATGCTTGGAAGTTATTCTTGTCAAGCTTTTTAGTGACAATCTGTGAGAGAGAATCAGACGCCATTACAGAACGCTGCAAAAAGTTCTGTCACTGCAAAGAACACAGCTTCAGCCTCACAAGGGCTAATCTGCAAAACTGACGAAAGTGGTATTTGATCACACAGTCACTTCCTAGTGACGATTTTGCATCAACAGGCAACAAGGATGATTATGTAACTCCCAATGTCTCTGCACACAAGCATACGATGCAATTTCTACAGTAACTTTTCACCGACCTGTAGAACAGTGGTTGCACAGCATAAAACTGCGCCTTTTTCTGAGTGCGTGCAGAAAACTTCCGCCTCCAAAACAGGCGCCGAAATGGCCTCAAATAAAGAAAACAGGGTCGCTTGCTTCACCGCGAAGGGCGTCTCAACCTGAGACAATGGACTCTTGCAATTTCCGGCTGTGCTACCTGCAGAGATCTGCTCCCAAAACAGAAAATGAAAGCAACACTGCTCCTCTTACTAGAATACCGCGAGCTTGGCTTGCTTTCTTGAGCTCCTTACCACGAACAAGACTCTGATACCATGTAAAGATTGTGGGAGAGAAGGAAGGGGTCTCACTTGTAGCTTTCTTGCTTGCACAATGGGGGAATACACACAAGGGTGGAGGCTGAAAACAGTTTTCCTCTTCTTAGTTGTGTAAGCCAAAAGAACTTGAATACAAAGAAATAGAAGAACCCTATATATGGGTCTCAAACCAAACTCAAATAACTAAGGTGGCATACTAACTGAGCCACGAACTAGAGTAGATAAGGATAGCTGTCATCTAGCTATTATTCATGGGCGGTGTACCAACCGTATCTGCAACTGACACGTCGGTGACATAAATGCACCCTGGCATATCACAAGTGGAGCTGGATATCTCAACAGTCAGGGCTATGACGTCAGATCACGGTTCCGAAGCAAGAAAAGCACGTTCATATGGAAAACCGGCGAATTTGTGCAAAATGCTTCAAAAATTAATAACTCAAAAATTGTGTACCGGAACAGGGGTAGGTAAAAAGGAAAAATGGTCAGTTCAAAGAGAGGAATAGGGCTATAAGGTTGGATGTGGACTTTGGTAAACGTAGGATGCATTCACATGGCAGGACCTCAAAATCAAGGAATGAAGAAAAACTGCAAGGGAACAACCCCAAGGGTGGGGGGAACATAAACGGGTGGGTGGGAAGGGATTCCATTAGGGTAACAGCAAGTCATGGCATACATGCATGAGCAGGTTGAGGCATATGCAAAAGGATATACAATGTAGACGCGCAGGGACGCGTCCCCGCACTTAAGACCTTAACAGATAGGGTTAACCGAGCAACAGGGACCTAGGATCACGCCACAGACCATCAACTAACTTCCCCACACTTAAAACATGACCGTCACGAAGAAACCAAAGTGGGAGGGTTAGAAAAACTTGGCCCATTTCGTCAAGAAGCAAGGTTGAGTATCAATGGCACGTCCAGTGTTGTTGTCAGCTTCTGGAGGTACCAAGGCATCTTCTCAGCACACGTCCGTCATGGCAGGGACCATGTGGTAGCACCCAGGGAGGTAGCTAATGGAAAGAATCGCATGAAATTTATCGATGATGAGGGATATTACACTCCACTCACAATCACTCAAATGAAATGAAAGAACAGTCACTCGCCCCATGACTAATATCACTCGAGGAATAAGGATTGAAACCCATATCGCGTACCCGATTGAGGAATCGACAAGGAGGAATGGTGCAGAGGGAGTATGCCAGGGTGTACAGTTGATGGTGCATTAGTGCGTCCAACCCGTCTGGCATAGGTGCAAGGAGGAAGGCAAGGGAGCCTTAGAGTGGAGTGTACAGAACAGTGTGATGTGTCTTGTGATGACGCCAAAGACCCATCCCGTGGGTGCATAGGGAAACGTGAACATACCTTACTCCAAGTGTCGTAATGTCCCTCAATCTCACTTCTCAGTAATTGATTAAAGAAACTCCAGTCACACTCATCCCACCCTCTGTCTCACGCTCAGTTGATAGATACAGGAGGGCAACCATGTCCTGAAACCCATTGATGTAATCCTCACGGTCACTTGTGTAAAGGTTGTATGCCTTGTGTGCATTTGATGGTGCAACTGTGCATCCCACCCTATGCCAGCATACGGTGCGAGAAGGAAGGCCAGGGAGCCTTATGGTGCAGTGCACAGAAACAAATTGTGCTTTGTGCATTGAGAGGCCCTTCCCGTGGGTACAACACTTCATTCACACTACTCACCTCTCATTTGATCTGAAGGGAAAAGACTGGTCACTCACCCCACCCTCGGTCTCACTCGTGGTTGATAGTTATAGAGGGCAACCCATACTCACTTCCCCATCCGGTTAGGATGAAAGCTCATGTCACTCAATTGTTTGTCGATGAAGATCGCGTCATCAGTTGTTGAAGAGGCATACCCAGGGAGGTAGCCATCAAATCGAACATTGTGTTGGATAGGAACATGTCGTCTGCTAAGGATAGTTAGACGCTCTTGCAGAGAGACCCAGGACACAGCGTACCAAGGGAGGCAGCTTCGGAATTGGATCTTGAAAATTTCAAGTGATGAATCCACTTTCTGGACTGCTGGGTGTTGCCACCTTTTCCACAGCCAGCTTCCCGCCCAAGGGTGTTTACCACCTTTTCTTGGAACGAGGCCTACTATGACAGGGAATTTCTTCCTTTTCTCTCATAACAGTTTTGTTTTTCTTATTTTTTTCTTTTGTTTTACCCTATTCCCGAGGGTGTTTCCACCTTTTCTCAAAGAATAGGTCGGCATGACAGGGACCTAAGTCCTTTTCTCCCATGACCGATATGTATATTTTTTCTTTTTCTTTTTTTTTGTTTTTTTTTTTGAATTAAGCAAGGGAATGGTAGAAAGACCATTTGTCAGAACCAACCTCGCCACTGTTGCTGGTGGAAAATAGAGGATAAGAGATCAAGGCTGGAAGGGGGGTTTGAGGGGACAGAGGGTTGCATCCACTTCATCAGGAGTGACTGAAGAACGGCTATCAAAAGTAGCATCATAAGAAGTAGAGTGCCGCGCCAATGAAGGAAAAGATCAAGTGACCGTAATTGTCAAGATCCCCAAGGAGGGAAGTACTTCTTCAGGCGATATCCATTGATCAGAAAGGGATCATCAGAGGCATCCATGGTCTGCACTCGGACAGAACCATTAGGGTTGACGGCAAGTACCTTATATGGGCCCATCCACCTGCTGTTGGAGCTTGCCAGGAAACTTGCCAAATCGTGAATCATAGGCTAGGACCAAATCACCTTCTTTGAACTCCTTGTGCTTGATGAAGCTATCATGGTAAGCCTTGCGTCGAGCTTGCATGGCTTCCATGCACTGTAGAGCCATCCTACGAATTTCGTCTAAACATTCCAAGTGCAGGAGATGGCGTTGCAGTGAATCATCGTCCCCCAAACACTCTTTGATAGCCACTCTCAAAGAAGGTAATTCCAGTTCAACAGGGAAAACAGCTTCTGTACCATACACCAGCTGGAAAGGTGTATGTCCTGTTGCTGCTTAATGGGAGGTTCTGTACGCCCAGAGGGCCTCTGTAAGTCGATCATCCCAATCAAGACGATGTGTGGCAATAATTCTTGTCAGAATCGAGCAGAGGATGCGATTGGTGACTTTGACTTGGCCGTTGGCTCTAGGGTAATAAGGAGTGGACTTGCGATGGCGGATCTTATACAACTCTGTCAACTCTTCCATGACTTTGTTGAGGAAATGAGTGCCTCTGTCACTTACCAGCTCTAAGGGATTGCCAAAACGGGTGATGATATTCTCATACATGAACAGGGCCACGCTGTTGCCATCGTCTCGCTTTAGGGCTTTAGCTTCACACCACTTTGTAACATAATCCGTATATACGAGGATGTATCGGTTCTGTTTCCTTCTGGTAGGAGGATCGATTGGACCTACGAAGTCGATGCCCCACTTCTCAAATGGCTTTAAGGGAAGGATAGGTTGTAGTGGCATGGCACTTGTCTTGGTGGGTTTTCCCATTCTCTGACAAGCATCACATCTTTTACAGTAATCATAGGAATCCTTGTGAATTGTAGGCCACCAATATCCTGCTAGCAGAGCCTTCCTAGCTGTAGCTTCTCTTGCAAAGTGGCCTCCACATGGCTCGTCATGGCAAGCCTTCAGAACAATCCCAATCTCATTTCCTGCAATACATCTTCTGAGCACTTCATCTTTGCCCTTCTTGTACAGTGCACCGCCTAACAAGGTATAGGGGGCTGATTCCAGCATAAGCTTCTTCCTCTCCCGACTAGAAATGCCAGGAGGGTACTGTTGGGTTGCCAACAAATTGGCAATGTCTAGGGAGTTACAGTTTCCACCAAGAATAGGGAAGCATCAGGGAGGTCGGGATCATCCTGCTCCTCGTCTGCAGTTTGTGGGATACGCGACAGATGATCAGCCAGAACATGGGAATGACCAGGCTTAGTAATCACCCCAAAGTCGAACTCCTGGAATAAAAGGAGCCATCTCATCATTCGTCTTTTCACATCTGCTTTGTTCATCAGGAAGGATAGGGCCTCATGATCCACATAAAATTTAAAGTGGGTGGATAGGAGGTAGTGGCGAAACTTCTCTAGGGCAAACACCATTGCCAAGCACTCAAGCTCTGTCACTGTATAGTTCCATTCCCTATCAGTGACTTTTCGGCTTGCATAATAGATCGGTTGATCCAACTTCGAGGAGCCCTTCTGGCAAAGGACAGCATCTAAGCCTTCAATTGATGCATCAGTGTGTACATGGAACTCTTTCGTCCAATCAGGAGGTTGCAGAATGGGTGCCTCAATCAGACACTGCTTCAGAGTGTGGAAGGCTTTGTCACATTCTTCCGTCCAAGTAAACTCTGCATCTTTCCTCAGAAGCTTGTGCAAGGAGGTTTCCTTTGTTGCAAAATGAGCTATGAACCTTCTGTAGTAACCCACATGGCCTAAGAATCCCCTCAACTGTTTGAGGTTGGTAAGTGCTGTTAGAGCTGCGATCTTTTCAATCTTTGCAGGGTCTGTTGATATCCCTTGTGCAGAGACAATGTGGCCCAACAGAACTCCAAAAGAGACCCCAAAGATACATTTGTCGGGGTTCAGGGAAATCCCATACTCCCAAGCATTGTTCCAGGTGTTCCCAATGTTCACGCATCAAACTATAGACACAGAAGTCATCCAAATATACTTCAATAAAGTCGTGTAAATGATTTTGAAATGCGACCATCATGACTCGTTGGAAAGTAGCAGGGGCATTGCAGAGTCCAAATGGCATCACGCGGTAAGCGTAGGTCTCCCATTCTGTGGTGAAGGTTGTTTTGGACTGGTCTTCTTCTACGATTTGGACTTGGTTGTATCCGCTGAATCCATCCAGAAGGGAATAAAGCTCATGTCCTGCCACTGTGTCCAACAGTTGGTTTGTGAAAGGGATAGGAAAGTGATCCTTCTTCGTCTTGGAATTCAACTTGTGGAAGTCCACACATATTCGAAGCTTGCCATTCTTCTTGGGTACAACCACGATGGGTGAAACCCATTCACTATTTACCACTGGATAGATGAACTCGGCTTCCAGAAGCTTCAGTAGCTCTGCTTTCACCAATGTGGAATAATTCGGGTTCATTCGCCTCTGTCGTTGCCGTACTGGGTTGGCATCAGGCTCCAAGTCAATATGATGTTGACATATTGTGGGATCAATCCCCTTTAGGTCTTTGTAGGACCATGCAAACACGTCCAAATTTTCTTTCAACAAGTTGTACAAGGTTGACAACTCCTCTTCTAGGAGGCTGCTACCCACCTTCAAGTGGCGTTCAGTGCCATCTGCATCCACAAAGGTTAACTTCCTTTCACCTTCGACTTCACGGATGAAGGTCCCACGGACTGCTTCTGGATACAGATCCGACTCCTTCAAGGGAATGGTGTCCTCTTCTGATGTCCCACTAGAACCAACTTCTTCTTTTGGTGGAGACTTAGGTTGCTCCTTAAGATATTGTAATGGGATTAGGGCCGTTTTGGGTTTGGTTTCAAAATTAATTACCTCTTGGCTTGAAGACTCCTCTTCTGAAGATGACACATCCAGGAACTTCACATAACAGGGACCCTCTGATGCCTGTTGGGTTGGTGGGACTGGTACTTGTTGGCACGGTGCATCATCATCATCTTTCTTAGGCAAAGATGGGTTAGAATGGCATGAGCCACTGCTGAAAAATGGCTTGTTCTTCTTAATCCCTTCCTTATAAAGGTTTTGCATATGAGAAGATCCATTTACCAAACCAAATGGTACCATCACCATTCTGTCCCATAGCATGAGCTCGTCTACTTCTGATGCTTCTGGAACTTCTTCCTCAAATGTATCCTCTTCAGGTGGGATAGATTCTTCTGGCTCTCTTTCATCACCTTCTTCGTCCATATCATATTCATCCTCTTCTATCTCTGTCTCTGTCTCTGCTTCTGCTTCTGCTTCTGTCTCTGCTTCTGTCTCTGCAGGCGCTCTGTAACAGAAGAACAGATTCTCTGTTTCCTCTCCTGCCTCTGTCTCTGTCTCTGTTATGGCCATGTAACAGGGAGAGCAGAACATCCATGCTTCTATCTCACTGTCAGAAGTGATTTCAGAAGTCATTCCTCGTTCATGCAGGAAGTATTCACCCATTGATAATGGCTTTGCATCTTTTGGAAGTCGGCTTACAGTATCCAGTGTTAAGGAACGTGCCACTATTTTCGTGGGAAGGATCTGTTTGACAGCATCTTTGTTTGCTGATATTCCATCTGTAGCCTCATTAGGGGAGTCAGAAGATAATTCCAAGGAGGTGGATCCATGTCCTTTTTGAGAACCATACAGTTTCAGCACCACTTTGTTGGGTCCTCTATCCAAGGTCAAGGTTCCTTTGAACCAATCCGTCCTTGCTTGGGCTTCAAAAAGCCATGGTCTGCCCAGTAACAGAGGGTAGGATGTGCCATAAGAGTTTGGCTTTACAACCAGATAGGTTAGCCAATAATCTTTTCTAGCCACTGTAGTCTTCACATATGGGAGAATGCCCAAAGGCTTGATTCTACTCTGATCCGCCAGTCTGATGAGCCATTGGGTGGGTTGCACACCTTGTAGGCCTAGATCCTTCATTGTCACATCCGTTTTAATGTTCACTGATGAACCTCCATCAATCAGTGCATTTGCAATGAAGCAGCCTTCTATCCACATGCCAGTCGCTGGAGTACCCGGATCTAGGAAGGCGTTAGCCACATCCACTTCTTTTACATGCTCTGGAGCTTTGTTGGACTTTGTCACTGTTGAGGGAGCAATCCTTAAACCACATCTTCTTGTCAATATACTTTTGAACCTTTTCCGGCAACTGGGAGACAACATCAATAATTGTTGGAATGTGAGGTTTGGTTTAAAGGTATCTAGATCTCTAACCAGATCGTATTCCTTAATAGGATCCACTGGCTTCTCTAATCGGTTAGGGAATGGGGCAACACCCATTTTCATTTTCCCTCTTTCTTCCAACAGAGGCATCATAGGAACTTCTTCTGTCACTTGTGGCACTTCCTCTTCTTCTATCTCCTGGACCTCTGGTCCAGTCTCTGTAACTGTCTCTGTAACTCTCTGTGGCACTGTAGGGCTCTGTACGGCATTGTCAGGCTCTGTTTTGTTCTGTTCTTCTGGTGGAAGATTGAACTTCATTGTTCTGGCAGAAGGGTTATTTTCTTTCTGGATAGGTGGCTCCTTCTGCTTTGCATGCGTGATGGCAGCAACTTCCAATCCCACTAAATTGGAGGTAGGCTCTTGGGCCTTGGCCGGACTATCAGTAGCACTGTTTTTCACTGGGACTGGGCTTGGACAATCTTTTGCAGTGTGGCCTTCTCCTTTGCATCAACTGCATAAGGGCTTGTAATCCACTGACCTTCGAGGATTTGGACAATTTGGTGAGATGTGTCCCTTTTCTCCGCATCTGTAACACTCCACTTCTGATCTCTGACCACCGCCAGACTGTCTTCCTTTGTAACTTTGGGAGGGAAATCTTCTGGGTCCAAAATTAGGACCAAACTCTCTAGGCTTGGGTCCAATATCCTGTGTTGTCATTTTGGATTCCAGCAAGTTGAATCTTGCGTCTTCTTCCTTCCTTCTCCTATCATGCATCTCCTTCAGAGAGCAAATGTCCTCTGTATGGTCTTTGCAGCTTGCAGTGTGCAACCCACCCAATGGCTCATCAGACTGGCCTACAAGGTGTGCAACCCACCTTGTAGACCAGCCACCCTGCAAGCTGTATGGTTTTCGTATGCATTCAGTGGCTAAATGGCCTGCTTGATGACACTTACCACACCAAGTATTTGACCGCATCACATCTCTTCCTGCTCCTCCAACGTTGGATATGCTAGTGGTATTCACTTTCAGTGTCTGTAGATGCTCTGTAATCACATCCATCAACTCCTTTTTAATGTTTGCAACTGAGTTGGATAAGTAATCCTTCAAGCTTTCTCCTCCGGACGTACTGGCAGGAGGGTTTTGAGGAGTCTCTGTAATCACTGCATAAACGGGTTGGGCTGGTACATAGGGGTCTCTGTTCTGGTTCTGATTCAGGGCTCCTATTTGAACTGTTGGCTGTTGGCTCCAGTTGGTAGGATTCCACTGTTGCTACTGATTTGGCATGGAGGAAATCGGTTGGGACCATTGTTGTTGTGGTTGTACCATCATTTGAGGCATGGATTGTGGCCACTGTGGATTTGGTGCACTGTACTGTGATACTGGGGGCATCTGTTGGTAAGGGTAGGGAACAGTCCCTGGAACTGCATTTGGTGGATACATCATTCCTGGCATAAGAGGAGGTAGGACTCCTCTTCCTGAATTCATCGCCAATCTAGCTTCCACTTCATCGTACAGTCTTGCACCTTCTGTTGCAGCTTGCAGGGTGGCTGGTCTTTGCAGCTCCACAAACTTACGGACTTCTGGTTGTAATCCTCTGAGAAACACTCCCTTCTGAATGCCATCATCTAGATTATGGTTAGTCCATCTCTTCAAGATGGATTCCATTCGTGAGACATAAGCTTCCACTCTTTCTCCAGAAGACTGACTTAGGTTCATAAATTCCTCTCGCATCCGCTCTTCAAAACCTTCACGCCTGAATTGAGTGAGGAAGGCCAACTTCAGGTCGTCCCATGTGCCAAAAGTTCCTGCTGCTTGTCTCTCATACCACTGAAACCCCGCGCCCTTGAAAGTGGCAGGGAATATTGCTAGCCAATGCTCAGGGGTTGTGGCATTGTTAGCCACACATGCTACCATAAACTCTGCTACATGAAGATCGGGGTCTTCATTGTACTCTCCCTTAAAAACTGGCAATGGGACTACATTCACTGGCCTGTCATCAATATTTCCAGGACGGATCTGGCTTGGAAGTGGACCTCCAGCAGGAGGAGGAAGGGCTTGATGTGCCATTGGGGCTTCTGTAAAGAGTTCCGCAAGGGCGTCAAAGGCGGCTTCTGCTGTGAGCTCGTTCTCAGCCTTGATTTTTGCTTTCTCTCTTCTCACGTACCTCTGGACTCGTTCTAACGCTTGCCTCTTTATTGCGTCATTCATCAGGGGGTTGGCTCCACTATGTTGTTAGTGCTCCATAGAGGGTTAACAGAAGGCTTGAGTCTCTGGAGGACTCTCTTGCCAACATTTCTTCTACTTCTTTCTTTTCAACGTCCCTGAATTCTGCTTTCATGCCACTGCACAGAGGAAGGTATTCGGTTCTGAAGGTGTCAAAATGCATCCGTCTAAGCATTGTGGTGGTGCCATCATCATAGTAATGCCAACTTCTGATGGTTTCAACAGTGTATGTTGTGAAAAACACTCTGTCTACCAACTTCCAGTGGATTGCTAATTGAAAAAACAGAAGATTATCAGTACACCAAGCATCCCATGTATCTTGCTGTTGAGTATCCATGAACAAATTCCAACTCTTTTCCTTCTTGTCTTTGTGAACCTCTACAGACCAAGACTCTTGAAGCTTCTTCACAATCTCCCACTTGATGTTGTCTGGAAACTTCTCAATGAATTCCAAATCTTCCATGGATGGTCATTCTCTCTGTTTCTGCTCTTCAGTTTATTCCCAAACAGTTTGCCACCAAGATGCAAGTTTCTGCTGCTTCAATAGGAAGAGGAAACTGTCCACCACATAGAGCATGCATCATGATGGTGATGTGTTTCCGCCATTGTGGGATGAACTTCTTGTGGAAGGTGGCTTTGATTATGAGGAATTCCAAATCTTCAGTGGAAGAAATAACTTTACAAACATCCATTGAATTCTTCTCTTCTTGGCAATGCCATTTCCTTCATTTTCAGCCTCTTCTAGTGCTTGTTGATGGCAAGCTTCCCTGGCTGCGCACCAAAAACATGGAGCCCCAAGAGGAACACCAAGGAAAAGGGAATTCTCTTGCAAGAAAATCTATCTTGTAACACCAACAAGCTTGTTTATCATGTTTCATATGATCACAATGAAGAAAAGAACACCAGGCACAACAAATCTTCATGCAGCATCATGTAGATCTCCCACGGATTTGATAGAATCAACCATATTCTTCAATATCTTCATAAAATCCATCAATGGAACAAAGAAAGCAAAGGAATACACCATCTTTGAATGGAAATACATCACATAGTATTCATCTTCAATATCTTCATAGTCTTCTCTCTCAATCTCTCATATACAATCACTCTGTTTCAGTAGAATTGGCTATCTCTGACTCTCTCTCTCTCTCTCCATCAATAATACATCATATCCCCACTACAATCTCTCAAAAATCACTCTCAATAATCTCTCTTAGGTCATGGATACCCCTCCCAAGAGGTATTTCTGATATGAAGAGTCACCAGAGCCACTACAGTGTCCTTTCATAGCTCACTACTGTCACTTCACTCTAGTCTTCACTTGAGTCTTCAGCAGCTACTTCTTCCACTTCTTTCAGCTCTTTTGCACTTGTATTCACCTCTTTCCAAGGCTAGAAAACTTTCCCAAGCTACACTCTCATCCATCAAAACACATACAGAAGCATACAGAATAGTCATAGAACAGTACCAGAACAGCTACAGTACAGAACAGAACAGAACAGAACAGAGACAGAAGCTCTACAGAAGACCTACAAAAGGTTACAGAAAGTCATCAAAACCACATAACTCATTCTTAAACCATTCCAAACTCTCACAAACCATTCAATAAGCTTTCATAAGATCTCAATCTTCATCAATCAATACTCAATCCCTCCTTACAGAAGACAATCAGAACAAAACAGACCAAAACAGAACAAAATAGAAGGTATACAGAACCAATCAGAACCTATCAGAACATCACAAAACCACTAATAAACATCATGAACTTCCAAAACACAATCAATATCATCCAAAACACTCTCAAACCACTTCCAAACCAATCAAGCATCTCATAAAATCAACCATTCAGCTCTCAAAAACAACAAAACTCAGCCAAAAAACAAGTCATTTCAACACTCAACAAGACCACCATTGGAGGAGCGAAGGATGGCAATATAGTCAGCAGACAGAGGGGATTCACTGCCTAAGATTCATTGGGTGGGTTGCATTCAACCCCATGATCATAATGAGAGAGGAGGAGGCGCATTTTTCGGCGCATGTAGGCGCCTCCTCTCTCCACGTTTGTTTTCCTCTCTTGCATGAAAAATTTCATGCTACACTAAAAGTTGCATGCCCCCCCCCCCCCCCAATGGTCATGCCCACTTGGCCTCCCAAGTGTCCACCTCTTCAAATCTCGCCCATTTCTTGGCTCCTTCCCCGTCCGGACTCCAAATTGAGCTCTAAAAAATCCTGGGCGTCTAGCTTGACATCCCACATTGGCCAGTAACTCTTGTCAACCCGCACGACAGTCTGAAAATTTATGAAAAATCAACAAGTGTCGCTCGGGCGCCTTTAAAGCACTTTGGCGCTTAAAATCGTCCTAGATCGAGCCGCCACCTTCGACGTTGAATATTTTTCCCTTGATATTCGTAATTTTTAGCTATTTTTTAGCACTTC